>NW_022989944.1:323258-420848 GCF_902827175.1 Gymnodraco acuticeps | reverse complement strand
GACATATCAAAGGGGCCCTTTTATGCTTTTGGGGGGTTTTCCCTCTCCTGTAGTGTGTTATAGGTTTCTGTGCATGTAAATGGTCTCCAAAGGGTAACATTCCAAAGATTCCTCTAATTGGAGTTTTTCTCCCACAACTGCCCCAACACCACTAAAACGCCTCCATTGGACCCCTTTGTTTACTTCTGTAACATAGTGACATCATCGCATGACACTTCAGTTCTATTGGCTAGCGCTCCAACACATTGTATGTGACATCTCTAAGCTGTTGACCAATCACAACAGAGCTGGCCAGCTGACCAATCACAACAGAGCTGGCCAGCTGACCAATCACAACAGAGCTGGCCAGCTGACCAATCACAACAGAGCTGGCCAGCTGACCAATCACAACAGAGCTGGCCAGCTGACCAATCACAACAGAGCAGGAGGTGCTTTCAGGCAGTATGAGAAAAATAAAGAGCTTTTTAAACATTAAAGCATGGAAACATGTCCCAGTAGAGACACTACATACAAATATGAACCTAAAATGAGCATGATACGGCCTCTTTAAGTTCATTTCTATTAGTAAAAGGAAAGATAGCCTGCCTGGACTATTTATAATACAAGATCTGAGTATTTCTTCCAACATTGGACACAGCTGATACTGTCTTTCTATACTTCCTACAACTTTTGCCAAGGTTATTCTGTGAGATAAGATTTAGGAAATAACACTGTGTTGTTTTCTCTTGTTTTGGATGAAGGGGCTAGTTGATAATTGCATCTGTACCTACAGCGTGTTGGACATCACGTTCCATCAAGTAGATTCTGCAACACGCTTTTATATCAGTAAGTGATGCCAGTGACAAAGATAACAACCCAAAAAAGAGAACAAAATGTGCTTATACGATTAGATCTCAGTGACAAACAAATGAATATATACAGAGTAAGGTGGACTTCATATAAGGTACATCGAGCAAGGTTAGCAAGATGCACAGAAAAGTGAGGGGAAGAGTCACATTTTGCACCCAGAATAGTTACATCTGTCCTTGGATCGATGCAGTCCGACTCCTGAATTGTTTGCAGCGTATTTTTGAGAAGAAGAGACTAGTTTTTTAAGGGATAAGGAAGGTGGTAATCTAAATGATTGAAGGGTTGTATTGAAGGCAGTTGGACCCAAACGCAGAACAAAAGGGTTATTCGATCATATTTTTTCAAGCGATGTACGTATAGTTTGTAGTTTAGCCACCACGAAACCGCAGTTTACATGAATTAACTTCGACTTTTCCTAATCTTAACCATACCTTATTGTAGAAAGAAACAACATTATTTTCAGTCATAGTTATCCTTGCCAAAATAACAACGATATTATTCCGATTATCCACCAAATATTTCCAAAACTCATCAAAATAGCACTAAAACATACTGGATTTATCATGAATGAGGCTGTCATAGAATCCCACTAAAGGATAGAGATATGAAATATAAATAAATAGCCAGATTGTGTGAATCTGTTCTTTTGAACAATTGCTGTATTTTTAAATCAGGCTTTTTTTCACTTCTCTACCGACAGCTAATGGAAACTACAATCGACTTATTTTGAGTGCTTTTACTGCGATAAAGTCGTCCTGATATGGATGGATGTGTTGGCCGGCAGATGTGATGGCCACAGGCGACGCGGTGGTATGTTACTGTCCGTTAATTAACCTTCATTCAAATAAATGCCTTGTGGTCCCAGTTTAATTTAACAAACCTCACATCAAGGTAGCAATAGTGTCAGCTCTGATGCTATTTTTAGGGCTGTAACTTTGGAACATTATTAGATGAATCATGTTGCTGTGAAAGTTGTAAATTAAAACATTAACCGTCAGATGTTTTTCAAGTTTGCACATCTAATTAGCATGCAAACTCTACTGATTGCTCTTCAATTTGATGTGGTTCTCTTTTGTAGATTCAGTGTGATGTAGTCACTTCAATGGTCTTTTTTAAAATCTGCCATCTCTCTTGTTCACCCCCTGCGTATTGTTGCTTACTTTAAATGCTAATGAACACCTCGACTGCTTTTTAAAATCCCAATCATTAAATGTGGCCTCCATGTTTTGGAGTTTAAACTGAGAAAGTTGTGGCAGCTTTTAATCCAAGGTCATTATTGGGACACACAAGGCTTCGGGGGTCTTAACCACTCGGCTATCTCTGGGCACAAGCATCACTTTTCTTTTTTCTGTTACACCCTGCAGGAGTTTCCTTTATCAAGAAGACTATTCACCCGTATTCGTTTTAGCAGCAAACTGTTTTCAAAATAATTGTCTTCTGGCTGATTTATATGGCAGCGGCAACAAAATCGTTTTCTGCTCATGATAAATGGAACATGCATCGCACACTGAAACACACATCAACCCTTAACACCAGTGGCATAACAAGGTTGTGATTGGCCCGGTTGTGATTGCCTCCCCCCATCGCCCCAAACATAATATAGCTTTTGATCTTGGCGTCGGGGGTCTCAATAGCGCCATAGTGTCCCCTATCGGTTGGGGCCCTTGGGGGAACTGTTGGACCACCGCCGGGCACAGCCAAATCCAGCCTCTCCTCCTGGCTGGCTGGAGAAGAAGGTTGCACGGCCACGGACACAGCTTCACTTGTGGAGCTAGATGGCAATGATGGTGGTGAGGCAGGTGAGCTATCGTTAGCCTCCGGCTGCCGCTGCACGTCAACATTGCTAATGTTAGCGCTCGATTTCGAGGACGATGTATGGCAAAAAAAACTGTCTAATCTCCTTGTTCTCTCTTGTCCTTTCTCTTTTGAGCACTGCTCTTGTGCTTTGGTTTGCTGTACATTATAAATGCAAGCTATTACTTTTTTATAATGCTACCAAACTTGCTGCTGCTAGCTACAATACAGTACAGGTTGATTAAACGGTTCCAGTGGCGTAACAAGGTTGTGATTGGCCCGGTTGTGATTGCCCCCCCCCCCATCGCCCCAAACATAAGCGCACACTGATGCGCTCACACACGCACAGACACACACAACCACTCAGAAGCGCCACATGTAGGCTATCAACAACAGCCTGCCCTGGCCTCAGACCACCACAGCCTGACAACGGCACAGCGAACTAAGAAGAGGATTAAACCTGTTTCCTTGATGTTTGTCTCTGGGGAATGGGCCGGTAGGCCTACATGGACCGGTTGCTATAATATAGCTTTTGATCTTGGCGTCGGGGGTCTCAATAGCGCCATAGTGTCCCCTATCGGTTGGGGCCCTTGGGGGAACTGTTGGACCACCGCCGGGCACAGCCAAATCCAGCCTCTCCTCCTGGCTGGCTGGAGAAGAAGGTTGCACAGCCACGGCCACGGCCACGGACACAGCTTCACTTGTGGAGCTAGATGGCAATGATGGTGGTGAGGCAGGTGAGCTATCGTTAGCCTCCGGCTGCTGCTGCACGTCAACATTGCTAACGTTAGCGCTCGATTTCGAGGACGATGTATGGAAACAAAAACTGTCTAATCTCCTTGTTCTCTCTTGTCCTTTCTCTTTTGAGCACTGCTCTTGTGCTTTGGTTTGCTGTACATTATAAATGCAAGCTATTACATTTTTTATAATGCTGCCGAACTTGCTGCTGCTAGCTACAATACAGTACAGGTTGATTAAACGGTTCGCTCGTCACGCAAGGTATCACATGACATGAAAGGGAGCAAGGTCATTGGACAGACAAATTACAAATTAATTTAGGTTGCTTGGTTACTTTGAAGACTGCGTGAACCGGTCAATGCCATTGGGGCAAAAAAATATATATAAAAAAAAAAAAATATATATATATATTTTTTGCATGGGCCCCGGCCGGCTCTGGGCGTTGCACCGGCGTTGCACCGGCGTTGCACCGGCGTTGCACCGGCGTTGCACCGGCGTTGCACCGGCGTTGCACCGGCGTTGCACCGGCGTTGCACCGGCGTTGCACCGGCGTTGCACCGGCGTTGCACCGGCGTTGCACCGGCGTTGCACCGGCGTTGCACCGGCGTTGCACCGGCGTTGCACCGGCGTTGCACCGGCAATAGTTATGCGGCTTAAACACAATACGTGTTATCAGGACAGCAGAAAGTCTACACATCTTCCGTAGAAGATTCAAATGTCACCTTTTTTGAATGCTCCTTAGCCGTTAACCCCTAACCCTATCATCAAAATAAAAGTTGTAGTTCTTCACTTTCAATACAATTGCTTATTAGAAGAAAATGTACCTGCAGGTTTTTAGCTGTTTTGAGGTATCTCTATGGTTTATTGTGCTTATGTAAGTTGTTTTGCCTAACAGCGTCAGTTATATGAAATGTATGGTAGCATCAGGAACAACAACAGCAGCTCTCTATATATGAACCTAGATTTTATATACACTTAGGATTTCACCTGACCCATATGAATAGCACTGCAGTGAGTAACAATCTGTTCCTGTATTGAGAGGAACAACAATCTCCCGCGCCCCAGGGCGATGCCGAGGGTCGGGAATGTGCTGCTGCCTCTGCTGGTATCAACATCGTGATTCTCCGTATCAGAGACCTGATGATATTAATCTTTATCATATCAGCCGGTGAGTCACTGTGTGTTCTGGCCGGAGAGTTCAAGCACATTCTCAGAAGTAATTCAGGCCATAGCGAGTGTCACCTGGAGATGATAAACTACCTCAGCCTGAAAGGTTATTTTGGGTTGTTTTTTTGCCTGAAACGCCTCCATTGGACTCCTTTGTTTACCTAAGGAACATAGTGACATCACTAAGTACCACTCGCGCCTCTATTGGATGGTGCTCCAACACATTGTACTTGATAGGCTAAGAGGCGGGACATCTCTAAGCAGTTGATCAATCACAACAGAGCCGGCCAGCTAACCAATCAGAGCAGAATGGGCTCTGGTTTCAGACAGAGGGTGAGCAGCACAGGCAGTATGAGGAAAATAAAAAGCTTTTTGAACATTAAAGCATGGAGACAAGTGACAGCAGAGACAGTAAATACTGATATGAACCTGATGAGCACAATCTGTCCTCCATATAATAAGTAGCTGTTTTAAGAAATAATTGCACATCCTTTGTGATATTGCGCAAGAGATTTATTATAGTTTGCAAATAACTACGTCTTGTTTCGAGATATCGGGACAATCGTTGGAGCATGTGTTTGCCTTGTCCTACGTATAGTTGTAACTGTAATATCTGATACTGAATCATTTAAAAAATGATTCAGTATCCTTAATGTACCCTTAATAGGTTTGGTTTTCATACACTTCTTCATCTGTTCCTCTCGGCAATAAGGAACAAAACAAATGACATTACTTCCGAGTAACAAGCTGTGTTTGGTTGTTCGGCCCCGCAGTGGAAACTAGGTTATTGTCTCCGATGCCCCGAAGCAAAGAGAGTGAGGAGCAACATGCCTGCTGCCTATAGTAATATCAACATGCTCTCTAGTATCCAGACTTAGAGAGGGTAATTCTGCACATCTTTGAGGCTCTTATTACAGCATTGCAGCAGAAACAGTAGATTCCGTAACTCTGAATGAGCATCTGTACACCAATTAATATGAGATAGCAATAAGAGTTCCCGACTTGAATTTGTAATGAATATGAACCCTTTTGTTCAGCCACACCTATTAGGATGCTGTTGAGCTTCACTGACTGTGGGTGCAGCGTGTCTTCTGTTTAACAAACTATCTACATGTCTTCTGAATACTAAAGAAACACATTTTCCTGCTCGCCACTTACTCTCTCTGTCAAACATGATTTTTGTTGGAGAGGAAGCGTCTGCAGTCGTGGTGTTGGCGTGACCTTCACTGCTTTATACGCTGGCCATTTACAAAGTGAATCTCTTCCTCCTGTGGATGTTTTTTAGTGTCCCTTTTGATAAGAGAAAACTGGCCCGAGTGCTTGAATGTAAATATATTTGGTCAGCTTTACAAAATACATATCGAAGTATTAACATCCCTTCTACCACTTGTGTCCCGCAACAAGTGGTAGAAGTAATCCGATCCCTTACTACCTGAACATTTGATTTAGTACTTGGGCAAATATACTTTCCCCCCAGCACCTAAAAGTGTTTTTTTTGTTGGCTTGTAATCATAAGGGAACAAGTTGTGGTGTTTTAGGACAGCCATCTTTAAAATGTTCTCTATAGCACCTTTGTCAAATGGAGCCATTTTGCACTAAATTGCTAAATATAGCCGAACGAAAGGATGAATTTTATAATAGTTGTTTGAGGGAGCAGTTGGGGGTCGACGCCTTGATCTAGGACACCTTGGCAATGCCCAGAACCACTCTGTGTTTTTGGTTCGATCGGGACTCAAACCGACGACCATTTGGTTCCCAAGCCAAGTCCCTTCAGACTGAGCTACTGCTGTCAAAGCCAGGAGTTTATGCTGTATAATGGAGGATTGATGGTGTGTGTGTGTGTGTGTGTGTGTGTGTGTGCATGTCCCTGTGTGGGCAGTGGGGAAGTGTGTCTAGTTGTGTGTTAAAGGGGGGATAAAGGTTTGTGTGTGTGTGTGTGTGGGTAGTTGCATCTGTTTTTGTTAGTGTAGTCGGACACATAAATGCATGTGTTTTCGAGTCAGTGTGTGTGTGTGTGTCATACCGGCGCTGAGTGGCATTTTTCTTTTTGTTCCCCACTAATGGCATCCTTAGCAGCGCTGTTACGATGGAAACCACGTTGCCACGGAAACGCAGCCTGTCTCCGTGAATTAGAAGTATTTCACTGCCTCTCTTAGCCTCTCTCAACCTCGCTCTCACCCTCCCATCTCTCCCATCTCTCCCCCCCTCCATGTCCTCTTGCATCCCTCTCTCCTTCTCTTGTTTCTCCTCTGCACCTGTCTCCCCCCCCCCCCCCCCTTTAAAACCTGACAGGACAGCAGCTGACGGTGTGTGCACGAAACATGAAAGGGCGACTGACAAGGGAGAAAGAGAGACAGAGGGGGGAGATATGCGAGTGGATTTTTAAAAATATTTTGTGAGGTAAAAAGTCTCTGTGAGCGTGAAGGGAAGGTGGGTGGAGGGACGTGACAGAGGAGTTTGGGGAAGAGGAGGATTTAAGTGGGGCAAATGTTCATGTAACAGCAGAGAGATGTTTCAAAATGCACAAAAGTACGTGGATATAAACTCATCCAGGAAAGGATAAAACCTGAAGTACAGCATCAGGTGTCTCTCTCTGCATCACAATAATGAAACCACACTACTGGCAAACAAGATGCCGTTTCTAATCAATCAAAGTGTATTTATACAGCCCAATATCACACATTTGACCTTTGTCTCAGGGGCTTTACAGTTTGTACAGAATATCAATACGAATAGGACACACTCTGTCCTTAGACCCTCACGTCGAACATTGAAAAAAACAAAATGTATGGAATTCACAAAGCGGATATTTTACACGGCACGATTACATGTAAATTCAATGCAAAGACGCGGACAGAGGCGAATTTCGCTGACCCATGGAAAGACAACAAGCATTGAGACTCTCAGCCTGTCGTCACTTACGTTGTTGTTTCAGGAAACCAAACCAACACAAAGCATCAGCCGTGACTCTGGGCGCCGGCAGACAGCGGCGCTCACAGTTCATCAGATCAGTGTTTAGAAAAGCACATAGAGTCAGGACGGAGAAGCTACAACGTTAACTTAACCTGATTGATCCGATCTCCATTCATAAAACCCGCATTTTAAAGCCATTTTCCCTACCGCCACAAAGCAGTAATTCATGTTTTTTGACTAATCAGTATTATGTTATTAACATGGAGATAAGCCCGCCTCTTCGCCAGAGCGTCCAGTTTTGCTTTGCGTTCGGTGTGATCACACTTTACCCTTTAGGATTTCTCTTAGTTGAATGAAAGGAGCAAAGCCATGACAAACCCTGCTGTATAATATCACGCTCAAGTGACATTTAGAGAGTACAGACAGAGAAATTCAAGCTAAACAAGTCTCGATTAGAAGTGTGGAGATAGAGAGGGTCTCAACGGAGACATGGACTTCGTTCCACATATGGGGGAATATAAAATAGGGTGAGAAACACAGAAGAGAGGGGTGAAGGGGACAGGGAGGGAGATTGATTATGTACTCCTAAGTGCTTTCGGCTTTATTGGAACTGTACCGTCCTCCCATACCAGGCAATTTGAATTAACATTGCAGGGAGAGTGATTGAGAGAGGAGGGGGGGAAATGGAGAAGGAAGCGATAGTGAGAGGAAGAGCAGGAGGGGGACGAAGAGGGAGGGTTGGCAGGGAGACAGAGAGGGAGAGTCTGGAGGGAGGACAGAGAGATGGATAGAATAACTGGGTTCAGAAGTAGGACAGAGAGAGAGATGGCGGGAGACAAAGGGGAAGAGCATCCGGGGGTGAGAAGAATCGCCCGAAATGTTAAAAAATCAACACGCTAAACTCCAGCTGGGTACCGTGCATAATAATCCGTTCAGAGGATGGTAACTTTAGAAATTCCTCTTTAAAATATTCATTCTAAATGCATGAATCGTCACCAATCAGAAACAGGAGGAAAAAGATAACACGAGTTGAAAGGGAAGATTGGGTTTGGATAAAGTTCAGATAAATATATGCTGTGTTGGAGACGGAGGGAAAAGGACATCCAAGGACACACGAGGAAAGAAGGTTGAGCGTGGGAAAAGAGGAGGTGTGTGTGTGTCGGGCATAACAACGTACAAAGGGGATAGAGGCTGATAGAAAGCGAGAGACGCATGTGCAGATGGGAAGGAGGGAGACGGATGTGAAGCGACAAAGCTGCAGGAACTAAATGTGTGACGGGAGGAGAAAAAAAAAAGTCATGAAAACTTAAACAAGGTTTGAAGTAATTGTCTCTCCTGCTTTCACTTCCTGGTCCCTCTTGCTTTTCACTTTCCTCCTTCCTCTTTGTCCTTGTTGCGTTTCGAATAGTCTAATAAATGAAGTCCTGTGACCTCTCTTTACCTCTCTTCAAGGAGAAACGTCAAAGAGTTAAGGAAAGCTGAGGGAGAATTCATTAGGATTTAGGAAAATAAAACCCCAGAGATTCCCACTGCACTTACACTTCATTAGGATGTGACCGAGGATATTGTAGACTGGGTGTTTCTCAATGTCGAGTACGCTTGCTTGGTAGCACATGTCTTCCGAATCACTTGCTTCAGAAGCGAGGCAAGAATACTTCCTGGCATTCGGAAAACGAAGAGTGGAAAAGGCGAGCAAGTGTGCAGGTGTGCGTCATATGAGAGGCCCCGCCTTACATTTTCCGCTACAGATTTGGGCAAATTGGTCCGTGCGCAAAGCATTGTGGGGATTTTAAGACCGCGGAGTCTACACATGTGCAGCCTCGAAATTCTCCAAACGAAGTACGCCGGGCTCGGTAGAATTCCAAGTATGCTGGACATTGGAACAGTACTTCGGCGGCACTCGATGAGGTAGTATGCTTGAAATAGTGGCTCTGGAGCAGCTTTACTCGACATTAAGAAACACCCATAGCGTCTGCTGAGGGAAAGCTACACGTTTTTGTACAGCGGACTACTAAATCAAGATATATTGCCCCGCCTGTTTTAAGCAGGCTTTATAACCCGTGAAACATTTAAAAGTTGGCATTTGAATAAAAAAGGAAAGTAAAAGAAAAAGGCTGGTCCTGTACACTTGAGATGAATCCAAACTTGTATGATTGCATGAAAATAGTTTCAGAAATACAACTTAATGCAATATATGCATTACTTTGGCCTACAAATCTGCTACTGTATCACCATTGGCTTAGGGAACATTACACAACTCATTAAACACCATGAAATGTCGACATGAATTGATCATTTTATTTAGTGGATTTAACATGTAGGCTCATTTCAGTATTTAGCAGTGGCGAACCGTCAGGGCCTCCAAGGTGTTCACAGAATACCCTGGATGGAGCACTCAGATAAAACAAACAAAACATTGATTTAATTATATAAATAAAATGTAAATAAAATGAATAAATGAGAATCGTATCTGTGTTGTTGATCTGTAATATTACAGTGTTACGTTGATTTGTTTGTCCTTCTCGGACCATGCACTACGCATTTCAGTGGTTTTGTGTGAAATGCAACCAATCAGATCTTGTTCTGGGTCTCTGGGTAGAATATCCTTCAACCAAGGTATTCTACATCCTTGATAGAATGCCCTGGCCCTTACACTGACTGAGAGCGTACGTTTTGATTGACAGTTTGATCAACCAATCATATATTGATTTGTAGCCAATGGGCATATTCTTTCAGAGTTTCCCTCGGTTCCAGGGTATTCTAGAAGGCCCGCTAGTTAACTGGCTCCAGACAGAGGATCTGAATGCGACGAAGCAATTCATGCCATTTTATTGTTTTTAACGTTGAAATGGCAAGTGCAACAGGTGAAGATGAAGTTGTTGCGGAATTGTTGTGAGTACCCTTTTCAAGACGACAATTCAGTGAAAAGACGGACATTACAATGGCGGGGGGTGGGTGTGTGTGTGTCTACTGAAGTTCCAGCTGTGATAGACACGGTTAGCCACTGGTATGTAGTGTCTCTACTTTAAAGAGTCCTCTCCTGCTGTTGTTCAGGTGTATATCAGTATGTAGTGTCTCTACTTTAAAGAGTCCTCTCCTGCTGATGTTCAGGTGTATATCAGTATGTAGTGTCTCTACTTTAAAGAGTCCTCTCCTGCTGATGTTCAGGTGTATATCAGTATGTAGTGTCTCTACTTTAAAGAGTCCTCTCCTGCTGATGTTCAGGTGTATATCAGTATGTAGTGTCTCTACTTTAAAGAGTCCTCTCCTGCTGATGTTCAGGTGTATATCAGTATGTAGTGTCTCTACTTTAAAGAGTCCTCTCCTGCTGATGTTCAGGTGTATATCAGTATGTAGTGTCTCTACTTTAAAGAGTCCTCTCCTGCTGATGTTCAGGTGTATATCAGTATGTAGTGTCTCTACTTTAAAGAGTCCTCTCCTGCTGTTGTTCAGGTGTATATCAGTATGTAGTGTCTCTACTTTAAAGAGTCCTCTCCTGCTGATGTTCAGGTGTATATCAGTATGTAGTGTCTCTACTTTAAAGAGTCCTCTCCTGCTGATGTTCAGGTGTATATCAGTATGTAGTGTCTCTACTTTAAAGAGTCCTCTTCTGCTGATGTTCAGGTGTATATCAGTATGTAGTGTCTCTACTTTAAAGAGTCCTCTTCTGCTGATGTTCAGGTGTATATCAGTATGTAGTGTCTCTACTTTAAAGAGTCCTCTCCTGCTGATGTTCAGGTGTATATCAGTATGTAGTGTCTCTACTTTAAAGAGTCCTCTCCTGCTGATGTTCAGGTGTATATCAGTATGTAGTAGGGCTGTGCAATTAATCGTATTTTAATCGCGATTACGATTATGATTTGCGACGATTAGGAAAACAGCATAATTGACAAAATACGATTATTTTTGCTGGGTGCGCTTTCGCCCCTCCCTAAAAGCCCACTCGGCCACGTGGGAGTGACATGTGTTGTGAGTGTTCAGCGCAAGCGAAGATGTCAGAACAAGAGCAGCAACTAGTTAAAAAGAAGGGTCGCGGGGAGATTCCCAGTCGATCGCGAGATGTGTCTAAAAATAGAACAACAATATTCTGTTTTATCGTTAATGTCCTGTAACATAATGTTCCCGTGCCAGAATAATGCACTTGAACGTATCAAAGCTTTGTGATTGGCCGGCCTCACCCCATGTGTCCGGGCGTGGCTGGTGAGCAGTGCACTAGTTCGCTGACGTTGTCCGTGTCAACAGCATGGATGGTCAACAGGAGTGACAGTCCGCACACACACAAGACCGCAATTATGGCAGAAGGAAAAAAGCCCAAAATATATAATTTTCACTCCAAGTGGGAGGATCATTATTTTTGTATCTATTCCCATTCAAAGTCCATCTGTCTCATCTGCAATGCGAGCGTGGCTTTATCGAAGAAGGGTAATTTAGGAGCGGCATTTCAAAACAGTGCACAAACGCTACGAGACGGAATTCCCTCCTAATTCTGCCCTACGCTCCAAAAGGGGAGGGGCCTGAAAGGACAGCTAAATGCACAGCAGTCCATTTTCACCAGGGCCAACAACAAGAGCAAGGCTGCTACCAGAGCATCTTATCGTGTCAGTCACGTTCTTGCGAAACACATGAAGTCTTTCGAAGACGGCGAAGTTGTGAAAGAAGCTTTCCTGGAGGCTGCGACGTGCTTTTGTGGGACAGTAAAAATAACAGCAGCATTTCAACAGGTTTTTGATATAATAAAAACTCAATTTAGATACCGTTATTAATCTGCTGTAAGTTTTAGTTTGTTTGAATTTATTCATGATAATTATTGTACAAAATGGTATAAGAATGCAAACATTAAGATCTGTTTTGTTTAAATTGATTATAGTCTATCTGTTCAGAAACTAGTGTTGCTTGCATCCTATTTTAAAGGCATTTATTTGTATACTCTAATAAAATGCAACAAAAAATGGGTTTGATTCTATTAATGTTGTCTTTTTTATTGCACTGTTGCTGCAGCAGATTACTGTGTAGCTTCAGATCTGAGTTGTCTTATTAGTAAGCCTAATTTATACTTTTGTAGCAACACTATTTTTATATAATGGCAAAGAAAGGGTTCTTCAGAGTCTTTTCTTTTTTTCCTGTGTCATATGTGGCAGCACTGCCACAAGTTCCTCTTCAGAGAGGGTCTTCAGTACAGGTGGCAATATCGTCCCCTGCCTGCACTCATCTCTGAAACCAGACCATGTAAACAGCCTGGTATTTCTTGCAAAAAATCTTTAAGAGATGACACGAGCAGCCCTACCAGCATTTGCCATGGTGGCCTAAACATTTTTATTTGGTCTTAAATTGTAGTTCAACATTTATTTCCTGTTACTTCTGGACCATGACGGTTGGCCAGCCTTCAACGTTTAACTGAGTGGAATATGTTGAATATGTTTTACCAAAATGTTGGCTATATGTTAAGGAGTGTTCAGTAGGTTGTGACAGTGCACTGCATCATATTTGATTTAATTTATTTTGGTCTAATTTATTTTTATTTATCATATTAATATATGTTTAGTATGGTTTTGGAAGTGCGCTCCAACACATTTATTGATCTTGTTTATTGGTAAAATATTATTTGTTTTAAAGTTCAATAAATGGTCAATGAATCATCGTCAAAATAATCGTGATATCAATTATTGACCAAATAATCGTGATTATGATTTTTGCCATAATCGCACAGCCCTAGTATGTAGTGTCTCTACTTTAAAGAGTCCTCTCCTGCTGATGTTCAGGTGTATATCAGTATGTAGTGTCTCTACTTTAAAGAGTCCTCTCCTGCTGATGTTCAGGTGTATATCAGTATGTAGTGTCTCTACTTTAAAGAGTCCTCTCCTGCTGATGTTCAGGTGTATGTCAGTATGTAGTGTCTCTACATGTCTCCATGCTTTAATGTTCAAAAAGCTCTTTATTGTTCTCATACTGCCTGTGCTGCAGCACCTCTTTTCACCCTCTGTCTGAAACCAGAGCCCAGCCTGCTCTGATTGGTTAGCTGGCCAGTTCTGTTGTGATTGGTCAACCACTTAGAGATGTCCCGCCCCTTAGCCCATCAAGCACAATGTGTTGGAGTGCTTGCTAATTTGGTGTTACATAATGATGTCACCATGTTATGGAACTTTGGGATTTTAGCCTCTGCAGACCATTTACATGCACATAAACCTATATAACACACTACAGGGAACGGATAACCCCTAGGACCCTTTGAAAGGATGCTCCGGTGTATCCTAAGCTATTTGAGTTAACGAAGGAAGCATTGTATCTCCTTTCCTTACTATCTAGAGAACTCAAATGGCTCTTTTCATGATCGCCACTTAAGTACTCACTAAGGAACCTTCCTAAGCAAAGAAGACGTTTCCACTACCATCCCTGCCTCCTGATTTTAAAAGGAGTGATCCCTACTTTTATTGACTGCACAGGCCTGACAAATAAAAACAAACATTAAGTCCCGCCCCCCGCTGAAGCCCATTACTCTGCGGAGGCGGGACTGATGGAAACGGAGCGCCGATGATGGAGCACCTGCCTCTTTAGTCTAATGAGAATCCTGCTCAGGTAATCATTTCATATGGCCGAGCAGAAAGAGGTGCTCCACGTCAGCCGGGGACTCTTCAGGTTGGGCAGGATTAGAGGGTTTTGATGAAGGATTCCATTGATTTCTAGATAATCCCTGTGTTCGTCACTTTTGCTGTTTCACATGTGCAAGACATGCAAGACATGTGGAGCGAATCTGTCCCTTTGGCAAATGCTGATCTTGAACATCAATTAAGTTTGGGTCCACCTAGATTTAGCTGTAAAGAATTGATTAACTTGGATTTTAACGAGACGTCAGGAGTGTGGTGGATGGAAATGGACTGAATAGCATGACATGCATCATACTTCGGCATGTTGAAAAGGCCAGATGTGAATTTTGCATGACAACAACGTTTATTTATAATTATGAGAATTTTCTGTGCAGAGGAAGCTAGGTTGTAGAGATCATTTCAATGTTTCATTTATTTCTTTATGTCCCACGTAACCATTGACTTGTCACATTGAGGCTTGTTAAATAGGTTGTTGTGAATTTGCCTACTTGATAAAATGTTATTTTGCTTTACCGAATGAAGCAGAACTTTTTTTGTTTACCATATTGGGGCTTCATGTGGAGCAAATGGTACTCTAAAAGGCTATATTGGACGTGCCACAATGTGATCAAAGTTGTATTTTTGCACAACCCTTTAAAGGTTTCCAATTTCCATTTTGAAATATATAGTTTACCGTTCTGTTTTGCAGAGAACTTGATGAAACGTCTGTGTTTGTTAGCCAACTCTAATCCAACCTGTCCTCCCTACAGTACATGGACTTCTGTGTATATGTCAACAAACTAAATACAATAATCGGGACAATATACGTTTTTCTGGTATTGTAATTCGACAATGTGATTCTGTTGCATATGTCATGCATCAATGTGTAAGCAGCGTCTTACTGTTGCATCCCATGGCATGTCCTTCAGCTTGAATCACGTCCTGCTGCCCTGTGTGTGTCCGTCACGTCCCGCCTGGTTACTTCCAGCTTCATAAATGCCACAAATATACTTTTGTTTTGCAGTTTTTGGGCCGGTGCACCTGCAGTTAGGACACAGATGTTTTGTCCTCTTTGAAGTTCTGCAATCGTCTCATGTTGCTTTGAAAACTCATGTATCAAAGTGCATATTTCCAGACTTCTTTCAAAGCGGACAAATGCTACTAATTAGAACTGAATGTAGCGTGTAGACCCTTTTTTTAGTCTTGTGTTTGAATCTTTTTCTATCCAAACCTTTTATAAATCTCGTATTTCTTTCAAGAGATTTTAAAAGATAATTGAAGTTCCCTTTTGACAAAGAAGAATGACTTGAATTTTAATGTGAGATGTCTTCTGTATCTGTTCTAGCACACATTCTCTATGAAATGGAATAATTGGAAATGGAATAATTTGTTAATTAAGGCATTAATAAAACCTTCTAAATTACGCTATTAGCATACTGCTTAATAAAACATTAGATTGAATGGGACGGCAAGCAAGTGCTTTTGCATGTTGCCTTCAATTACGTCCTTCACACACTCCATGCAGCACATGTGCACGTACATGTATGTTATTGCGGTTATATCGCCTCCTTTCCATGGCTGCAGCCCAGCTTACCTGCTCAGTAAATACTGTGAGTCCACTCAGCCTCAGCCAGTAATTGTGCAACGCATTACGCCTGCTCTCAGAGTTCATACCCTGAAAGTACTCTCTGAGGCATCACGCAAACTCACAATCATGCAAAGCCCACAATGCAGCACTGCAGCACCATTACCTGCTGGGGGATTTGTCAGGTGGATGTAACCAGCCTTTCTCTTTTAATGCATGTTGACCTTAAGTTATATATTTTACATTAGATCGATGATGATGATGATGATGATGATGATGATAGCGGCCCACTGGAAAGTAGTTATCACTGTCTGACTGTCACACATATTGCACATTTTACCCGCATGTTTTTCCCTATGATCTTACTTGTGCAACCTGTGTAGCCCATTTATTAATTACACCTGATAGCTGGTATAACAAAAAACAACAGAAACACGTATGTCGCTGAAGCAGTGTGCTGCTCATCAAAATGGGCAATAATAGCAAACAGGTGGTCATTAAAAGTATGGGGAAACATTTGTTTAACTTCACTCTGGCCTGGTTAATGTTACGAGATGGCGCTAGTCCTTTTAAGAATGTCTTTCTCATTGCTGTACTCGCTATTAACTATTACTGCTCAGGTTAACCTCCCGAGTAACCCTTTGACGTATCTAGTTCACGGTTTCAGTCCGTTTCCAAAGTGTGATGGCACCACTGTGGTGAAAACACGAAAAACTGGTTTGCAATCAGGCAACAGCTCACCGGAAAATCACTGGGTATAGCGAGCCGATTGGTTGGTGCGGAGCGAAGTGCACGTGTTGAAGGTCATCTTGTTTAGGTTGAGTTGGTGACCTTAGGCCTTCGGTAAGGTGCCAATGATCTCCCTGTCTTCCTTTTACTCTAAGTATTGGTTTACTTTTTTCCTTCTAACGTTTGTAAAGAAACCCAGTGGCTAATGCGTGTTCTCACTAATGCAGTCAAATCATTATCTTGCAGGCAATTTTAGCATCTTTTCAACATTGATTCATTGTAAGAATTCAGCTTATTTGGATGGAGAAAGTCGGAGGTGAGGAGGATGGAGAACAGCAGCGTTAACAGGATCGTTCAGATGGTTTGAAGAAGAGGAGGTTTTGACAGGAGCACTGGCACGGAAGCAAAGCAATCTACTGCTGTGGACGAGGAGCAGCAGAAAAACACCGAAAGAAAATCAATATCCGTTTAAGTGAACGCTATATTTAGAATATTTCCAACGTTGACATCGAACAGACCTTTTGGAGAGAGAACTAAAGACATTAACTAAACCATTTGCTGCTCTACCCCTGCCTCGAATAGTTAGTTTGTTATTGTGTGACTTTCAAAAGGTAAGGGGGAGCAGATGGATGGAACAGCTTCTGTTCCCTGTTGGAGAGCGCTGTTTTCAAGTTAAAGCAGTAAAACATATTCTAAAAATAGCTCACACTTTAACCAATATTGATTCTTTTAAGTGTGCCCTTCTTTTGAGGTGGCTGAAATATCTTTTGCTGCTTCCTTCAAAGCAGTATGTTGCTTTGCTTCCTAACTGTGATAGTGCCGACTGCCATCTATCATTAGAAATACACTGACTAGCTACTGATAAGGAAAGGAACGTTTATTTATATAGCATATTTCAACAAAAGCAAGATAAAGGGCTTTACAAAAAACGAATAATAGTTCAATACAGTGTAAGAAATTCATAGTTTCTTTATGTAATAAAAGGCAGGAACCTTGATTTGTATAATTATTTTTGGGTGGATTTGACTAGGGCCTCTTTAAGGTAATGTAAAGCAACAATACTGAAAACCTCACTTCAAAACACCTGAACTATCTCTTTATCAAGGTGAGAAGAGAAAATAATACTCAGATATGATTATACACAGCGTATTATAGAAAAACATTTGAAATGTGTTACTCTTCTTATCACTCTGCAGCGTCTGTATGTCCAATAAATACCTTTTCATTTGGTGCAAATGCTCAGCTATTCATAGGATATTTGTGTGTGTGTGTGTGTGTGTGTGTGTGTGTGTGTGTGTGTGTGTGTGTGTGTGTGTGTGTGTGTGTGTGTGTGTGTGTGTGTGTGTGTGTGTGTGTGTGTGTGTGTGTGTGTGTGTGTGTGTGTGTGTGTGTGTGTGTGTGTGTGTGTGTGTGTGTGTGTGTGTGTCACAGTATCCAGATGCAGGATTCAACTTCTGTTCAGTGACACAGCGTGCAGGGAGGCGAGGATGCGACTGCCAAAAAGCCGGCTTTAGTGCCACAGCTGGTGTGTGTGTGTGTGTGTGTGTTTGTGTGTGTGTATATATGAATGTACACAGGTGCAGCTTATGTGTATACGCACACTCGCTTTCAATCGTGCATTTTCGCTGCAGCACCGAAGCCGTATATGTGCACTGATGCATGTGTGCACAGAGGCACAGCGAGAGGGAGGAAGTGTGTGTGAGGGAGGAAGTGTGTGTTCTGTGGCTGCTGTTGCAACCAACTGTCAGCCGGGGAGGAAACATGGATGGGGGGGGATGGGAGAGCAGGCTGACTAAAGGTGTGAAATCATAACCAGTGCTTATAGAGGAAGAAAAACCATACATCAGAGGTGTTTGTGCGTATGAAATCACAGCGGAAGGGTTAATCGGGTTTATAGAGGGGCTTCCATTCGCTGTGAATCAGTAAAAGAGGATTGATTATTTTAAACCGTCATCATTCAGGACGATCAAACCCTCTTCATCAAAACATGTTTGATTGAATGCCCAGAACCTGTGGTTAATATTCCCATCATCCCCGATGCTTTATGTGTCCCCTGCTAGCTTCAGACGTCTCTAGTAGAGGTTGCTTCCCTTCACACATTTCAGACCTGTTTCATGAATGAAATGAAAATGTTTCCTGGCTGTGCGGCTTAATCTGAAACCAAAGTGGACCATGAGGCTCCGGTCAGAACAGGCGGAATATTTGTACTTATTTTATGGAGTTTTGCTGACATTTCTCAAGTTCCTTAATTACAGAAAACAGAGAGACCACAGCAGGCCCGTGCAGAGGATGTTAAAGGGGTAGGGGCCAAAATTCACTTAAGGGCACCCCAGCGATTCAAAGGTTTTATTGTCATATGCACTTAAGCTACAGGGAAGAAATGGCAATGAAAATCTTAAGATTCGAGCTCCTCACACGATGCAACATATATAATAAAATACAAAAATACAAATAAAAATAGTGCAAGAAGTCTATATACACGTGAATAGAATATGATATATAAAGCGCAGAATGAAAATTAAATATTGTACAATAAGATGAAAAATACACACCAAAGTGCAAGCAAACACTGAAATCTTATATAGAACAAATCTATGACTAGGGTTGGTTCGAACACTGCGTCGATCTGTGATACATTAAAAAAAACGAGGTGATTTAGTCTTATTAAATTAAGATACAAGTCTCCTCTCCACTATATAAAAGGAAAACATGTTAATCAAATGTATTTTTATAACAGGTTCCACATAATTGTATTAGGTTAGTTAAAGTGGACCTATCATGCTTTTTTTAGGCAATAGCATAGCGGTCTCAGATATATACAAAAATATAAAAACATGTCTATGAGGTGTTTTGCTCAAAATACCAAACAGATCACCCATTCTAGCCATGCCTTCACACACATGCTCTCCAGTACAGGTTAGCTCTGAGTGTTAGCGATGCTAATGTAAACACCGACCATATTACGTCCAAAACAGTCGGGCATTGTTTCTGATAGCAACGTTTCTGATAGGGCCGTGGGTCCACATTTCAGATATTACGTCATATCGGACGCAAATCTGGATCAGCTCCGTTGTTCCCCCGTTTTTAGAGATTTGGGTACGAGGAAAAGAGAGAGGGTTTTATTTCCTGACGCTGCGTGAGTTCCCCGACACACCGGGGACACATCTTTATGTATAAAAGACATCAACAAATGCATTTTGCATGATAGGTCCCCTTTAAAAGCAATTTATTTAAGGTCATCTAACTAAACAAAGACATATTTTAAGCAAACCTAGCAGCCAAATATATATTTTTTATAAAAAGTGTACTTATATCTTATTCACTTTTTTGAGTTTATAATTATTATGCATTAAATGAAAAGGCTGAATGTGTCCCTTCCCATTTCTCTTTTCTTTTGGTTCTAAGTTTTAAAGGTGAGTTTTTTGGCATGACACAAAATGTGCGTTTTTGCCAAAGATTTTCTCCTGTTGAATCTGTGTGTATCAACACAAAACAGGCTCTTTTTTTACGTTTCCTCCCCCAAGTTCATGTTCTATATCCCCTCTCTCTCTGATCTCTCTCTGTAGTCTACTGTATTCACTTTCTATCGACGTGCCACACGCTAAACCCTCTCCCTCTGTTCTCCCCATTATCTCGGCCTCGCTCCTTCTTTTCACTTCATCTGGTTCTTTGTAAATGCCGTGTCCAGCGGTGTGAAATCTGTTAATCGATCGTGACACTGATTGTGTGCCGCTGTTGTAAGGTGGCCACAGAGAGAGAGTGAGTAAGAGAGAGAGAAAGTGGAGAAAGAGAGAGTGGATTGGTGTGAAGTGTAGTGCACGTGAGCGAGCGTGCACAAGGACGGGTGGAACAGATTGAGATGAAAGAGCACGTGGATGTGAGACCGGACGAGAATAATGGATGGACTGTGTGTGTGTGTGTGTGTGTGTGTGTGTGTGTGTGTGTGTGTGTGTGTGTGTGTATGTGTGGCCTAGCATTACTATACTTGTGGGGACCTAAATCTGTTTACACAGTCACGTGTGGGGACTCGCCTCCCTCATGGGGACAAATTGGAGGTCCCCATTAATTTTAGGGTGAAGACTTGGTTAGGTTTAGGATTAGGGTTAGGGTTTAGGGTTTGCGTAAGGGTTAGGGTTAGGCATGTGTTAGTTATGGTTAAGGTTAGGATAAGTCTCCAGGAAATGCATGTAAGTCAATGTAATGTGCCCTGAAGTGATTATACATTGTGTGTGTGTGTGTGTGTGTGTGTGTGTGTGTGTGTGTGTGTGTGTGTGTGTGTGTGTGTGTGTGTGTGTGGTGTGTGTGTGTGTGTGTGTGTGTGTGTGTGTGTGTGTGTGTGTGTGTGTGTGTGTGTGTGTGTGTGTGTGTGTGTGTGTGTGTGTGTGTGTGTGTGTGTGTGTGTGTGTGTGTGTGTGTGTGTGTGTGTGTGTGTGTGTGTGTGTGTGTGTGTGTGTGTGTGTGTGTGTGTGTGTGTGTGTGTGTGTGTGTGTGTGTGTGTGTGTGTGTGTGTGTGTGTGTGTGTGCATGGTGACTGAGATATTCCTAATTGCTGAGCTGAAGGTTGCTGGTTTAACGGCTTGATGACTCTAATGGGCCTTTGTGTGCCATTTAGTTATTGTTGTGGTTAAAAGGCTCTGGCAGCCACAGAGGACGCCTGTCACGACAGCATGCAGAGGGAGAGCGAAGACGGGCCACAAGTGTGTGTGTTAGTGTGTGTGTGTGTGTGTGTGACGAGGGGAGGAAACGTAGGGACACAAGTGGGAAATGTCAGAAGGAGAAAGAACAGTTATATCATGTTTTTATTCATTATGCATTGAGTTTTCTCCTTAAAAGATCCACCTTAAATCCTCCACATCAACATGCTGAAAAATTCACACTGCACAATGTTTCTCTCTCTTGTTCCTTTATTAAATTGCAAAAAAAGAAACCCTCTTACCCAACACCACTCAGAAAAGGGTGTATCTTATTTTGCGTTTTTCTGTACTAACAATTGCTATTTTAAGTGCATTAGTGTGTCCAAATGCAAAGTATTGGCAAAATGCACAATAAGTACCTTTATGGTGCACTCATAATAGTCAAAAGGTTTAGTATGGACACTGGACTCTTCAACGACACCATCTTGGCTACATAATGGAAATGGCGGGAAAAACAGCGCTGCAAATACATGATATATATATGCAGGTTGCTTCACAAATTTAATAAAAGTACCACTAAACTGTTGTGGAAAAAGAAGCCACTGTTAAAGCCAAGGTGGGGTAGGTAATTCACTTCAGAAACACTTGTTGCTATATTCCATGGAATGCTCTTAACTTCCCGATAGCAATGAATACATTAAATGCTTTGACAATAAATACATAAAAAAATGTCATCTGTGGAAGCCGTGGCGCTGTAAAAAGCACGACCAATCATCTGAGCCGGCTAAAGTAACTGGATGGCCTACCTGCCTGTCAGCCTTCCATCTGTGCACAAACTTATCTCGTGCCCTCATTGGTCATGTGCGCGTTCGTGTGTGTTAGAGGAGGGGCTCTGTAAGGAAGTCTGAAGGAAGGGGCAGATTTTGTTCGGCTGCATACTTTCAAATTCTAGCGCACTCGAGCTGGTTTCTCCATTCTTACCTACCCTACCTTTAATTTAATTGGGTATATTGAACAGTTATTTAGTACCTAAAACTATCGTTAGCTAGCTAAGAATGATCATCAACAGCAGGGATAGTCACTTCCACTTATTTCAAGTATATTATAAATAATAAGTATTCACGGTGCACAACATGCAGTGTATTAAGGGGAGGTATATGAGTTGAGAATGAGACCCACCGTTGAATTTATTTGGTTAATTTAACAGTCTGTAATGATTTGCTACCAAGAACGATAACGTTAGCTTGTTCGCTAACAAAGGTACATTTCCGAATTGATGGAGAGACAAAAAAAACAAAAGGCAATAATGATAAACATATGGATACTGTATATGTCACAATCTCTCTGACACACACACACACACACACACACACACACACACACACACACACACACACACACACACACACACACACACACACACACAAATATCTCTTTCTTTTGCATGCATGCAAGATAAAAAGCCTACGCACAACAAAAATCCCTCTTATACAACATACAGTGTCTACATGTAGTAAATAAAGCAACGTTACATCCTCTCGCGTACACCTCAAGACCTTGGAAGATAAAAATAGAGAGAAGAGATATAAATAAATAAATGCAATGAATACATGGCTGCGGACAAGAACATCACAGTTACCCACATGCCCACTTACATACAGTATACAGCATGTACGCATGCACAACAGGAAGTCCCTGTACAAAACCTACTTCTCCAGTGTCTACACAAACTGTGCGTTACGAAGCAGTACATTACATATGTATACATACAGTATCTGATCATGTAAAGGCAGGAGAGCATAAAGGAAAGACATGTTCCTAATTGACTGAAAACGGTCCGATTGCAAAATATTATAGTCCCAGGTACTCAGTAATAGTACATTCTCTCAGCACACAATTAAATCAACAATTATCTAGAACAAAACACAAGAGGTAGAGACAGAACAACACTTTCCTCTGCACTCAAAAGTTAAGAACACAATCACACTCAAATACAAATAACACACTTACAATATTTACTTGGGAAAACAAAACTGACAGAGAAGCAGAAGAATGTGTCAGCTCATGTCACCGCCTGAAGGAAAACCAGCACAACAACACGCTGCTGTTTCTATTTTTACACACACATCCTTACACCTTCTTTAATTTAGCTTTTAAGATTTGTTTCCACCAATTGGTTGTTACTTTCATTATGATGTACTATACCACTATTGTGATGTATTTGTATGTATGGTGTAGTACTTGTATTGTAAACATTTGGGGAAGCTGTTCTTTATAACAGTCATCTAGAAGATTTTAATTTGAATAAAGGAAATGTCTTTTACGTCCATTTGTTTAGCTAAAACAATGGTGACTGAGTCTACTGCCCACTGTATTGCAATAATTATATATTTGTAGGGTTACTGTATCATGGTAATGCCAGAAACATTTTGCGTTTCTTCTAACTTATTACAGCTCTCATAAAGCCATAGGGAAGTAAGAGTGATATCAATGAGATTTAAGAGTTGGGTCCATGTGCTTAGGCATACTCCATCAATAACAATGAAACTATTGTATATACTGCTTGATTTAACTTTAATTTAGAGCACATGTGTCAAACTCAAGGCCCGGGGGCCAAATCAGGCCCTTGGTGGATTTAATTTCGGCCCGCAGGATAATTTCTAATTACTATTAGATCTGGCCCGCCGGTATATTGCACGCACACCTTCACTCCATCCTGAGGGTCTCCTCAGCTCAGAGCCTGAGCCCAAACATTGATGAACTTGCACCCAAGATGAGATGCCAAGTATCTGAACTAGCTTCACAGAGCAGCACACTGAGTTTACATGGATGTTTCCTTCTGCACTTTTTCTCTCACGACAACAGGGCATGTTTGGTTTTCTCTTTGAGGGAAATAGTTTTGTTGAAGCTGTTGTTGGCCTGTGGAAAAATGTAATCATAAGAAATGACTCTGGAAAAGCTGCAGATAGAGCCATAAGAAATGAATGCAACTGATTATTTAATGTTTAATGTTGTTTTTATAGGCAATCATTTAAGCTTTGTTAGTTCCAGGTTTAATATGTGCAATAAGTTCATTTCAATAAGTTCTGCAAGAAACATTGAACCAGTCCGGCCCGCCACTAGTACCCATTTTGAAATGTTGGCCCACTGTGTATTTAAGTTTGACACCCCTGATTTAGAGCAATTGTTATTCAATAGTTGAACAATTATTCTTGCTGTTTTTGTATATGATTTTTGATAATTATTTAATGTTTATGCTTTTATTTCGAAGGGGCAGTTTCAGGCCGGTGACAAATTAGTATATTAGTTTTTGATCATTAAACCTAAGAAAATAAACCCACAAATGAAATGATTGTGTGAAAAATGGACTTCCTGCGTTCGATTTGCCACCTGGCGTTCGTTTTTAGTTTTTTAGTTTTAGGTTTGAGGACAAAGCCTCTAGAAGGCCTGAAAAGACTGATTTTACGTTGACAAAAAACCCCACAGAGGCAGAGATGTAAGGGTTTGGAGGAAGTGCATAAATCCCAGGATTATGAATGATACAGTCTGAAGTCCTCACAAGTCCGGCAGCAAGTGTTGACTCCCTCTGCCCTGAAGCTAAACAACCTCTCACATCTCTGCTACATGCAACTCCTGCTCTCCTGTCTTTCTCTTTTCTTAAAGCTTCACTGGCTCCACTTACTTTTAATGAGGACAAACACACACACACTTGCAAACACACACACACACACACACACACAGGTAAGAAGGGATCTGATGGTGACACACTGAGGTTAGCGTCTCTCCACGTTAGCATCTTAAGAGACTGTGAGAAGCAGGGAGGAGAGGAGGGTTTTAAAGGGCTTGTGCTCGGCTTTACGCAGCGAAAACAGGGCTAGTTATTCAGGCGGGAAACACAGGAGCGAGTGGGGGGGGGGGGGGGGGGAGAAGAGGAGCATACAGATTGGCTTATTGTCTTAGCCCGTCTTCTAACACGAGACAACCCCCCGCCACTGTCACGCCAATAAAGCAGATTTGAATTTGAATTTTCATCGCCGTGAATGAAAGGAGACGGGGTGGTCTGTGTTTCACAGAAGAGAGGGATGGGGAGATTGTGTTGGCAATATAATCATTTTATTTTTAGCATGTGCCATCTATTAATTTTCTTTTATTCATCATTCCAGTGGCATGTTACTTTCTCTACAGATTTTTAATACAGATTATTGATTTTTAGTCGACTGCAGCTCAAATAACACCTGGAGGATCTAATCAGCTGGAGCTAACGAGCTAATATGCTAACTAGCTAATATGCTAACGAGCTAATATGCTAACTAGCTAATATGCTAACGAGCTAATATGCTAACTAGCTAATATGCTAACTAGCTAATGTGCGTTATCAACCTTTTCTCCGTCTTTTTACTCTTTTTAACTTTTGAATCCTTAAAACTGTAGGTAGTTTCAGGAAGCGAGTGATTTGGTATTTGTTGCTAGACCGATGGAGGAATGATTGGGTACTAGAAATAAATATTTTCTTGCCTTGGAAATGGCATTCCTGTTTCAGATTAAGTACAAAAAAACACCTGGAATATTAACTAGCTTATATGCTAACTAGCTAATATGCGTTTTCTCACAACCTTATCTCCATCTAACTTTTTCATATTTCAAACTGACTTGTTTTTAATCAAGATTCCTGTAACTGTCTTAACGGGGCAATATTTCGGGTGTCTTTTTCCTCACCTTCTGTTGCCTTCTTCCTCCTTTCCTCCATCCTTTTATATCTCCTTCACTCACCTCCTTTCTTCCCTTCTTCTCTCCTTTTCTTAAAACGTGTTTTCGTCTTAGTCTCCCATGCTAAGTCTCTCTTTCCTCTCTTTCTTTACGCTCTTCCTTCTTCCGTTCATCCCACTCTTCCTCCTTTCCTTCATCCCTCTTTCCATCTATCACGTATCCCATGGTGCACCTGGTCTGCTCTGTCAGTTGTAGGCTCTGATCCATCATCCTGCTGTGGTTGTTGCTCTCCACTTCGCACCACGAGACCTGAATCCTCTCACATATCTTCTTCATCCGAGGTGTATCCACTATATCAAGGAGTCTTCCTCACCTCACCTCACCTCACCTCACCTCACCTCACCTCACCTCACCCCACTTTTTCAGTTGATCTAAGATACGTAGGTGCAAGAGGTCAACATTAACCCGTTTCTCCCCCCTTACTGCTATTACATGAACACAAAAAACATTAATCATCACCACATTTTATTTACCACCCTTTTGATTACTGGTTTACATGAATACATTCAAAGAATAGACACTGAAAATGTATTTGTGTGTGTTAAGTATCTGATAGATGAACATAATCTAGGGTTACCCGTTCACTTCCTATGTCCTCGGGAACATATGCAGAGTTGGGTGTAATAATAACTGTAATAATATTACCTTTGTCGGTAACAGAGTAATGTAACACTACAGTTACTAACATTGCCACGTTACTTCGTTATTTTTATAAAATCAGTAATCACACTACAGTTAGCCTACTAACATACAGCATTTCTAGATTCTCCCTTTGACATACAAGAGGGATTTCCGCGTCTACATTCAGTGCATAAACATGGCTGAGTCAACAGCGATAACTTTCGAGGGGTGGAGGTATGCCCATTCTTTTTTAGTTCGTCCGAAGAAAGACGGTGAAGTGCAAACTGTGTCCAGGCCAGAAGCTTTTATCCCCTGCTGCAAACACAACGTCAAACCTCAACAAGCACCTGCAAAGACAACATGCTAACGTGAAGCTAATAGCTAAGGAGGACCTCCGAATCCAGAGTGAGGATGTTGAGTAAAGTAACACTGAAGGTGCACCGCATTTGCGCTTCAGATGAGGCGCGAGAGTAACGAAGTAAAGTAATATATTACTTTTTTTGAGTAACTATGTGATAGCTCAACAACTCAAAATACAATGAAAGCGGTGATCAGCTATTTCATACGTTCAAATAAATACTGTGGAGGATATCAGGAGGTTTCTCCTGCCTTTAGGAGCTATGAATCCACCTGATCTTCAGAGGAGGGGGAGAGGAGGAGGGGGAGGGGGAAACAGAGTGAGTAAGGTTGATATGTGCTTCTGTGTTCTTTTCCTGGCAACACGATAAAAGCTCGCTCTCAGTCACTGTCAGCCCACAGACCACCCTCTTTCTCTCCCTTTCCCTCACCCTCACCTCTCCAATCTCAGAGCATAGTCCCCGCTGTATCCCCCTCCATCTTCCTTTTTATCTTCTCTTCTCTTACCCCCATCCTCTGCATTTTGCAATTACATTTTGAGGCGTTTAACTGTTGCTCTCATGAACAGTGACTGTGGATTGCTCTTATGGCCACATAGCGCTTTCTTCTTGCGTCTTTTTTCAATTCCGTCCAATGAGAACCGAGCACATGCCGTCAGAGCGCTCACAATATTTCAACTTTTCAGTAAAATGCTGTTGACGTCACCGTGGAATTGGATGAGAAGCTTGTTTTTGGCTGTTTTTGTCAGACGGAAACGATCATAACAAAGAATTAAAAGCCTGTTTGTTGGAGCAGATCGACCGGGTGTTACGACTGAATAAACGGGTTTGAACTCAAATGCACGACTCACACAGGTTTTTAACAAAAAAAGGTTTATTCAAACCAAAGCTCAACTACAGTGGTATACAAAGCTAAATTACTCTTAACGAGGAAAAACAGTATCAAAACAAAGTCACTCTTAATGAGGAAAAACCAAATACTCAGACAAGACGTGGCTCAAAGCTCTGCTTGGGATTATTTCTGGCATGATACGCAGGTAGACTGTCACAAGAAACGAAACAAACTGGCACAGGACAAAGGGAGACGAGGACAATAAATACACCAGGTAATGGGGAACAGGTGGAAACAATCAGGGGCGTGGTCGACAATCACAGGAGTGGGAGACACACAAGGAAGGGAGGTCAGAGTATCTGAAACGAGAGGGAAGGTTACTATTCAAAAATAAAGGGGAAAATCACAAGACAAAGACAAAAACACTTAACTAAACTAACATAATTTGCGAGGGATGACACCGGGTGGATAGAAGGAGGAAGTGAAGAGGGTGAAGAGCGATGGAGGGAAGGAGGATGAGTTCAACAGAAGGAGAGGAAAGAGAGACTTCACAAAGGAATCTATGATGAGAAATAGGGGAAAAGTTGCAAAGATTTGGGCGTTGGAGGAAGGATAGAAGGTGAGCAAAGGAGGAAGTGAAGGAGGGAGAGAAGATGGTCAAGGAAGGTATAAGAAGGAGAGGAAAGCAGGGAAGAAGGAGGTAAAACAAGTTAGAGAAAAAGGAGGATTGAAGGAGGTACGGTAGAGAGAGGGAAAAAAAAGAAGAGGAAAGAGAGACTTTGCAGGGGAGCTAAGAAGAGAATGAGAAATGTAAAGAGGTTGTCGAAGTATTGAGAGAAGGAGGAAGGAAAGGGGGAGTGAAAAGGGAAGGCAGGCATAGGCGTCGCGTGAGGCTCAGGTTTGGGAAGGCTAAATAACTTTTTTTACCTGACGCTGCCTGCCTCCGGCGTCTATAGAAAAGAGATCAACTCAGTGAAAGCACCGCCTGCTGACCAATCAGAGCTCAGTGTGCGGAGTTTAAATCTATCAAGTCATATTACAGGAGAAAGGAAATACAGAACAACTGCCGTATGGAAGACGCCGACGTGTCGCACTTATCATTCATATCACATCATCAATCAGATCATCGATCATATAATATCATAATATATCATATATTTCCTTATCTGAGTCAGCTGAGCCGTATCTGGCCGTGCATCACCTACATTGTCACATAGTGTATGCAGAAGTATTATTTTAAGCAACACATTAAGTTGACGAAACACTCAACTCAAATGTAATTAAAGTCAGATCCACTCGTGTCTTAGATGGGGCAGTGATATCATAAAACTGTTGTACGCTTTCAAACACTCTAGTTATTGTTTAACCAGTTGTTCTATATTCACCTTGCAGGTGCAACTATGTGGCTTGTATCCTGGATTATATGTTTAAATCATGGATGTTTAAAGTTCATATTTGTCTAATATTAATTTACTTTTCATTAATGAAGTATGACGCTGCGCTAGGCTACACTTGTCCCTGTTTGTGATTGGTCAAATGTAGCTAACCCCGCCCCTTTCACGTGAACGCGCTCTCAGCTGGAGAGAGAAACCCTGGCTTGATTTACCGAGTTGATAACCAGCGTCGTAGGACCGCTTAGCGAGATCTCGTTTGTTAGGGTTAGTTAAGATAACTCAAGCATATCCAGGGTCTGTTGAACTGGCTTCGTAGTACAGGGCACAGGTGGCTGCATAGCAGCGCTAATGTCAAATACACAAACATTATACATTATATTTTTATTTTAACAGGATGCAGTGACACAAATATTTGGGAAGGCTTAGCCTTCCCAAGCCTACAGCACCCGCCGCCCCTGATAGTAATCATAGCGGCGGGTACTGTAGGCTTGGGAAGGCTTAGCCTTCCCAAGCCTACAGTACCCGCCGCCCCTGAAGGCAGGGATAATAAAGGGGGAGATTGAGAGCTGAGAGTTGAGGGCGAGCAGAGCAAGAGATTGAAATCAGTGAATATGACAGGAGAGATAGCAGACGGAGAGTGGAGAGGGAATAAATGGATTAATAACATCCCTCATCTGGACCTCACTGTCCCCTCCCTCCCCCCTCCTTCCCTTCATCTTGAAGCGAGAAACAGGAAGAACGATGCGTCCTCACCTCTCTGACTCCCAAAACCACTTTACATCCGTCCTGGGACTCTGTGGTCCTCCTGAACCGCCTCTCTTTTACTCCCAAACGCTTGACTTATCCTCCCACTTTACAGAGGAACATTTAAAAACCTCTTTGTGGAAGCTGTGGAAACTTTGGGGTCACAACGGTTACATCTGTACGGCTGTGATTTATTCTCCTCAAGTCTTTTAATATCTTTGTGATCTGGTACGGCTGGTTCAAACTGTTGTACTTTTTACATGATATGTTTGACATTTCTGCACTTAATTAAGAAAATATCAAACCCAGTTCTACACCTGTTGCTTCAATCTATCATCTAAATAAGTATTCATGATGTTTGAGAGTTTGGAGTGGCAGCAAGTCAAATGATAATCTGGATTTACTGACAACTGGATCCTTGAGTGATGTCCACACTTCAATCTTGTAGCAGTTTTAAACGTTTGCTAAGTGGAGCTAGCATTAGTTAGGCTACTCTCTCTACTCCTCAAGCTTTTTGTTTTTCACATGGCTTACATTGATACCGGTAACAGAGTTTAAACAACAGATCATTGATTTCTAGTCAACTGCAATAGATTTTGTCAGCTGTACTTAGCTATTTATGCTAACGTTATCTCCATGAGTTATTTGACAACGTTGTCCTAGGCTGTCTTTTTATCGTAAACGTTACCCTAGAGACTATGGGGATGTACAACACAGTGCTACGTGCTATCTTGAATTGGTCTTTTTATTTTGTTAAATACAACCTGTTGTCCCAAAACAAAATGATTCGCTACTTGCTAATGAAGTGCTTGGTTACCTTGTAGGAAGTAGGGATGCCCTAGTGGCCGTGGAGCTAACGTAAACACCCGTAGACTGTAAGAAGTGGACGTAGCCATTATAGTGTCACCTCTTTGTTTGTCGACTATCCTTTTGAAGTCTTGAGTTTTGGCCTTTTGGTAGTTGCCAAAGCCATCTTGTTCTTTTGGAAGTGACCACATTTGGAAGAGAGGCTTGGTAGCATCTTGTCAATCAAAAGGTACCTTAAAGCATATCCTGCTTTGACGTCTATTTACTCTTAAACGTGGGGTAGGTAAGTTTGAGAAATCGGCTCGAGATACACTTTTTGTTATATTCCATGGAATGCTCTCAACATCCCGATAGCAATGAATATCTGAAGTGCTTTGACAACAAATCCATAAAAAAATTTCATCTGTGGAAGCCGTGGCGCTGTAAAAAGCACGACCAATCATTTTAGCCGGCCCGGCTAAAGTAACTGGATGGCCTACCTGCCTGTCAGCCTTCCATCTGTGCACAATCTTATCCCGTGCCCTCATTGGTCATGTGCGCGTTCGTGTGTGTTGGAGGAGGGGCTCTGTAAGGAAGTGGCAGATTTTTTCCGGTTGTGTATTTTCAAATTCTAGCGCACTCGAGCTGGTTTCTCCAAAATGACCTACCCCACCTTTAATGGGATCATCGTTTACAAAATGAACATCATGCTTCAATCCTATGGCTCTCTGCACTGACAATAAAGGAACAATGCCAAAATATAAAATCTTTAATAACAAGAGGACAAACATTTACAAGTTAAGAGAAACACACTTTAATAATCAATTTCTTCCTCACCATCACCGTTTAGCCCTTGTTCCTGAAAGGCTTAAACACACACCATGCTCGAAGCACTTTAAATACAAAGCCTATCCCAAGTTTTTCGTTTGAGTACCCAATCTATGTCACTGCTTATCTTCAATTTCCTAACAAACAATTTAGCCACTTTCCCCCTTTTATTATTCATCTCCTAGCCTCCGCCGTACATTTCCACAGACAAATCTAAAAGCCAGACAACATTCATACATTTTGCAGCTTCACCCCTACCTCCAGCCACCCTATTTAGTCTCCTTAGCCTAACTCGAAGACACACACACACACACACACACACACACACACACACACACACACACACACACACACACACACACACACACACACACACACACACACACACACACACACACACACACACACACACACACACACTTGGAGAAAGAACTATTTCCATTCTCAGGGGACAAAGGAGAGCAGGAAAAGCTTCAGACTTCAGGCCCTCGGTGGGTCTGCTGCTAAACTTAGAGCAGAAATGGGCCAAAGAGAAACGATCCGTACCTTCGTGTGTGTTAAGTGGCATCGACTTGCATTCACACACTCTCTGATTGAGTCAGGGCCAGAGGTGGAAAGTACATTTACTCAAGTACCACTTTGAGGTTCTTTACTTTACTTGAGTATTTCCATTTCATGATACTTCTTTGAAATTGTTGCCACCAACACAATCACCTAATTTGAATTTATAGTAAAAATACATTTTTTAATACAACTGATGTTTTAATGCTCCAAAGCCAGTGGAAGAACAAAGCACTTTAGTCACTTTAGGATGCAATTTTGCTCCTTTTGTGTGTATGAATTGTATGTTGTAATGTGTATGTGAGTGTTATTTTATCTTATTTGCCAGTGCCAAAGACACATTTCCATCCATCCATCCATCCATCTTCTCTGGTCGCGGGGGTAGCAGTTCCAGCAGATAGCCCCAAACGTTCTTTTCCCTGGCCACATCAACCAGCTCTGACTGGAGGTCCCAAGGCGCTCCCAGGCCAGCGAAGAGATATAATCCCTCCACCTGGTCCTAGGTCTACCCCTTGGTCTCTTCCCAGCTGGACGTGCCTGGAACACCTCCCTAGGGAGGCGCCCAGGTGGCATCCTTACTAGGTGCCCGAACCACCTCAACTGGCTCCTTTCGACGTGAACATACATGTACATGTAAATGTAATGGACAATAAAGTATTCTGAATACTTTATACTTCTACCTCATTACATTTACAAGTGAAATTATGTAATTGTACTCCTTGACATTTATATAACAGCTTTGACAAAATACATCTCTATAAATGAAACTAGTGGACAAACTCACACAAAAGTCAACAATATCATCTAGAAATGTCCCATATATAAATATCATTATAAAAACACATAAAGGCAATTTTTTGTACTTTAAAGGGGACCTATCATGCAAAATGCACTTTGTGGTGTCTTTTATACATAAATATGTGTCCCCGGTGCGTCGGCGAACTCACGCAGCGTCAGAAAATAAAACCCTCTCTCTTTTCCTCCGTACCCACATCTTTTAAAAACAGGTGTACAACGAGCGGATACAGATTTGCTGCTGATCTGACGTCAAATCGGCAGCGGACCCACAGAAAATTGCTATCAGAAACAATGCCTGACGTGTTTTGGACGTAATCTCGTCTTTGTTTACATTAGCAAGCCTCGCTAACACTCAGAACTAACCTGTACTGGAGAGCACATGTGTTTTTAAAAAGCAGGAAATAAAAAGGAACTCACCTTGTGATAAACCCGCAAGAGAAAAAGCATTTGAGCTCCGTACTGTTTCAGAAATAATCCTTGATGTGGTTTGGAACAGGATGGCGTTTTATCACAACAGAATTTAACTTTATCTCCGGTAGAATTCTGATCAGGAATTAGCTCCGCCTCCTCTTCTTTCTTTTTTTTCAAGCTAAGGACCCAAGATCCGTGTTTCTCTAACAGAGCTGCAAAAGAGGGGTTTGAGCAGTATGAGGCATGGCTACAATGGGTGATCTGTTTGGTATTTTGAAAACAAATTGTTTTGTATAGGTATGGCCCTACAATATATGTTTCCAATATAGCATGATAGGTCCACTTTAAATACATTTTGCTGATAATACTTTTGTACTTTAGTAACTTTTGAATGCAGGACTTTTACTTGTAATGAAGCATTTTGACAGCAATGTATTGGTACTTGTACTCAAGTAAAACATCTCAATACTTCCCTGAAACCGAACACCATCTCCCAGTTCAACACCAGTTTAATGTTTGATTATTGTTGCCAGATACAGTTTCATTTCATTTCAAACCTTTATTTATGCAGGTGAATCCCATTGAGATCATTGATCTCTTTTTCAAGGGTGACCTGCTGCAAGTAGGTTCCACATGAATACATATAAACATGTTGACAGTAGCCACTTAGCCTTCAAAAATGTGTCTGGGAAAAAAAACTAGTCAAATATTTTAATGAAGACCTGTGCTTTTTTGTTGTTAATTAAGGTTCAAAAAAGTACTTAAAATAAGGTCACTGTTAATTAGACGACGGTCTGACAAATGTGCGAGCTAATTAAGCTTGTATGTGTTTGATTAAAGATAAGGTGGCTTCCATGATAAGAAATGTGATGATGAGGCACGAGAAGAGTGAGAGGCGGGGATGATAAGTGTGTGTGTGTGTGTGTGTGTGTGTGTGTGTGTGTGTGTGTGTGTGTGTGTGTGTGTGTGTGTGTGTGTGTGTGTGTGTGTGTGTGTGTGTGTGTGTGTGTGTGTGTGTGTGTGTGTGTGTGTGTGTGTGTGTGTGTGTGTGTGTGTGTGTGTGTGTGTGTGTGTGTGTGTGTGTGTGTGTGTGTGTGTGTGTGTGTGTGTGTGTGTGTGTGTGTGTAGCGAGCGAGGGACGCACGAGAAATGACGGGAGGAAGGGTTTGTCATCAATATGTAATTTCAGTGCACGTGTGATGCCGGCTTTATATGAAAGGGACTCGATTTTGCAGTGTGTGTGTGAGAGAGTGTGTTTCTGTGTGTGAGAGTGTGTGTTTCAGTATGTGTGCGAGTGTGTGTTTTTGTGTGTGTGTGAGAGTTTGTGTTTCTGTGTGAGAGAGTGTGAGTGAGAGTTTGTGTTTCTGTGTGAGTGTGTGTGAGAATATGTTTCTCTGTGTGTGAGAGTGTTTGTTTCTGTGTGTGTGTGTGAGAGAGAGTGTATGTTTGTGTGTGTGAGAGAGAGTGTGTTTCTGTGTGTGTGTGTGTGTGTGTTTTTCTGTGTGTGTGTGTGTGTGTGTGTGTGTGTGTGTGTGTGTGTGTGTGTGTGTGTGTGTGTGTGTGTGTGTGTGTGTGTGTGTGTGTGTGTGTGTGTGTGTGTGTGTGTGTGTGTGTGTGTGTGTGTGTGTGTGTGTGTGTGTGTGTGTGTGTGTGTGTGTGTGTGTGTGTGTGTGTGTGTGTGTGTGTGTGTGTGTGTGTGTGTGTGTGTGTGTGTGTGTGTGTGTGTGTGTGTGTGTGTGTGTGTGTGTGTGTAGCGAGCGAGGGACGCGCGAGAAATGACGGGAGGAAGGGTTTGTCATCAATATGTAATTTCAGTGCACGTGTGATGCCGGCTTTATATGAAAGGGACTCGATTTTGCACTGTGTGTGTGAGAGAGTGTGTTTCTGTGTGTGAGAGTGTGTGTTTCAGTGTGTGTGTGTGTGTGTGAGAGAGTGTGAGTGAGAGTTTGTGTTTCTGTGTGAGAGAGTGTGAGTGAGAGTTTGTGTTTCTGTGTGAGTGTGTGTGAGAATATGTTTCTCTGTGTGTGAGAGTGTTTGTTTCTGTGTGTGTGTGAGAGAGAGTGTATGTTTGTGTGTGTGAGAGAGAGTGTGTTTCTGTGTGTGTGTGTGTGTGTGTGTGTGTGTGAAAGTGCATTTCTGTGTGTGTGTGTGAGTGTGTTTCTGTATGTGTGTGTGTGAGTGCGTTTCTGTATGTGTGTGTGTGTGTGTGTGTGTGTGTGTGTGTGTGTGTGTGTGTGTGTGTGTGTGTGTGTGTGTGTGTGTGTGTGTGTGTGTGTGTGTGAGGGCATTTCTGTATGTGTGTGTGTTTCTGTGTGTGTGTGAGTGCCTGTGGCTGAGTTTATATCTACTGCCCACTGTCTTTTTAAATTCACTACATTCCAGTGAAGGCCAGCTGTTCTCCTTCCTGCTGCCTTTTCCTCCCACTCCATCGCTCGTTTTTTCATCCCTCCGTCCTCTATTTCTCTGGCTTCTCTTCTTTCCATCAGGCAGTGCAGCAGTCAATAGCAACCTCTCCTCCCCCCACCCTCGCACAACCTCCCCCCCATCAGCCTCCTCACCCGCTCGAGTTCAAAGGATCCTTTATAGCCAGGATAGAAATATGCATTGCCAAAAACCTCCCAGAAACAGACACCAGCATCTCCATCTCTCTGTGGTTCGATCTACCTTTCTATCTCACTCTTTGTCTCTCTTCCACTGCTTCTGTCTGTCCTCATCTCATCCCTACTTATTCCTCACAAAGCAAAAACACCTATATGCTATTAGGGCTGCACGATTTTGGGAAAAAAATCTAATTGCGATTTTTCTGACAAATATTGCGATTGCGATTTGCGATATTGTTTTTAAGCGACCCAACGGAAGTTTATTGTAAAATGCGGCCAGAACTCCGGCTAGGAAGGTCGTATCAACATGCTCCCGTCTCTAGCACCCCCGCGGGCTACGAGTGAAAGAACTAAACTTACATGAAACTTTCCGTTGGGTTGCTTTAAAGTCAAGCTTCAGTTTAAGATTCACCCTGTAATAGAAACATGTGATGAAGCATTACTAACCTGACTCAGAAACCATCTAAAGCTCCATTGGAAGCCATTTGGAAAAGTGTTTAAAAAATACTTGGCAGGTGATTGGATCAATCTGTCTATCACCTTCTATCATGGGCCGCTTCTGATTGATTAACAATGGCTGGTACATGTGGAGCACAGCACTTCTGATTGGTGTGGATGACTGACATACAATAAACAATTTATTTTCGATTTAAAATCGATTAATCGTTCAGCCCTATATGCTACAGTATATAGTGGTTTATTACAAAATGCCTTCAAATCAATATGTTTGCTAAGGGAACTTTCTTATTGGCCGTATTTAGGGATGTATGTATTAGATTAGATTTACTTTATTGATCCCAAGATGTTTAGTTACAGCAGCATGTTTACAATTACTGTTGCTTCTACGGGGGCCAACAGGTGCCAAAAACACTGCCCATTAGGAAAAACTGTGCATAAATAAAAGCTGGTGTATGTTTTCTAAATGCTGTTCATGTGTCGTCAAGCCGGTTAAGATATTCTTTCATTTGCGCGTTTGCACCTGTTGGCCTCTGTACACAAATCACGTTTGTACTCGCATTTGCACTTATATCTGCTTATATATAGGTCTATAACATAACTAACAGTGACTATTTTAAGGCTATACAATGATAAATGGACTGTACTTATATAGCGCTTTATCCAGTCTTTAAGACCCCTCAAAGCGCTTTACATACTACATGTCGTTCACCCATTCACACCCATTCATACAGAGCAGTGTATGTTAGGACATGCACTAACATGCATACACATTCACACACCGTTGGCCATGCCATCGGGAGCAACTCAGGGTTAAGTATCTTGCTCAAGGATACATCGACATGTTGACTGCATGGGCTGGGATCGAACCCACAACCTTCTGGTTGAAAGACGACCGCACTCCCTCGCAGCCACAGTCGCCCTGTAAAAGCCATTTGAATACCACCTAGGCATTTAATTTGCCTTGTAAACATGAGTAAATTAACTATCTATTAAATGCACTGTAAAATATACAGAATAAATTAGAATACAATATAATAGACCAAACTACTACTAAATGTTAAAATAGGATACATGATCCAAGTATTTGCTGTTTTTTAAATTATTATAGCTATAGTTCAGTTTGTTATTTCAGTATAGCTAATCACACAGCATGCGGGGTGTAATCCCACTTCATTAGAGCAGTTATATAAATAAAAAACGGCACAAAAGCTGTGTTTTTTTCACTTATTGTGCATAAAAGGGCTTTTAAAAATGTTCAGCTCTGTGTCAGCTGTCAGAGGGAAATGGTTTATGCAGCCTTAACAAAAGCACAGTGGTTATAATATAGACCTTTATACTAGCTGTACAGAGAATATCAAAGCACACGTGTGTACGCACTTGTGTAATGTTCCCATGGTGCTTCAGGTGATCAGTGTAAAACACACTTAGCAAAGTGAGTTGTGCTGCTTTGTCGTGCTGTTACGTGTGTGTGAGTGTGAGTGTGTGTGTCCAAAAAAACACCCCGGTATTACTCTGATTGCAGTCGTGATTTGTCATTTTGTATTGTATGTGTTTGAGTGCACCCTCCTATTTGAGAGTGGCTATTGAATGCAGCTTGTTGTGTGTGTGTGTGTGTGTGTGTGTGTGTGTGTGTGTGTGTGTGTGTGTGTGTGTGTACTTGCATACAAATGTGTGTGTGATAGGACGTCGGTGTCTGTGTTTAAAGTCATTCAAATGTGTGTGTGTGTGCATATTCCCGAGCAAGATTGGAAGTGGGTCTATTTCTTTCGCAGTCACTGATGTGCCCCTGTGTGTGTAATTGAAATACCTGAGTTATTGACTCTCTCTCTCCCCTCCGAGTCAAATAACTGCTCCGGGTAGAGTGTGTGTGCACTCATTGGGAGGCTCTGGAAGACCAAGGCCCGTCAACCATGTACACACTCACACACACACAAAGAAACACATGCATATGTAACAGAGAGCCCTACTAAGCCCAAACGTAGCACACAGCACACACAGGAAAGGAAAGTTTATTTATAAAGCACCTTTCAACACAAGGCATTTCAAAGTGCTTTAGAAAAATGAAAAACATTAAGAGCATTAAGTAATAGTGACATTAAAAAGCAAAGAGAATAAAATAAGGCAGATGCTATTTGCACCCCGGGTGTCCGTAGCTAATAATGCTATTTACACTAGGCTAGGGTGTCCGTATACGATTCTATTTACACCCGGATGTCTGTATCTAACAATGCTATTTACACCCGGATGTCTGTAGCTAACAATGCTATTTACACCCGGGTGTCCGTAGCTAACGATCAATCAAGTCAAATCAAATCAAGTTTTATTTATATAGCACATTTATAAACGATTTTTGGTCGAGCCAAAGTGCTGTACATATAATCAAAATAGCCAACAGTAGAGACACTTTACAGCAAATACAACAGCACAGATTGTTCAGAATATCATTATGAGAAAAACGACACCCTCTGTCCTTAGAGACTCACATCGTACAAGGAAAAACTTCCAGAGAAAACCCACAGTTTGAGGGGGGAAAATGGGAGAAACCTCAGGGAGAGCAACAGAGGAGGGATCCCTCTCCCAGGACGGACAGACGTGCAATAGATGCCGTGTGTAAATCGAAGAGATAATACATTTTACAGCATATAGACCGAATGTTAGGAAATGCATGTGTCTGTAATAAGAAGATGAATCCACGTCAGCTACAATCCTGTGGAAGCCATCAGGGAAGCAGCATGACGAGACCCAGGCAGGACCGCAGAGACAGGTTCAGCCACGACCCGAAGTCCACGACTTAATCCAGAACTCAGGATAGAGGATCCAAGACACAGGACTACAGCAAGAGGATCAGCCTCGACTCCTGATCCCGGCGTAGATATAGATACAAAACAAGAAAAAAGATTTGGCTGGGTTAATCGGAACAAGAGAATACACAGACAGACACAGACAGAGAGGGGAAAGGTCATTGGATAAAAGTTATTCTTGATAACCCTCTAGAAAGATCTCATGAACTTCCCCACTCAATCTATCAAGACCCGAGCAGTTCTATTAGATATAGGATAAGAAACAGAGATAGGGAGCACAACAACGATGCTATTTACACCCGGGTGTCTGTAGCTAATGTTAACTGTGATGGTTATTCTCGCGTCCAGGAAAGAGAAGCTTAAAAAGGAGACTAAATGGAGTCTCTGAGATGTTTTCAAATTGGTACTTTAATTCATAAAAGGCGCGGTACAGTCACAAACAGGATATTGTCCGACAGAAAAGCAGCTGTCTCTGGCCCTCGCTAGCAGAGAAAAGAGGCCGAACCGCTCAGGTGCTGCTCTTATATAGCTTCTGCAGGCTCCTCCCTGCGGGCCGGCCCTCCACATCTTAATGTCCGTTGTTACGTTTAAACAGAGGATTCAGGCATTGTACATTCAATACATACTTAAACACGCCTCTTCTCATATTGTCTTTCATCACTTTTCCTTTAACACATTCTAAACGTTGTAGTTAATATTCTAAAAAATACAGAAAATACTTCACGGCTGGTTTGGTTTCTGGTCATTCCGGAAGTTGTCACATCTTACCCACGTCTGTAAACAATAACTTTATTCAAATAAACTATACCTTCATTTAATATTCAGCAATAATAATACTTCTATAGTTGCAGTGTTAAAATCAGTAGCTACGATGCTATTTACACCCGGGTGTCTGTAGCTAACAATGCTATTTGCAACCGGGCTACACATTAGATACTGTTTTGGATGTATAGGTATTTATGGAAATGTTTCTTTGATAACTTAATTCCCTTATGCTGCGGTGTCAAATTGTAATTCCCCTGTGGTAAGGCAGCACTGTAGCTATTTACACCCTGGTGTTGTACTGTATGCATCTCTTCTTGCTCTTTCTACGATGGCTTGGTAAGGTTACCTGAACATCAGGGACAAAAAACACCTGTGCTATATTGTGGCTGTCAGGTAACAACATAATAATACTCCTGCCTAAATGGCTAACACACACACACACACACACACACACACACACACACACACACACACACACACACACACACACACACACACACACACACACACACACACACACACACACACACACACACACACACACACACACACACAGCTGGCTTCCTGCCCCTTCACTGCTCACTCGCTCCCAAACAGCCGTCTACCCTCTGTCTCTCCATTCATCCTATTGTCTGCGCAATTTTTACTGAAATGTGTTTATTTCCGAATGAACCAACTCGTTTTCAGGGGGGTCGGAACAGCAAGAGTGTAAAAAATAATAATAATACAACCAACAGACACAACATCACAACATTATCCCTCAGAAACACCCCTGCTGCTTTTTTTCTAGTATCTCTATCTTTTGTTGCTTAAATTCTTTATTTTTCTGTGTTTCTCTTATCTCTTCCCCTCGTCTAAGGCATTATCTCTCTATCCCCCCCTCCTCCCTCCCCCTCCTCCATTCATCCCGCTGTAGTGTCTGTGTGTACAGTATACATTCAAAGCCTCTCTCCAGCTTGGCTTCCTGTTTGAGTCTCTGGCCTCGCTCCCCCCTCTGGGATATTTTAATACGCACTAATCGATCACCTTGGTGCCAACAGAGGTGTTAATGTGGCCAGACCCTAATTATTGTTGCTGTGAATGAAGAGAGGTGTTTTGCAGCACTTTATTTTCAGCTTTCTAATCATTCAACACACTCCCACTGGTGATATTTCTTCTGCCTTTTTATTGAAAATGCCTCGTCCTTACTTCCTCACAAAGCAGAAACACCTATAAAGTATGCAGTGGTTTATTAAATAGGACATATTTTGCTAATTTTTAGGTTCATATGTGTATTTAGTCTCTACTGGGACATGTCTCCATGCTTTAATGTTCAAAAAGCTCTTCATTGTTCTCATACTGCCTGTGCTGCAGCACCTCTTTTCGCCCTCTGTCTGAAACCAGAGCCCAGTCTGCTCTGATTGGTTAGCTGGCCGGCTCTGTTGCCCTCTTAGAGATGTCCCGCCCCTTAGCCTAACAATGTGTTGGAACGCTAGCCAATACATTGAAGAGAAGTGTTTTGAGCCACTTTATTTAAAGCTTCCTAACCGTTCAACACACTCCCACCGGTGTTATTCCTTTCTTTGTTTAATGACCATATCGCCCTGCTTCTGTTTTTTATTTTTCTCAAAGGCTAATGAAACTTCTCGCAGACCTCTGGCACTTTGAGTGAGTGTGTTGGACAGTGCATTAATACTGCTCTTAAGAAGAGAGAGATTGAGAGTGGAGGCCAGAGGAAATGGGGGGGGGGGGTTGCTGTGTGGTGGATAAAGAGGGGAGCGGGAGTGCGCGAATCTGGAAATTCAATTATAACCGTGCCCTAGCAGTAATTCCACTGGTATAAATGGGACGGCGTAGCGATGGATAGAGATGAATGAAGTGTGAAAGAAAAATAAAGGCAGAGAAGAAGAAGTTAGCTGAGTGCAAAATCAGTGTGTGCATCGTCAACAGCCTCTATATTCAACTTGCATTAACCCTCGACTGGTTTCTGTATCCTGGGGGATATACTATAGTCATTTGAATTATAGTATAATATGGGTTTAATGTTGGTGTATTATGTAATAGCAGTGTATTATGGATGTAATAAGGGTGTAACATGGGTGTCATAACAGTGCGTGGGTGTTTTAATGTGGAATATGGGTGTAACAACAGTTTAATGTGTGTACTATTGGTGTAATAGGGGTCTAGTAGCATTGTAATATGGGTGTAATAACAGTGCAATATAGGTATAATATGGGTATATTACAATTGTTATATGGGTGTTAAAACAGTGCGATATAGGTGTAATAGGGGTCTAATAACATTGTAATATGGGTGTAATAACTGTAATATTGGTGATAATGGAGGTCTAATAACACGGTAATATGATTGTAATAACAGTGCAATATAGGTATAATATGGGTATAATATAATTGTAATATAGGGTGTAATAAGAATGCAATATAGGTGTAATAGGGGACTAATAATATTCTAATATGGGTTTGCCATGGGTAAAATAAGGGTGTAATAATGGTGTATAAATATCTAATATACGTGTGATGTAGAAAATAGCAATCGATTTAATTTTCCAAAATATCTAAATGTGATTACCAATTTAAGGGTTAAATACTTTTATACTTCACGTGATAACGACGGGTTTTTGATCTCACGAGTGCACTATTTGCAACAGGGTTCTGCAAGCTTTTGTCATTCACGTTATAGCCCTCAGCGAGCCACCTCAATGGTATAGTCCTGATCTCATTAATGCAGAAACAAGTTAACGGGTCAGCCCATGTGCGTCCCCTGGGAGGGGGAGGTTAGCCTTTGATGCTGACTGAAGTACAGAGAGAGTTCTGAGGAGCCGGAGAGATTTCAACACTCTCCCTCCTGTCAGATACAACTGGCTTTACTCAGACGAGACATATGTTACACGGATAGACCATTGTCATCAGAGGTGGGAAGTAGTGGAGTACAAATACTTTGTTACTGTACATTTTTCTGGTATCAGTACTTTACTCCACTACTTATTCTTCTGACGACTTTTTACTTTGACTTCTTACATTTTGAACACAAATACCTGTACTTTCTACTTCTTACATTTTGAACACAAATACCTGTACTTTCTACTTCTTACATGTTGAACACAAATACCTGTACTTTCTACTTCTTACATGTTGAACACAAATACCTGTACTTTCTACTTCTTACATGTTGAACTCAAATACCTGTACTTTCTACTTCTAACATGTTGAACACAAATACCTGTACTTTCTACTTCTTACATGTTGAACACAAATACCTGTACTTTCTACTTCTTACATTTTGAACACAAATACCTGTACTTTCTACTTCTAACATGTTGAACTCAAATACCTGTACTTTCTACTTCTAACATGTTGAACACAAATACCTGTACTTTCTACTTCTTACATGTTGAACACAAATACCTGTACTTTCTACTTCTTACATTTTGAACACAAATACCTGTACTTTCTACTTCTTACATTTTGAACACAAATACCTGTACTTTCTACTTCTCACATGTTGAACCCAAATACCTGTACTTTCTACTTCTTACATGTTGAACACAAATACCTGTACTTTCTACTTCTTACATGTTGAACACAAATACCTGTACTTTCTACTTCTTACATTTTGAACACAAATACCTGTACTTTCTACTTCTTACATTTTGAACACAAATACCTGTACTTTCTACTTCTTACATGTTGAACTCAAATACCTGTACTTTCTACTTCTTACATGTTGAACCCAAATACCTGTACTTTCTACTTCTTACATGTTGAACCCAAATACCTGTACTTTCTACTTCTTACATGTTGAACACAAATACCTGTACTTTCTACTTCTTACATGTTGAACCCAAATACCTGTACTTTCTACTTCTTACATGTTGAACACAAATACCTGTACTTTCTACTTCTTACATGTTGAACTCAAATACCTGTACTTTCTACTTCTTACATGTTGAACACAAATACTTGTACTTTCTACTTCTTACATGTTGAACACAAATACCTGTACTTTCTACTTCTTACATGTTGAACACAAATACCTGTACTTTCTACTTCTCACATTTTCCAAACAGCTGGTTCCTTTAGTCTGAATGTGTGTTTGGTGGCGTGGTCATTATTCTTTAGAGTCATTGCGTGCCTATTGATTTGAACACGATCCGTGTATCCATCATTTCCTGGTCTTCTCTAAAGAAGAGGGACCAATGGAAACGTTGATTAACTATGATTGCATCAACAGTAAAGCGTGTTTACTACCTGGTGATACGCCATTTGATTTAGTTGAGGGCTGACATCCTCCTGACTGTGGTCACATAGACGCTTCGTAATTTGGTCAAAGGTCTCTTGCCGTTCTTTGATTTGTTTGATTTCGGTGTCGGGACATTTGCCAAGAAATTCAAGATTTTAGTCGTCTTTAAAGTTACATTTTTCCATTCTTTGTGTAACTTGCTTTAGGTCAGACAATAACTGTGTTTAAAGACTCAGAGAGCTATTAGGTTTTTATACTATCCATATCTTCACTACTACTATCAAAAGTCTCTTGTTGTTCTTTGATTTAATTGATTTCGTTGAGCCAAGGAATTGAACATTAGCCAAGGAATTCCAGATTGTCGTCGTCTTTCAAGTTAAGCACTTTCCTTTGTGTCTTCATGTAACTTATCATTGTTTTTCACCATAGGATGTTTGTTTTCTTCTGGTTTAGCACCAGCTACCATAGAAGCGTCACCAAAACACTCCGACTAGCACACTGTAAATGTTCTGGACGGTGAATAAAAGGCGATTGGTAATTTTGTCAAAAGTCTCTTGCGGTTCTTTGATTTGATGGATTTTGGTGTTGGAAAATTCCAGAATCTTGTCGTCTTTCAAGCACAACATTTTTAATTTGCCTCTTTGTTTAACTTGCGTCAGGTCAGCCGAGATTTGCGTCTAAAGACCAGTGGCGAACCGTGTCTATCACAAATGGACCTTCTGTAGCCAGACACACACACCCTTCCCGCCGCCGTTATAATGTCCGTCTTTTCACTAAATTGTCGTCTTGAAAAGGGTGCTCACAACAATTCCGCAACAACATCATCTTCACCTGTTGCACTTGCCATTTCAACGTTAAAAACAATAAAACGGCAAATGAATTACTTCGCCACATTCATCTAGATCAGGGGTCTTCAACTCAAATTCAACGAGGTCCAGTTAGAGAAAATGTCCCCATGCAAAGGTCCGGAACATCAAAATGTCTAACTTGCTTCATGAATTAGTGTGATAGATATTGAAGTAGCTGTAGCTTTATAAACGTCTGCATGTAATCAACAACTGACTGCCAGTCAAATAAAGAAAGTACAATACAAAAACAACAATATTTATTGTCAATTAACATTACTTAAATACTGTGGATATGTGTAATGTTCCTCTCGGGCTGCATTTACAAATAAAATAGAGAAAATAAATAAAATTGCTTTTGAAAATATGTGCATCTTAAAAGTGCTTAATTTTAGATAAATAAAATAAAGTGTAGCAGCAGCTTGAGTTTCCCTTTTTCTTTGTTAACCGTTTCACATCATGACTTAACTGTTTCAGCCGATTATAGAACAATATCAGTCTTTACACATCATAACAATTGAACAGTTTTAAAGTTTCTCTTTCTTTCCCTCTTATATTGAAGTCCCTCACTCGCTTTTTTTAAATTCAGTGTGAGAATTGAGCTCGAGCTTGTCCTGCCAGGAGTTTAAATCTGGGCTGAAATTGTGTCAGGGCCATTCTCATACACATGCAGGTGCTCATTGGTTACAGTGATGCAAACACAGGTATGGTGAAAAAAGAGAGAACTATTCGAAGCAGGAAAAAAAACATAATATACCATCTGACAAAGGCCTGTGCTATAACCTTTTTCCTTTCAATTTTTACAACATCCTCCGAGGGTCGTACAAATTATTGAACTCAACCTCTGATTAAAAAAACTAAAATCACAGCCCATTCATTTCGCCTTTCTTTCATGCTGTGCAAAGAAAAAGCAACCTCTGAATCCAGATATCTCACGTATGCATGCATGTGCACGGTTGTGGCATGACCACCAAAACAGAAAGATATGGACACAAGATGTGTGCAAATGTATCCTATCCATGTGAACATTTAAGTGAGTGGGGGGGGGGGGGGACCTAACCTCCTCTAGGGGGGTCCGGGGGCATTTATTTTTTTTAAATATTGAAGTTAAAAGCATCAATCTGGTACACTTTGAGAGCAACATTAAGAGACCTATGGATACATCTTTCAACACCCATATGAAACAGAACTATAAGCATATTTTTCTTTTTGGATATTTTACAAATCACTCCCCTTTTAAACTCTATTCTTGTTATTTTTAACAACTTTTTTGTTACTGTCATATAGTATTTTATACCTGTTTTTCATTTAGTCTCATTAATAACTATAATGATCATATCAAGGTGTGCCTTAACCTCACTGAGCTGAGGTTATTTGAGCCTCTCAGGAGAGCTCTCTTCCACCTGGTTGTAGAAAAGCTCTTTAAATTCGTTAGCATAGCTAGCTAACCAGATGCTAATAACAACAGATCGCCACTGTGCTTACAACTATAAAGACACAGCCACGCAAACACTGCGGCATGTGTACGGCTCCTTATGGGTATTGCAATATTGTAAGGGCTGGAGCGGCGTTCCGGTGCTCTCTGTCAGCACTCCTTTCAGACGAGACATATACCACGTGAAGACACGTTACGCTCGTGTTGTGTTCAAGGAACCTGTCCTTGGCTAGGAAAAACAGGTACTCGCTTGTTTAATTATTTTTGCGGTCTAGATTTCTTCTTCTTTTTTGAAGTGAGAAGTTGTCCGTCAGTCGGCGACCCCTAATCTAATCTAGATCCTCTGTCTCGAGCCAGTTAACTAGCGGGCCTTCTAGAATACCCTGGAACCGAGGGGAACTCTGAAAGAATACGCCCATTGGCTACAAATCGATATATGATTGGTTGATCAAACTGTCAGTCCAAGCATACGCTCTCATTCAGTGCAACGGCCAGGGCATTCGATCAAGGATGTAGAATACCTTGGTTGAAGGATATTCTACCCAGAGACCCAGAACAAGATCTGATTGGTTGCTTTCTTTTCTAACACAACACCACTGAAATGCGTAGTGCATGGACTGAGAAGGACAAGCAAATCAACGTAACACTGTAATATTACAGATCAACAACACAGATACGATTCTCATTTATTCATTTTATATACATTTTATATACATTTTATTTATATAATTAAATCTAATTTTTTGTTTGTTTTATCTGAGTGTTCCAGGGTATTCTGTGAATACCTTGAAGGCCCTGACGGTTCGCCACTGCTAAAGACTGAGAGAGAAATCAGGGTTTTCTACTATCCATATCATCACTTCTACTATCAAAGTGTCTTACCTTTCTTTGATTCGATTGATTTTGGCGTTGGACACTAGCCAAGGAATTGCAGAAATTTGTCGTCTTCCAGGTTAAACATTTCCATTTGCGTCTTCGTGTAACTTACAATTCTTCTTCACCCTAGGATGTTTTGACACACCTACTCGCATGTTGAGAGACCCTTATCACACACATGATGTATCGGACATTATTTGTATTTGTATTAGGAAGCTGTTGGGTAAAGTCTGTTTAATATCTAGTCCGAATGATTCGGACATTTTCACATTTCACATACATTTTCTCTGGTTAATGTCCAGATAACTTCAGGGTTGCACTTGTGTCATTCTGACAATTCACCATGTTTAGAAGCATGAATATCCATGAACACAAACACACCGCTGTGCATTGTGTTGACTCAGCCGTGCTCAATAACAAACCCATGTCACATAACTGCAATGTTGTCTAGACCAGCGCTTCTCACCTCCTCCTCTTCTTCTGTCCGGTGGCAAGACTTTCATATCAGCGATGAGTATTGTTTCTGACTGTGTCAATGTTTTGGATGGTAGTACTTTCTGTATCTCTCATATTCAGATTTGTGATCAGCTCTATCGAAATCAGTCGGATGTCGCAACGTTGCATTTCGAGATAATCATTGGTTTATGTCCAAATGTGTGTTCGATGATTTTGGGGTTTTGGTTTATTCTTAACAAAAGTCTTGGCTTTCTGAATATCATACTTGTATTGCTATTTTCCCACATAAATATGTTTTTGAAGCTTGTAAAGAATGCCCGCTCTTAAAATAACTATGGCTTAAACGTGTCGGCAAACTTTCAAATGCCTTTTTCTCTCTTGATAACATTCCTTATGGTATTTCAAACATTTTCATGAATATTTTAAAAACATAAGCAATTGGGATATCACTGGAAAGCTAAGAATCTCCTCTTTCCAACGGTATATGTAACTGTATGACATTATGTAGTACGGGGTCGGATGTGACTGATTTTGATAGAGCGGCTCACATTTATCCTCTCCAAGGGACTTAGTTAGTGAATGTTTTATGTACAGCGTGTCCATATTGGTTCTATTTCTAGTGCATTCCTTAACCTTTATACTTGATATTAAGAAGGTTATGTTGAAATTGCACCGCTCTTACACAGCTATAATAAAACAAATTATTGAAAATGATCAATGAGATTAAGGACAGCAGCTTCAAGTCCCGAGAATTTGCTCCAGCCACCCCCGTGTACAAACTCATTAAAGGAGTCATAAAGGCGACTAATGAAAATCATGACCGGTATCATTACAAGCCCACTGGTATCCTCTCGCGAGCGGGAGAATAAAGGAGGCTAAATTAATGTTCCCACCAATGCCGTCCTTTAAGCAGTGTCTGTTCTCCTCTGTGTGTAGAGCCAACTCAATTAAAGTTCAAGCCGATATTGTTACGTAACCATTTAACACTCTGCCTCTTTGTTCCCTTTTGTCATTTTTTAAAAAAATTTATAGGATGACGACTCCATGTTCTTTCAATTCGGCCCGTCCATCGAGCAGCAGGCCTCGGTCATGCTGAACATCATGAAGGCTTACGACTGGTACATCTTCTCCATCGTCACCACGTACTACCCGGGGTACCAGGACTTTGTCACCAAGGTAAAATCACTCGGAAAGACAGCATATAGTCAGGATGTAAATGCAGAATCACACAGGACAGGACAGGAAAGAGTTTCTCTGAAAAAGTACATATAGTTATAGAGACAGGTTTGTTAAACATTCAGCATTTGGTACGACCCCCACAATCAAGCTCTAACAATTTACAATTACTCTATGTTAGTGTGATCAGTTTGGTACCTTAAGATTTGATTCAATTTATTTTATCAGATTCATAGTTATCCCATGGAAATTGGGTTTTTGTCATAGTTGCTCTACTTTGGAATAAAATCAAATAATAGAAACGGAATAACAAATGTACATGAACACAATAAGTTATGTTAAAGTAAGTATATGAAATAAAATAGAGATATTTATATCAAAATAAACAGTTAAGGGGAAAATGTGCACATTTTACTACAATATATATATTCTAGATTACAATAAATACAGTGGTGCATTAGTATTAATAAGATATTTCGATGTCTCTGTCTGTACACAAAAACTGAAAGATTGACAATAAAGTTGACTTTGACTTAATGCTGAATTGAACAGTTTGAAAGGTAGTTCATACTTAGAGACACAATACTTAGAGAGTGTTGATGTGCAGCATAACAACATTTTTAAACATCCTAATTTTTTTGTGAATCAATTCAAAATCTTAGAATATAAGAAATTCAATTTTCAGCCCTACATTTTGCATTTAATTAAGTACCAGTCCCTCTCTTCTGATCCATGTCTTCTCCCTGCAGATCCGTAGCACCATCGAGAACAGCTTTGTGGGCTGGGAGCTGGAGGAGGTCATACTGCTCGACATGTCCGTGGATGACGGAGATTCAAAGATCCAGAACCAGCTGAAGAAGCTCCAGAGCCCCGTTATCCTCCTCTACTGCACAAAGGAGGAGGCCAACACCATCTTCGAGGTGTCCCACTCTGTCGGGATCACCGGATACGGCTACACATGGATAGTGCCCTCGCTGGTAGCTGGAGACACTATTGTAGTGCCTGCAGAGTTCCCTACTGGTAGGACATCTCTACTCAAATACTATTCTTAAAGGTCCCCTATTATACTGTTTTTCATCAATATATTACAGGTCTCAGATATACACAAACATGTTTCTGAAGTGTTTGGCTCCAAACACCAAACAGATCATTGCAGCATTACCCATCATTCCCTCTGTTTCAGCCCTGTTTCCAAAGTGCTGATTCACTGTCTGTTACTTTAGATGAAAATAAGGAGCCCCTCCCCACGCCCCTCTGAGAGAGATTTGGTTACAAAGAACTCAATGGTGCTCTAGGAGGAGATTCAGGTGATAAGGGGGGGGGGGGGGGGGGGGGGGGGGTTTACCTTGGTTGCTGATTGGCTAATGGTTACACAAGACAAAACATCGTTATGACATCATAAAGTGGCCAAAATCTGATCAGCTCATTTTCAGACAGGTTTTTATAGAAATGGATCAGAACAAAAAGAGAGAGAATCTTTGTTCCTGAAACTTTCAGAGTCTCTTTACACAGAGAGGACACATGTTGATGTAGAAGAGACATGGAGAAGAGGGGACACATGTTGATGTAGAAGAGACATGAAGAAGAGGGGACACATGTTGATGTAGAAGAGACATGAAGAAGAGGGGACACATGTTGATGTAGAAGAGACATGAAGAAGAGGGGATACATGTTGATGTAGAAGAGACATGAAGAAGAGGGGACACATGTTGATGTAGAAGAGACATGAACAAGAGGGGACACATGTTGATGTAGAAGAGACATGAAGAAGAGGGGACACATGTTGATGTAGAAGAGACATGAAGAAGAAGGGACACATGTTGATGTAGAAGAGACATGAAGAAGAGGGGACACATGTTGATGTAGAAGAGACATGAAGAAGAGGGGACACATGTTGATGTAGAAGAGACATGAAGAAGAGGATTTAACATAATAGGTGACCTTTAAAGGCTCCCCATGAAAGTTGTAATTAAGATCCAAAAACCCTACAACTGTATATGGAACGCCATAGTCAGAATTAGGAATTTAAACCAGATCTCATTTTAATCTGACACAATCTCAGTGTGGAAAGATGTTTGCTTGCCTTGAGCTCAGATGCTAAGCCTTTTGTAAGCACAGCAATTACATTACATGCTGGATTTGTTTGATTTGTATCCACAAGGGGTGACAAAAGTACCATAAACACATGCACTTTCTACCTATGTGGTCTCAGTCAGATCCCAGACCCTATACTGTTCTTTGATTCTGCGATGCTATCCTCTACTACGGGATGGTTGAGGTTTTAGTGGTATTCGGAATAATCAAATATGTAGCTAGAAATGTATTGTTATGACATCTGAGAATTTGTTCAGCCATACATCCATTGTATGCTGAAAAGTAGAGTTAAAGCCCCAAAGAAGTGAGCCTGTCATTGAAGCACTTTTTCTGTAGTGGCCAAATGCTTTTTCTACAACTTTTGTGTCAGTCTGTGATGTCATTTGGGTCCAAAATACATTTTTCTCATGAATTGTGAGATGCATTGAGTTCTCTAGGTTTAATTGCTGGAAGATCTTTGGAAAATCCAGGTGTTTTTTTTACACGAGAGTCAGGCCAAACTCTGTCCATTATATGGATCCTGTGGTTGCAATGCTAACAGCTAACAGGAAGCGCTGAAGCAGTAACATCATGTTGTTGTGGTTGTGCTCTTGTCTTGATTCAAAACAGTCTCACAGCATTTTGTGTTATAGTCACAAAATTAATCTATTGATTCGTGTTCACCAACACGATTTTGGCATTTATTTTGTGTCACACAGAACGATTTTAAAAGCAATGTAAATAATAACAAATTTGAAGGAAAAAGAGATTTAAAAAATATACAGATTTCAGTATTCTGACACAGAACGATTTTAGAAGCAATGTATTTCTATTGGTAGTATGTTTTGTACCTGCACATAATAATAATAACAAATTAGAAGGACATTTTTTTTTTTTTTAAATACAGGTTTCAGTATTCTGAGGCTCTGAGCCATTTATTTTCCTCGCAGACGTCAACAAAACTCCGACATTATACAATTTAAAATAAAAGGGATAGGGTTAGGCTTAGGGTAAGATATTGAGTAAGAAAATGTTTTTATGAACCACACAGCTTCTGGTCTTCCAAGACCCGACCGGACAAAAAGACGTGGTGCAGGCACGAAACATACTACCAATAAAATATATTGCTTTTAAAATCGTTATGTGTGACACGAAGAAAAAGCAAAAATCGTGCTGGTGAACACGAATCAATAGATTAAATTAATTTCGTGACTATAACACGAAATGCCATGAGACTGGGTTGCTTGATTACATGTTTGCTGTGTGAGTTGATACACGTACCATTAACCTTGTGTGCAAAACGAGCCACCATTTATTAATTAAGCAATATTTGATTTTCTAAAACGAACGTTGCTAACTAGGTAGCTAACAGCCGCAACGGTCACTTCCGGTGAGGGCACATCAGCCATGTGTGAAATGTTCACACTACACAAGTGTTTAAAGTGCAAGATATGCAGTGTATTAAGGGAAGTATAGGCATAGGTGATGTTAGCCTGCTGTACAGTGATCTAATGCCTGGCGTTGACACCACAGAAACATCATCGAGCCTTTTGAAATGTTTCTTTCCAAATGTTCAGTTTGATATTTAGATTTTTGTTTTGTGTGAAAAACAAACTGACCTTTTAACATAAGCGGTAAGGGAACATCTCTCCCCGCAGTCCTCCCCTTTACACCACTGGAGGTCATTCTAACCTTTGAAGGTCAAATGTGGAACCAAAGTGACATCCAAGTTGGGGCGCATTAACTCTGAACCTGCTCACGCAAATCCGTCAGGGACACCTGTCAGACTGCTTCATGTAACAGGACTTTCAGTACTTAGGGGAACGGGGGCAGACACTTTTAGAAAGGCCAGCTCTCAGTGGGAGTCTAACTGTTAGTGATGGGGCCACCATTAGGCCTCGTTCCCACAGAGCGCCTTTTACAGGCATAAATGCTCCCTTCAACTTAACGTCCAAAAACACTTTTTTTTTTAAGAGGCCCTATTATGCTTTTTGGTGTTTTCCCTTTCTTGTAGTGTGTCATATGTTTTTTTTGTTGCATGTAAATGGTCTGCAAAGGATACAATCCCAAAGTGTCCTCCATATGTCTCCTTTGTTAGTGACATCACTATGTTATACTCGCTCTTCTATTGGCTAGCGCTCCAACACATTGTACGTGATAGGCTAAGGGGCGGGACATCTCTAAGTGGTTGACTAATCACAACAGAGCTGGCCAGCTAACCAATCAGAGCGGACTGGGCTCTGGTTTCAGACAGAGGGTGGAAAGAGGTGCTGCAGCAGGAGAGGACTCTTTAAAGTAGAGACACTACATACTGATATACACCTGAACATCAGCAGGAGAGGACTCTTTAAAGTAGAGACACTACATACTGATATACACCTGAACATCAGCAGGAGAGGACTCTTCAAAGTAGAGACACTACATACTGATATACACCTGAACATCAGCAGGAGAGGACTCTTTAAAGTAGAGACACTACATACTGATATACACCTGAACATCAGCAGGAGAGGACTCTTTAAAGTAGAGACACTACATACTGATATACACCTGAACATCAGCAGGAGAGGACTCTTTAAAGCAGAGACACTACATACTGATATACAACTGAACATCAGCAGGAGAGGACTCTTTAAAGTAGAGACACTACATACTGATATACACCTGAACATCATCAGAAGAGGACTCTTTAAAGTAGAGACACTACATACTGATATACACCTGAACATCAGCAGGAGAGGACTCTTTAAAGCAGAGACACTACATACTGATATACAACTGAACATCAGCAGGAGAGGACTCTTTAAAGTAGAGACACTACATACTGATATACACCTGAACATCAGCAGGAGAGGACTCTTTAAAGCAGAGACACTACATACTGTACTGATATACACCTGAACATCAGCAGGAAAGGACTCTTTAAAGTAGAGACACTACATACTGATATACACCTGAACATCAGCAGGAGAGGACTCTTTAAAGTAGAGACACTACATACTGATATACACCTGAACATCAGCAGGAGAGGACTCTTTAAAGCAGAGACACTACATACTGATATACACCTGAACATCAGCAGGAGAGGACTCTTTAAAGTAGAGACACTACATACTGATATACACCTGAACATCAGCAGGAAAGGACTCTTTAAAGTAGAGACACTACATACTGATATACACCTGAACATCAGCAGGAGAGGACTCTTTAAAGTAGAGACACTACATACTGATATACACCTGAACATCAGCAGGAGAGGACTCTTTAAAGTAGAGACACTACATACTGATATGAACCTGAAAATGAGCTTAATAGAGCCCCTTTAATGATTCTATGATAACACTGCTTTTGGACAAACTAGCTCCGCCCCCTCAGATTTTATTATCTATTTTGGCTGCTTCACATTTGTTTGACATAGTTTTTTCTCCATAACAACCAACCTGAGGATGCTTTCTCTCACACTTCGAATAAATGAGCTTCACAGTAGAGCGAGGATTGACTTAAGATTTTAAAAACACTACATTCAGTGTCCGCAAGGCCAATCTGCTCAAATAAATTGTCTTTGTTATGATGGATCCCACCTGAAAGACACAGCCAAAAACAAGCTTTCTCGTCAAATGTCTACAGTGGGGTCACCTGTGCTTTTTCTAAAAAGTTTGAAGCTTAAAATCTCAAAGTGCTCTGAGGCCAAGCACAACAATGGCCAAAGGGTTCAGAAATAAAATACACTTTCTCTTGAGGTGGCTCATGAGGTGGCTCACTCTTCAATAAAAACGATTGAAAAAGATGCTTGTGCTCAGGAAAACCATCTGTCTAGACACAGGCTTTTGACACATTTTTACTCTCAGTACGACAGAGACATCTCAGAGCAGGTAGTAAATGTTGGCCTGAAATATGAACCTGATAATTAGTTTGGTGTTTGGCTTGTTGATTTACAGCGAAGGGGAGATATTACACCGATGCTCGTCCTCAGAATTTCTGGGAAATGTCTGCCAGGAAGAATCTGAGGTCGCTGTGTAACCCAGTAACTCAAACTTCTTGCATTGGCAGCCATAGATGATTCTAGATGGGAGTTTGGAGTGTGTTTTGTGCGATGTCTGTTTTCTTTTTAATTGGTTTTTGGCAAGAAAATAACAGGTGAGTTTAACCTAGGGGTGTCCAAACTTTTTCACCGAGGGCCACATACAGAAAAATATACGAAGGGCTGGGCCACTCACTAGAGGTATATTGCCTCATAAGTTCAATTATAAGTTAGCAAAATCATTCAAATGTAGGTAGATGATGCTTGTGAGTGTTGGCAGGTCATGCCTTAAAACAGAAGCCCCAGATTGCTTATCATAACGGCCCGTCCACACAGCGGCGTGCGTTGAAGCTTGCCGGCGGGCGTGTCTGAAACTCGACCAACAACCAATCACAATTAATGAATCTCCCGCCCCTGACACACAAGCAGCGGTTTGATTGGCTAGAGCTTGTACTGGCATATGATTCGATTGGCTGACGCTTCTGCCGAGGCTTCAAAAGTTGAACATTGCTCAACTTTTGCAGCGAGCAACGCGAGCAAAGCTCCGCGTCGCTTCCCGCAATGCAGCGAAAAGTGACGTCACCCCATTCAAAGTGAATGGTGAAGCTTTCAACGCACGCCGCTGTGTGGACGGGCCGTAAGAGGAAATAGGAAGGGTTTATTTCAAGGTTGTCATGTAAATAAGTCATTGGGATTTTTTCTTATCAACTTAGATTCGTTAGACATTGTTTCCAACTTTAATTGACTGAATTTATTTGAAAAGTGGGCTTAACACATTAACACATCATGAATACATTAACACGTGAATACTACTGTGTAATATATTTTTACATTTATATTTAAGAAGTACAATATAAGACAAGCACAAGTTTCATTTGTGGGCCATATTGCATTATACTTTTTTAATTTTTAAATGAGGGCCGATTCAAAATGGTCCGCGGGCTGCATTTGGCCCCCGGGCCGTAGTTTGGACACCCCTGGTTTAACCAAATAGGGTTATTTCTTGGTGCTTTTTTGTACAGCAAAAGTGTTTACCTAGGGTGAAAAATACTGTGTGTGAGTTTCTCTGTTCCAAATTAAAGTTACACTCTATAAAGTTTGATATATCACCATATCTGTTATGTAAATCACACAACGACTTCGCTCTTGATTTATGTCTCAGGGAGATAATCGTGACTTGCTCGTGTTGCCTGGATGATTACAAAGTGGAGCTGGCAGAGCGGCTGCTTGATGGACACAAACAAACCCCTCTCACTTAACACTGAATTATCATGGGATTAATCACACGGGACATGATGACAGATAGCAAGCTAAATGTCATCCGCTCATTTATCGCATGATGGATAAGATACAGAATAAGATTAGTAACGTAAACAATAAAAAGGCAAATAGTAAAGTTTAACTACGGTATTTTTTCTCATGTTTTTGTGTCTAGTATCTTTGAATTTGGTCCGTACGTCGACGTGTGCCAGGGAAACAAAAAACCTGTATCATGAAGAAATAAACCTTTTATAACACTAACTTTGAATGAGTACACACTCCTAAAAATAACTATTTGGCCTGCTTTGCAATTACCATCTCATTGAGAAAAATGTAGCGGTTGTGTTTGACTCTCGTTGTCCGTCATGATCTATGAAGACCAGGCAAAGGATAATAACTAATAAGACATATTTAATATAACTTTTAATTAGCACAAACTCCTCAAAATAACTCTTTGGCCTGCTTTACAATTTCCATTTCATTGAGAAGACTTTAAGTAGCTACAGTCTTTGGTTGCGTTTAAATCTCATTGTCCTCCGTCATCAATAATTAACCGCAATTTTTTTTAAATAATAAGACATATTTAATATCTTTAAACTGCCATGCATCTAATCAAAGTGTTTAATAATGCAGATGAACGGTCAACGCATTAGTTCATCACAGAATCAGTATTCCTTTATTGGTCCCGCAGTGGGGACATTTACAGTGTTTCAGCAAAAGTGGCATAGCAAGTCAAAAAGACAAGTTTAATAAAGAGTAAGCTCACTTGTTAAATATAGAGAAGCAAAGCACACATTCATAATAGAATCAAAATGAAGACGAATAAGTACAAAAAATGCTGCTCCAAAAACCAATTAAACAATAATGAAATCAAGGTGTTTTCACTTATAAGTACAACAATCTGCCAATAGAACAAGTGAACATTAGCTTGGTAAGATTTCTTGAAATAAGAAGGGATATTTAGATAAATCAGATCTTGTAATTAGCTGGGAGAACTCATTTTTTTGATTTACTTTGTTTTTATTGAAAATAATTGCACTGAATTCCAAACGTACATACTGTCATTTCACTTTGACATACAAAAATACAATTTTAATTCGCATCCACATGTTAAGGCGCAACGGGCAACTCAAAAATGAAATAAAAAACGACTGTCCAAAAGAGCGTTTGTCGGGAGTTTAAATCTCAGTGGTTTCCTGGATTATCTTGTCCAATGTATTTGTCTTCTTCTCTATATAATGTCCATCCTTTCCACTGGTCTTCCATTTTTGGTAGACTTAGTCTCAACCGATGTTTTGCCATTATGTATTTCTCCATCCATTGTCCTTGGGTAGGGATATCCACTTGCCTCTGGGAGAACTCATTTTGAACTATATTTGACCAGAATCAGGAAATACAATACAATATAAGCCACAAATACTCAAATGTTTTTCTGTTTTCTGATGTTATATGGTGATTTTCTAATAAATATGTAAAAACATAATGTGTTTCATCTGAGATACAACTCAAAATAAGATGCATTGTCTAAAAACAAGACGAGATATCTCACTGCAGCGTTACTTCTGAAGTTATTATGTCTTATATCAAGTGTAAAGACATATTCTGACTAGATATTAGACAAATATACTTGGCAAGATTTCTAGTTTTTGTAGTGTGCACAACCTAAAATGAGTCAATAGTCAAAGTCAACTTTATTGTCAATCTTCCAGTTTGTGTGTACAGACAGAGAGATCGAAATACCGTTTCCCACAATCCCGAATATAAAAACAAATGTAAATAAAAATATGTGTGCAAATATGTATATATATATACACAGTCAAAGACACATTTATACATGTGCACACATTAAGACCTAAATAAACACACAACAATCAACCAAATAACAGTCACTACAATATTTGAGAATGTACATTAGTGTAAAATTGTCCATAGCATGTGCCGAATAGGTGACAAAAGTAAAATGTTAAGGTGTTGAGACATTCATTTCAACCTCAACATCATGAAGCCACAGGAAGGCGGTAGGGGCACTCATCCACACCGACTTGTGAACTATCAGCACAGAAAGGACTCTCCAGCCCAGCGTGTTCCTGATGGAGTGACAGAGTGTGTGATCCAGCAGATCAGAGTTCAGCTGAAGGTGCATGCTAGCCGCAGGGCGAACTTGCTTACTATGCACCCTTAATAACTTGCACCATGTGTGATGAAGAGCCTCCGATTCTCATGGGTCTCTCTCCACTGATGCCTTCCTTAAGTGGCTCTCTGGGGAAGCATCTCTGCTCTATTCCTTCCTTCTCTTTCCTCGTTATTTAGTGCTTTTGTCTCCAGTGGCGTAAAGTAACTAAGTACATTTACTCGAGTCAAAGTCAACTTTAATGTCCATTTTTCTATGTGTGTGTGTGTGTACAGACAGAGAGATCGATATAACGTTTCCAACAATCCCAAATACGAAATACAATAATACAAATATGTAAAAATATGTATATTGTTGTTCATGAAGCATTTGTTGTTCATGTAGCATTATCTAAGTTAGATCCTAAGAAACCGGCTGGCCCGGACAACGTAGAAGCTTTCTTTTTAAAGATAGCTGCAGATTTTATTGCTCCACCTCTCACTCTTTTTAACCTCTCCCTCAGCACGAACACAATTCCAAAAGTATGGAAGTCAGCTTATGTCTTGCCTTTGCTAAAAGGAGGGGAGGCAACTATTTTAAATAACTATAGGCCAATCTCTAAATTGTCAGTTCTGGCGAAGGTGCTCGAACGCCTAGTGAGTGAACAAGTAAAGGAGTTTTTATGTAAGAATGATATCCTGTCTAAACATCAGTCAGGCTTCAGAAAGCAACATAGCACCATCACTGCCACAATGAAAGTGGTGAATGACATTACGAGTATTTTAGACAATAAGCAGAGTTGTGCAGCTCTATTTGTTGACCTTTCCAAAGCGTTTGATACCGTCGATCATCGCATCTTAAAGCAGAGGCTACTCAGTATTGGCATATCCAGCCAAGCAGTGGGTTGGTTTGTGAACTACCTCTCTGAAAGGTCCCAATGTGTTCACTTTGATGGGCTGTCTTCTGAGTGGTTAAACATTGCTAATGGTGTTCCTCAAGGTTCTGTTTTAGGTCCACTTTTATTCTCCATATATATCAACAGCTTAGGTGAAAATGTGGATGAAGCTACTTTACATTTCTATGCGGATGATACCGTGATGTATTGTCCAGGTCCCTCCATTAAGGAGGCAGTTGTTAAATTACAGGCTGTTTTTAACATTATTCAGACTCAGCTCTCTGAACTTAAGCTTCTTTTAAATGTTGAGAAAACCAAGGTAATGCTTTTTTCATAAGCAAAAAATACTCAAGAAGGCTGCTTTGGATATTGTTACTATGCAAGGACAAGTACTAGAAGTGGTTGCCTGTGCGATCACAGCGCACTGAGATTTGTTACTAACTGTAAAGCACTTACTCATCACTGTACCCCGTATGCCAAGGCAGGTCTGCCTTCACTAACTGTACGGAGGCTCGTACATGTTTATCTATAAAGCCATGTTGGGTAAACTACCAACTGATATCTGCTCTTTGATCTCACAGAGAGTGGCAAGTAGCTACAGTATTGCCTGAGATCCCAGGATGTGTTTTTTATTACATGTGCCAAGTGCAAGGACTGTTTTAGGTACTAAAGCTTTTATGTGTGCTGCTCCTCTAGCTTGGAACACTATGCAAACAAAATTGAAACTGAGCATTTTGGTTCCCTTGCATCATTTTAAAGCTCGGATAGATGAAATGTTTTAGATATCTGTCATTGTGAATAGGTTGCTAATTTATACCCCTGTAATTATGTTGTATTGATGTCCTTTTTGTTTTCTGTTGTTTTTATGTGTAACCAATGTGCTGCAGGTCTCCCTTGAAAAAGAGATCGTTGATCTCAATGGGATTTTCACCTGGTTAAATAAAGGCTACAGTACAAACAAACAATGTCCTCTATATGTACAATCAACAGACACATATGCACACATTAAGTATTCAAGTACTGCACTGCAAAAATGTAAAATCTTGCCAAGTATATTTGTCTAATTTCTAGTCAGAATACGTAGTTACACTTGATATAAGACGTAATAACTTAAGTATTTTGTTTAGACAAGGCATCTTAATCAAGCATATGTTTTAGTCAAAGTCTCTTAAAAACATCTTACAGGAAAACGTCTAAGCATTTCTCTCTTTTTTTGTAACAAATTCCCTAATTCTGGTTAAATATAGTTCAAAATAAGTTTTCCAAGCTAAATACAAGATCTCATTTATCTCAGTATCCCATCTTTACTTCAAGGAATCTTACCAAGCCATTTTGTACACCTTGTTTGTATTCTATATGTACTTGTTTTTGGAGCAGCATCTTTTCAAGTGTGTATCAAGTTCAATTTTAAGAGACTAGTAGGCTTCACTTGAGTATTTCTATTTTATTTTGTACTTTCCCTCCACTACATGTATTTAATACCTTCAGTTACTTACAGATGTGGATGAATGATGTGAAATATAATCAAGTGTTAAATCAGACTTTAGTTCCACCTGGAGTAAATCCACCAGCTACCCTGCAGTATACAAAGTCATTCAAACTAGCTGCACCTTTACCAGCTTTGAGAACACTTTCATGATCAATCATTATAAAACATATCATATATAGTATTCTGAAATGGACCAATCTGCACAATGACTACTTTTACTGTCGCTACTTTCACTATATTTTGATGAGAATACTTTTCTACTTTTACTTGAGTAACATTTTGAATGCAGGACTTTTACTGTAACAGAGTATTCCTACACTCTGGTACTTTTACTTAAGAACAAAATATGAGTTTGCTTCTCTCCCTTTTACCTCCCTCACTCTCCACACCCTTCAGTTTTTCTTTATCTTTGTTTCTCTGTCTGACATTTTCTCTCGGCTCACTCTTTCTTTCCCCTCCCTGCTCTCTCTTCTACGAACAGCTTCTTCGCTCTCTATTCTTCTTCATCAGTAACCGCTGCTCACACTGTGCTAACCACCCGATCTGACATCACTGACAATAATAAGCCGTTTCTAAAAATACCCTGTGATTCGGTCGTGCTGCTGCCGTAACGTTCTCCAGCTCAATTTGATTTGTAGTGTCTGCAGGCTTTGTGATATTTCTTGTACGTGTGTTTGTGTGTGTGACAGCAAGACAGCTATGCTTTCAAACAGAGTCAATAGTCAGTTTACACACCAGAAAAAAGACAATTCTTTACAGATGCAGTTATTGTTGGTTATTATTGTTATTGTTAAGTACATTTACTTAAGTTCTATATTTAAGGACATTTTTAAGGTGCTTTCTATAAAGATGACATATTATGATAATTTTCAGGTTCATATCAGTATGTAGTGCCTCTACTTTAAAGAGTCCTCTCCTGCTGATGTTCAGGTGTATATCAGTATGTAGAGTCTCTACTTTAAAGAGTCCTCTCCTGCTGATGTTCAGGTGTATATCAGTATGTAGTGTCTCTACTTTAAAGAGTCCTCTCCTGCTGATGTTCAGGTGTATATCAGTATGTGTCTCTACTTTAAAGAGTCCTCTCCTGCTGATGTTCAGGTGTATATCAGTATGTAGTGTCTCTACTTTAAAGAGTCCTCTCCTGCTGATGTTCAGGTGTATATCAGTATGTAGTGTCTCTACTTTAAAGAGTCCTCTCCTGCTGATGTTCAGGTGTATATCAGTATGTAGTGTCTCTACTTTAAAGAGTCCTCTCCTGCTGATGTTCAGGTGTATATCAGTATGTAGTGTCTCTACTTTAAAGAGTCCTCTCCTGCTGATGTTCAGGTGTATATCAGTATGTAGTGTCTCTATTTTTAAAGAGTCCTCTCCTGCTGATGTTCAGGTGTATATCAGTATGTAGTGTCTCTACTTTAAAGAGTCCTCTCCTGCTGATGTTCAGGTGTATATCAGTATGTAGTGTCTCTACTTTAAAGAGTCCTCTCCTGCTGATGTTCAGGTGTATATCAGTATGTAGTGTCTCTACTTTAAAGAGTCCTCTCCTGCTGATGTTCAGGTGTATATCAGTATGTAGTATCTCTACTTTAAAGAGTCCTCTCCTGCTGATGTTCAGGTGTATATCAGTATGTAGTGTCTCTACTTTAAAGAGTCCTCTCCTGCTGATGTTCAGGTGTATATCAGTATGTAGTGTCTCTACTTTAAAGAGTCCTCTCCTGCTGATGTTCAGGTGTATATCAGTATGTGTCTCTACTTTAAAGAGTCCTCTCCTGATGATGTTCAGGTGTATATCAGTATGTAGTGTCTCTACTTTAAAGAGTCCTCTCCTGATGATGTTCAGGTGTATATCAGTATGTAGTGTCTCTACTTTAAAGAGTCCTCTCCTGCTGATGTTCAGGTGTATATCAGTATGTAGTGTCTCTACTTTAAAGAGTCCTCTCCTGCTGATGTTCAGGTGTATATCAGTATGTAGTGTCTCTACTTTAAAGAGTCCTCTCCTGCTGATGTTCAGGTGTATATCAGTATGTAGTGTCTCTACTTTAAAGAGTCCTCTCCTGCTGATGTTCAGGTGTATATCAGTATGTAGTGTCTCTACTTTAAAGAGTCCTCTCCTGATGATGTTCAGGTGTATATCAGTATGTAGTGTCTCTACTTTAAAGAGTCCTCTCCTGCTGATGTTCAGGTGTATATCAGTATGTAGTGTCTCTACTTTAAAGAGTCCTCTCCTGCTGATGTTCAGGTGTATATGTAGTGTCTCTACTGCAGGGGCGGGGAACCTTTTTCCTCTTAAGGGCCATTTCAATGTTTTCAACATCCTCCCAGGGCCGTACAAATTATTGACCTCTGCTTAAAAAAACTAAAATCACAGCCCATTAATTTAGTCTTTCTTTCATGCTGTGCAAAGAAAAAGCAACCTCTTAAGATATGGACACAAGATGTGTGCAGATGTATTTAGTTTCCTATCCATGTGAACATGATTTAAGTGGGGGGTACCTAACCTCCTCTAGGGGGGGTCCGGGGGCATGCTCCCCTGGGAAGATTTGTTTTTAAATGTTGAAGTTAAAAGCATCAATCTGGTGCACTGAGAGCAACATTAGGAGATCTATGGATACATCTCTCAACACCCATATGAAACAGAACTGTAAACAGATTTTCTTTTTCTTTATGGATATTTTACAAATCACTCCCCTTTCAAACTGTATTCTTGTTTATTAATAACAACTTTTTTTTACTGTCATATAGTATTTTATACCTGTTTACTTCATTCTCTTATAACTATATTGATCATATAAAGATGTGCCTTTACCTCACTGGTTGTAGAAAAAGCTTCTTATATTCGTTAGCATAGCTAGCTAACCAGATGCTAATAACAACAAAGTTATTGACTGTATGATCAGTATGACAGATGAACAGATCGCCACTGGGCTTACAACTAAAACACAGCCACGCAAAAACTGCAGCATATGTACGGCTCCTTATGGGTACTGCAATTTTTGGAAGTGCCGGAGCGGAGCTGCGTTCTGGTGCTCCCCGTCAGAACTACACCCCTGTCAGAGATACCACGTGATGACATGTTAGGCTTGTGTTGTGTTCAAGGATCCCGACCTTGGCCAGGAAAAACAGGCACTCACTTGTTTAATTATTTTGCGGTCTAGATTTCTTTAATTTTTTTCTTTTTTGCGCGTGTTTATAAATTACCTCGAGGGCCACACCAAATGGTCTCGCGGGCCGTATACGGCCCGGGGGCCGGAGGTTCCCCACCCCTGCTCTACTGTGACATGTCTCCATGCTTTAATGTTCAAAAAGCTCTTTATTTTTCTCATACTGCCTGTGCTGCAGCACCTCTTTTCACCCTCTGTCTGAAACCAGAGCCCAGTCTGCTCTGATTGGTTAGCCGGCCGGCTCTGTTGTGATTGGTCAACCGCTTAGAGGTGTCCCGCCCCTTAGCCTATCACGTACAATGTGTTGGAGCGCTGGCCAATATAAAGTGCAAGTGTTACATCATGATGTCACTATGTTCAGGAAGTAAACAAAGGAGTCCAATGGAAGCGTTGATGTTCACATTCATGACTGTAAAATATATGTTGTTCTGAAAATGGCTATTCTGCATATTTTAGTTTTGTTACTTTAAAATATTTAAATGATAATAATCTTGTAAGTTTATTGAATTGCCATTTTGAATGCCAGACTTTTATTTATAGCAGAGTATTTATACACTGAGGTATTACTACATTTAATTAAGTAAAACATATACGTTCTCCCTCCAGAGGTTGCCACAGGGTGTTTTGATATAACATAACCAGTTGACATGTTCATGTTGTGACACTTACAGTAAACATGTCCTGAGGGTCGTATGAACATCTAAACGTCCCCCAGCAGTTCCTAAGATGTAGAGAAACCTCATCACATGGTGCATGCGCAGCACAAACACACATACATCTTCCTATGAAATAATCTTTGCCATTAAATAATAGAAGTGAAGTGTGCAAAAAAAGGACGGCAGTGAGCGAGTGAGTGTTGAGGAAGTGTCAACAAGTGTGTCATTAGATGTGGTCCTGGAGGGCCGAGCTGTCAGTGCTGAGGCCCCCAGAGAAAGGCTGCTTTCTTGTCTATTTCTGCCCACTGACATAGTAGTGCAGCGGCTGACATGTGGTCATACTCTGTCAGATAGATTGTGAAGAGACTGATGGACAAAGAGAGGGGAGATGGCCAGATAAATTGACTTGAAGGCAGTCCGTGCTTCGCTGAGAGCCATGTGACCTGAAAACAGAAAGGTCGTTATTGGCCATTTTCAGAAGTCATAAGGCCACATGGTGCTGAGATTTATTTTAAAACCCACCTGGGATGTGGTTGAATAGTCAAGAAAACACGTCCTATGTCTTCTGTTCACCACTTTTGCTTGACCTCGTGACGTTTTCCAATAAAGGAGATGTGAAGGACTTAAGGAAAAGACCTTTGACTTGCACTTGGCAATTATGCAACAGCAGATGAACTAGCAAGGACTACAACACAATATGTCAGTTAAAGATGTAATTACAGGAGGTATTGTATGTTGAACACTGATGAATGTGAGGGGAAAGGGTGAAGATGGGAGATGGATTTCTTAATTTCGGCTTGTCTGGAGGACGAATTGAAGGAGATTCAGTGAAGGGGTTCGGTTTCAGTCGTTTCTGTAGGGAGGAAGGAAGGAATGTAGGGATAAGAAGGAGGAAGGGATAAAGGTTTGAATTAGGGCTGCTCAATTAATCGCAATTACGATTATGGCTTGCAACGATTACGAAAACAACGTAATCGAAATAAAACGTATTTTTTAATATAAAATATTTTTTTATTATTATTATTACATTTTTTGGTTTTTCAGTTGAAGTATACTTAAAGTTCAGGGTAATCAACTGTTAAAAACATACTGTTCAATTTTTATTTCTCCAATAAATTGATGTTTTCAAAGTAAATGGATAATCGTTTTTAATGATCGTGATATCAATTATTGACCCAAATAATCGAGATGGTGGTAGGGAGGGATAAAGGTATGGAGGAATGTAGGCAGGGATGTAGGGAGGAAGGGGTGAAAGGGATGAAGGTAGGGAGGAAGGGATTTAGGAAGGGAGAGTAGAAGGTAAGTAGGGAAACTTTTTTACTCAGCCCTTTGCACACCACTTTAACATGTAAAGAAAAGCTTGACATGTTAAGTAACAGCAGCCAGGATTGAAGTGTCAATATTCAGTGGAAGAGTTTGACGAATGGCTGATAGTGATGCTTGGGAAACCAGTAATTGAGCAACACTCCCTTCTTTCTGCACAGCTGCTTTAATGTGTACCTTGGGGACGGTCCTGAGCTTCTTTATCAGCTCTTCAAGATTTGTTAATTCGTCAGTGGTGTAATTTCCGTGGTTCATTAACCCTTACATGTACAAACCGTAAGACCCTGTACAACAAGGACCTATGACCTGGCAAGCATAAGCATATTAAGTCTATATTTAAGGATCCCTAAGATAAAAGACCCCTTGATAAACGTGCCCAATAACCGGTTAGCGCCAACCTGATAAAACCCTGACAGCGTTGAACTAGAGCTGAATGATTGGCCATTAAAAAGAGATAAACGTTGCACACTAGGCTCCGCGCTGGGCAACGTGTCATCAATTAAAAGCGTGTTATTTGTCATGAGTTAATTATATTATCAATAACGGCAGCTTAATATAAATGAACGTCATTATCAAAATGTCAGCCATGTTTGAATGGATGCACAATAGCCGAAGTTTCATAATGAATCAACTCTTCTGTATCTTATCTCTAACCAACGAAGAAGACAAGAGGATCAGTAGGGTAGAGAAATACTGTCCTGCACAACTCTCTGAAGTTATTTTATTTTTTCATATCAGACTGTACGTATTTATTTATTTTTGGTACATCTAGAACCCTCCTATTGTCGTGCGTGCGTGCGGGTGGGTGGGTGTTTGTGTGTGTGTGTGTGTGTGTGTGTGTGTTTTATCTGATCTGGATGGTTACTAATTCCTTTTCTTTATGGCGGTCCGGACCAGTAACACCATGGGTGTTACAAAGTTGACTAAATCATCCACAATTCAATGAAAGTGGTGATCAGCCATTTTACATGTTGAAATGTCTACTGTGAAGGATATCATGAAGCCTTAATCCAATCGAATGTAAAACAAAAAAGTTATGATTGATGAAAGTAATAAATCGGTCAGATTTGACCCGAAGGAGTTTTTTATAATTGTTACATTGTTTGGTCCCTTTCTTACAATTGATCTCCTTTAACTGTTATTATGTATGCACCATATACACAAAATAAATGTATTGCAAACATAGTAAAAGTGTTTGTCTACCTCTTTAAAGTCAAAACTGCTCCACCAATTGATCAAAGATTGTAGGTCAACCCTGTGAGAAACCATAAATCAACCTACCATAACAACATATTAACATCATCTCCAACCCCAACCATGTACAGAACAGTGAATATGAATTGTTACCATCAAATCGGAGATACAGGGTCCCAGGATTGAATAAAGTTCGACTGAAGCGCCAGACGATCCTCAAATTAAATACAGAGTTAAATCTTTGATGGTCTTGAGCTCTTCAGTGATTGTGATGTTATGGTAAATGTTTGTTTTTCTTTGTATCGTGTCTTAATATTTATCCTGGTTTGATGTTGCAAATGGAGCTGCTGTCATGCAAGTCAAATGTCAGACTTGATCTGTTGAGTGTTATCGTATCGTTATGTGTAAACCTGCTTAGAAATCAACTTGTTTCTGATTCAGGAAGACGGGCTTTCTGGCAAACAGTTGAATGAGCTGATGGACGGGGTGAAAGGTCACCTAACCTACAAATGATTGTCCATAAACAGACAGATTGTCAATAGATAGCAGACAGACGGACAGATAAACAGACGTAGAGACAGAGCAGAGGCCAACACACGGAGACAGACAGTCCTTCAGACAGACGGACAGACAGACAGACAGACAGACAGACAGACAGACAGACAGACAGACAGACAGAGAGATAGATAGAGACACAGACAGACATACAGACATACAGACATACAGACAGACAGACAGACAGACAGACAGACAGACAGACAGACAGACAGACAGACAGACAGACAGACAGACAGACAGACAGACAGACAGACAGACAGACAGGGGGTATCATCTGCTCTCTGAGTAATCACGTAGTGTGTGTTCTGTCTCTTGGATAGTGTTCAAAACACTCTGTATATCCTGACAGAATTATCCATGGCTCCTCGCTTTAGCTATCTCCATCTGTCCGTCTCTTTACTTTACCCATCTGAATCCTTCCATACCGGTCTGTTCTTACGGCCCGTCTACACTACAGGCATCAAAAAATCTTGAAGCTGGGCGTGCCTGAAGCTTGGCGATTTTTTGCGAGCAATGCGACCAACAACCAATCACATGAATCTCCCGCCCCCGACATACAAAGCAATAGCAATGTTAAAACGAAGTAAACTGGATATAAACTCCCCAAACAGGCGAAAACCTACCAGTTTCACCCACTGTCTCTGCCACCTCCCTCCATGCCTGGTTCCTCCGGTTTGTATCCCGGTAAATAGTTCTGGTCGTAAAGAACCGGGTGATTTGCTACCGTAATTTCTCGTTTGGAATATGAGGAAATGAACTGCGGTCTGGCTCTGGCGGGATTTGCATAAACGGGATTTGATTGGCTGATGCCAGCTTCGAAAGCATCGGGAGCATCAAAAGTTGAACATTGCTCAACTTTTGATGCTCACGATGCTTGCAAAGACATGCTCCGCTCCCCACAATGCAGTTCGGCGAAGATTCAAAATCTTCTACGTCACCCTCACCCCATTCAAGTGAATGGACGAAGCGTTGAAAGCATTTTTCGATGCCTGTAGTGTAGACGGGCCGTTACTGTGTTGAGGTAATTACCGTCTTTTAGTAAATACATGAATACATTAAAACTTAGTTAGCAACATGTTTTGAAATAAGACCTTTTGTTTTTTATGTCTAGAGGTATGTCAATCGATTGAAATATCTAATTCAATCCAATATTTTAATCCATGTACAAAGCCCCGCCTCCAATTTGCTTCTTCAAGGTAGCATCACATATTTTTCGGCTCAGTCGAATGAATGGAGAGAAAAATAAACTCAGCTTTTAGCTAATTGTACTACATTTATGATCCATTGAGGTACAAAGGCCATTCAAGTATTCACACTGGGTATCTGATTTTGCTCAAAAACGTAATATGCTGAAGTAAGCGACGGATGTGTCTTTCCCAATGTAAGTCAATGGGAAAAAGTGTTTTTGGGTACATTGACGTCACATTGACTGACCCGGAAGTTGTAATACCACCGTTCGATCACTACAACAAAATTCAGACTGTTAAACACCTGGACTTTTGAAAGAACATTCATAACATTCATCTGTTAGCAACTTATAAATATCAATATTCCAATTACTTGTATAGGCTATTCTGCACTATTTCTACTATATTCTATTTTATTTTATTTACTTTCGCTATTATCTGTTTTATTGTGTTGCACTGTTGGAGGGGCCTGTGACCTAATATTTTCATTGTCATATCTACACTGTAGCTATGTACACATAGCCTTGTACCTTGAAATGTTCTGGCTCACTTCCTGGATGTTTGTTCCTCCTCCTTCTCCCCATCGTTCATTATTCCACACCTCCTCTAATCCATCTCTCATCTCTTGTCCTCCCAGGTCTGCTTTCTGTGTCCTACGACGAGTGGGACTACAACCTGGAGGCCCGTGTTCGTGACGGCGTGGCCATCATCACCATGGCAACGTCCACCATGATGATGGACCGTGGGCCGCACACCCTGCTGAAGTCCGAGTGCCACGGAGCTCCGGACAAGAAGACCCCCATCTCAGGCAACCCCAACGAAGTGCTCAGGTGAGGGGAGGCTGGGGTTAATGTTTTAGTGTTTACTGAGAGCCATTCTAAAACATCACTTGTTCAACACAATATAAGTCTAGGAGAGGTGGGAAGTAGTGGAGTACAAATACTTCGTTACTGTACTTAAGTACATGTTTCTGGTATCAGTACTTTACTCCACTACTTATTTTTCTGAGGACTTATTACTTTTACTTCTTACATTTTGAACACAAATACCTGTACTTTCTACTTCTTACATGTTGAACTCAAATACCTGTACTTTCTACTTCTTACATTTTGAACACAAATACCTGTACTTTCTACTTCTTACATGTTGAACTCAAATACCTGTACTTTCTACTTCTTACATGTTAAACACAAATACCTGTACTTTCTACTTCTTACATTTTGAACACAAATACCTGTACTTTCTACTTCTTACATGTTGAACTCAAATACCTGTACTTTCTACTTCTTACATGTTGAACACAAATACCTGTACTTTCTACTTCTTACATTTTGAACACAAATACCTGTACTTTCTACTTCTTACATGTTGAACACAAATACCTGTACTTTCTACTTCTCACATGTTGAACTCAAATACCTGTACTTTCTACTTCTTACATGTTGAACTCAAATACCTGTACTTTCTACTTCTCACATGTTGAACTCAAATACCTGTACTTTCTACTTCTCACATTTTCCAAACAGCTGGTTCCTTTAGTCTGAATGTGTGTTTGGTGGCGTGATCATTATTCTTTAGAGTCATTGCGTGCCTATTGATTTGAACACGATCCGTGTATCCATCATTTCCTGGTCTTCTCTAAAGAAGAGGGACCAATGAAAACGTTGTCATGTTGCCGTTGTTCAGCATGGAAACATTCATTAGCTAACAATGACATTATTGTTCTATTAATATAAAGGGAGGTCAGGTACTCTTTAAAACAGCTGCTAGTTATGGGTACTTTTTACTGAAGTACATTTCAAAGCCCTCTTTACTTTGACTTGAGTAAAGAAGTTTAGTCAGTACTTCTACTCTTACCAGAGTATTTTTAAACACGAGTATCTGTACTTCTACTTGAGTAAAGGATGTGTGTACTTTTGCCATCTCTGAAGTCTAGATGTTGAGGGGTGCAGCGATTATGTATTTTTGTCGGCTGACTCGGGAAGTTATCATCACGAGGCCTCCCTCGACAAAAAGTCGATGGGAGTTTACCATTGGACTTTGGAATATGTCAGAAAATGGGGCAAACAAACATTTCTGATATTAGATTTAATTGCATTTAACTGACACTTTGGTCCAAATTGACGTCCTATAAGTGATGCATACACGTTTGGTTCAGCAGAAACATTTTGAGAAATTAACACCACTTTTATAATTGTTGAGGCATACATTCAATTGCCAGAACTAAAAGGCTTAACAATTTTGAAGCCAGACTTTTTATTTGTACCATAGTATTTCTACACTGAGCAGAATGTACTTTGTTCAGTCAGTAATAACAATGTTAAAATGTAAAAAAAAAGTACATATTGCACATCAGTAGTGTCACTGCACAACAGCTTTGGTGTCTAGATGCTGGCACACACTCAAAACACATGCACCTTTCATCCCTTGCACTGTGATCATCGCCCCTCTGTAATAATACCCTCCACACACACACACACACACACACACACACACACACACACACACACACACACACACACACACACACACCACACACACACACACCACACACACACACACACACACACACACACACCACACACACACACACACACACACACACACACACACACCCCTTCTCATGCCCCCATCCTCCAGGAGACCCCCCCCAGCTGTCCGTCTCAGCAGCAGGTCTTTTGAACTGTTCGTGCAGCGCGGCGTCGCTCTGCTCGATGCCTAATTGGTCCCAATGGCGTTTGAGTCGAGGAACAGTGGCCCCTGTCGCGCTGCAGAGCTCAGCATTGTGATGCGTTCAGGGGCCCTCGGCCACCCTGCGTGTGTTAGATGTAGCTGTATGTAGTTTTCATTGTGCTAAAGAGAAGGCCATATGTGTGTATAGGTATGAAAGGGTTTGAAAAGCAGCACTCACAAAGACATACATATTCTCGCACTGACTCACACTTGTATTAAGTCGACATATACATACACTATTTTAGCTTGGTTTGAAATACTGATTATGCCTTTGGAGAGATGACCATATGTGATGAGTTTGTAAGGGACTATTTATCCAAAAGCATCTATAAGAGGAATGGTTAGCCATACACTCACGCAAGGGCACTTTGCTTTGGATCAGATTTGCTATCCCGGTGCCAAAATGGTGGAAAGTCCGGCATGAAAGTCTACACATCTTCCGTGGCAGACTAAAAAACATCGCCTGTTTCGACTCATCCTTGGCCATTAAAATGATAAAAAAGTACACTTATAAGATCTCTCTTCTGTACGTAGCACTGTCTCTATGTGAAGCTAATGCAGTAGCACTACATCTGGTTGGGCTTAAAAACGCATAAGGTTGTAAATACTCCTGCTGCTTTGTTTTTTGTTGGGGACGATGTCGGTTTTAAGTATATTTCTTTGTATTTTATCTTCAACCAGACAGACTCCCTTGCTGACTTCAATCAGCCATTACTACAGAAAAAGTAGTTCGCACATTCACCCTCTTGCAGCAGAAACAGAGCCTGTAGAAACACACCTTGTTGGATGTGTCATTGTTCCGTTCACGCTCCGAGCCTGTACTCAGCGCTTCAGTCCGTTCCAATAAACTCCTCAGATGTCATTTCAACTGGTCTGTTTGTTCGGCTCTGAGATAACCTGGAGTTTATAGCAGCTGCTGTTGTCCCAGAAATGCAATTCCCCTGTTCTTCTGGCGTCTTCTGCTCAACCCTACTGTGGTTTCTTCTTTCGTCTCTTTACTCTAAAACGCTCCGCCATGTTCCTCTCTGTCCTCTCTCACTTGTTCCCCTCTGGTCTGCTTTCATACTCCGCTTTGTTCCACTTTATTCTCTTCTGTCTGAAACGGCTCTGCTTCATCCTGAGGTGAAAGAAGTGCTCTGATGTTTCACTTTAGTAAAGGTAGTAATACTGCAGTGGGAAAATACTCATTCAATGTTGTACTCAAGTATGACCCATTTAGAGTCATATTTGTACCACATTATTGTATTCAAAGTAATGCGTTGTGCCTCACTTAATGAACGTACCAAGTAAAGGTGGGGTTTAGTTAATGACTTCGTATCATTATTAATCAGCTGATTTATATTTTGAATTAAAAATAATTATCTGCAGAGTAGCAAGTATAACATTTGCCTAAAATGTTCTCCTTTCCTTTCCTCTCTTCTCTCCTCTCCTCTCTTCTTCTTTCATTTCCTCTTCCTTCCTCTCTTTCCTTTCCTCTCCTCTCCTTTCCTTTCAACTCATTTCCTCTCCTCTCCTCTTATTTCCTTTCCTTTCCTATTCTTTCATATCCTCTCCTCTCTCCTCCCCTCTCCTCTCATCTCCTCTCCTCCCCTCTCCTCTCCTCTCCTCTCCTCTCCTCTCCTCTCCTCTCCTCTCCTCTCCTCTCCTCTCTTCCTCTCTCCTCTCTCCTCTCTCCTCTCTCCTCTCCTCTCCCCTCTCTCTCCCCTCTCCTCTCTCCTCTCCTCTCCCCCCTCTCCTCTCTCCTCTCATTCTCCTCTCCGTCTCTCCCTCTCTCCCTCTCCCCTCTCCTCTCCTCTCTCCTCTCTTCCTCTCTCCTCTCTCCTCTCTCCTCTCTCCTCTCTCCTCTCTCCTCTCTCCTCTCCTCTCCTCTCCTTTCCCCTCTCTCTCTCCTCCTCTCCTCTCCTCTCCTCTCTCCTTTCCTCTCCTCTCCTCTAATCAACTTACCCATGTTAGTGATTAGATCAGTTTGCTCTGCAGAGATCTTTCGCCTCGCTGCCTTAACTAAATCTGTTCTGTGATAACCTTTGTCTTCAAGTGTTCAATCGGCAGATTAGCGTTTGGCCTTCAGTCTATAAACTGCAGAGTGAATGAAGCGCTGGTTGGTTGTTGGGATGTTTGACCTGTTATCCAGACGGTTCACTGCGGAGTGAATCAATGGACGAGTGGAAAGGGAAGGGAAGCAGCTTGATCAAAAGACTCTTTTGGAAAATGTCAACATTGTGACTTAGTGGTGGAGAATGGCCTAACCCTAAACCCTAACCCTAACCTTAGCAATAGCTTAAATAAAGCCTAAATCGGGGTTACGGATGACCTGACTCTCAAAAAGACTTTAAAGGTGGGGTAGGTACTTTTGGAGAAACCAGCTCGAGTGCGCTAGAATTTGAAAATACACAACCGGAAAAAAATCTGCCACTTCCTTACAGAGCCCCTCCTCCAACACACACGAACGCGCACATGACCAATGAGGGCACGAGATAAGTTTGTGCACAGATGGAAGGCTGACAGGCAGGTAGGCCGTCCAGTTACTTTAGCCGGGCCGGCTCAGATGATTGGTCGTGCTTTTTACAGTACCACGGGTTCCACAGATGACATTTCTTCATGGATTTTTTGTCAAAGCACTTAAGATATTCATTGCTATCGGGATGTTAAGAGCATTCCATGGAATATAACAAGTGTATCTCGAGCCGGTTTCTCAAACTTACCTACCCCACCTTTAAGTGAGCTTTTCATTTATTTATTTTTATTTATCCTTTATTTATCCAGGAATGTCCCATTGAGATACAAGATCTCTTCTTCCAGGGAGTCCTGACCAACACGGCACACAACAAGTTTCAACATAAAACAAGGGCATTAAACAAAAAACATACAATTCAAATATAAATACAGAAGGCCATTTGTGCAGTGGCAAGAAGCATAATCACATCAGCAATAGCATCAGGTAAAACAGTTACATGTTTCATGAAGGGCTAATCGTAGCATACCTTTAAAAGCATTTACAGTAGGAAGTGCCTCTCGACAAAGTTTTACTTGCAGCGTATTCCATAAAAAGGGAGCATAGTGGGAGAATGCAGCTTTACCAAGCTCTGACTGCATCAAAGGAACATTTAAAAGCATCCCATTTGCTGCTCGTCTGGTATTAAAAAAGCAAGTATAAAAGGACAGAAGTCTGGAGATATATAAGGGCAGCTTACCTAGCAATGACTTAAGGATACAAATCAACATGTGTGATTGTCTTCTTTGGTACAGAGAGGACCATCCTAGGGACTGATACAAAGTGCAGTGGTGGGTGCGAGAGCCTGCACCCGTTACAAAACGTATAGCAGTATGGTACGCAGAATCCAGCTTTTTAAGCAGGGAGGAAGGAGCATGCATATAGATCACATCGCCATAGTCTAATACAGACAGAAAGGAACTCTGCACAATTCTCTTCCTGGCTTCAGACGGGAAACATTTCTTTAAACGGAAGAAAAAGCCCAGTTTAGGTCTAAGTTTTCTCAGTAGGTTCCCAATATGAACATCAAAGGCCATCTTTTCATCAATCCATATGCCCAGATATTTGTAGGATGCTACTTTGTCAAGGCATGTCCCTTCCAGTGTCAGAATCGGAGGGACAGCTGTATTAGCTCGAGAGCGAGAGAAGGTCATGTACTTGGTCTTTTTTGCATTAAGGACCAGTCTTAGCCTTAGCAAGGAGTGACCCCACAAATCTAAATAAACTTAAAAAACAATGCTTGAGAAAAATGGGACCAATTACATGTTTTAGCCTTGTCCCATCTTGCAAACTTTCTGGGTTGATTTACACAACAGGATGAGGTTTTTTTGTCTGTGTGGAAACCAGTTCAAGCCCATTTGGACTGAGCCTGCCCCCTGATTCTGTGCTTGTTTTTATTGAACCTTTTTCCGCAAAGCAGCTGACAACACAAAGAACACATTAAGGAATGGATATAATAAAAAGGAGATTCAAAAATGTAAACAAATTAAAACATAAAGACACACCAACAACATCGAAGGAGGGGCTCAGGGCGAGTGGTGGATCTTCCCACATCAACAAATTCTGTATTTGACACATCTTAGTATAAGGATTGGGGGGCAGCGATTATATACAGCACCGTGGAGCAGTGCCTTGCTGATAGGCACCTTTGCAGTGGCTGGTAGCTTTAGGGCTTGAATCGGCGACCCTCTAGTTCTTAAACCACGTCGCTTAAGTAAGTACAATTTATTTTTAGAACGCTTCTCACAGACATAATCACAAAGTGCTTGACAAAGCATTACAACATCATACGAATGAAGAAGTGCTAAAAACACAATACATTTTGAAAAACACAAACATAGAATAAAAGCACACAAGTTACCCAAACAGGAATGTCTTTAAATGACATTTAAAAGAGTACAGACTCAGCGGACCGTTGGTTTGCGGGCAGAGCGTTCCTTAGTTTAGGAGCCACAGCCTCGAGCGCTCGATCACCACGGGTCTTAAGGCGAGTACGTCATACATGCCGGAGCACATTGAACACAGCGTGGTGTTCCAGCTGTGTGTAGCAGTCTGATACTCGGGGTTGTGACTAATGGAGATGATCACACATGACTTTGTAGTTTGCAGATAACAAACGGGGGATGCATAGAAATATGTAAATCACATCTGGTTTTACATTTCAGTCTGCTGTCGAACGATGAAGAATCGGTCACGGCCATCTAGTCGACTTTTCAATCCGTTATACATTCACGCCGATCCCTCTCTGCTTTGCATTTCCTTAAAAAACTCAGCGGGAAACCACGAGAGCAGGACGCGACGCGACGCTAAGTAAATGAAGTCCAGTGTTGCCAACAGTGTGACATTCAAGCTAAGGCCTGACAAATGAAGATAGCAGAAAGAAGTGCAAAGAGAGGGGGGGTGGGGGAGAGGAATACACAACAGTGTTCGAATCATGAGTTTGACAACGGCCGCCCTGACCTTGCCAGACGTGGACAGGTTCCAAATCAGCTCAGAGTTGGAAAGGTGTCAAGTGCTTTTAAGCTCTGTGGACATTTCTGAGTGCGTGCGTGCGTGCGTGCGTGCGTGCGTGCGTGCGTGCGTGCGTGCGTGCGTGCGTGCGTGCGTGTAGTTGTTAGGAAAATACTGAATGTTCTCTTCCAATATGAGAGTCCACATGATAACAAAGGTATCCCAACTGTAGCTGTGAACATGACAGGATGTGTGATTACCTAGAAGAGCATCAGGACTGTTTTAGGCATATGATAGCTATGTGATTAACATGATGATTCAGCCTCTATGGAGATAGACATATGACAAGCATGCTCATTTCTGACGTGGAGCTAATCTGAAGTAAACATTGAATACTGCTTTCTATTCCTCCATCTTGTGACTGTAACTCCCTCTCTTGGATATCAGCATGTGAAGGACACTGCTCAGGAACTAGTTGATGCTCTGTATGTGATGACTACTTCCATTCTGGAGAGGATCACAAATACATGGATCCTGTTTTGAAGCTCAAGCCGGGGACCAGTGATATTTTCCTAACATTAGTGTACTCCTAAAGCAGCGTTTGGACCCTATTGAGCCAAAGGATGAGTGTGTGCCAGCGTTACGGACAGCGTTTCCACCTGGGTGTTTGTGATGCTATTTCAGTCTGAGTGTTTAAACTGGAGTGTGTGTTTATGGGCCAGTGGGAGGCATTAAACAGAGTGTGTGTGTGTGTGTGTGTGTGTGTGTGTGTGTGTGTGTGTGTGTGTGTGTGTGTGTGTGTGTGTGTGTGTGTGTGTGTGTGTGTGTGTGTGTGTGTGTGTGTGTGTGTGTGTGTGTGTGTGTGTGTGTGTGTGTGTGTGTGTGTGTGTGTGTGTGTGTGTGTGTGTGTGTGTGTGTGTGTTGTGGTGTGTGTGTTGTGTGTGTGTGTGTGTGTGTGTTGTGTGTGTGTGTGTGTGTGTGTGTGTGTGTGTGTGTGTGTGTGTGTGTGACGGGATCTGATTGGATCTGGGTCAGGAGGCTCCTGCCCTCTTTCTTCCCTCTTCTTAATTTATTTGTATATCACTGTTGCTCCGTCACTAAATGTCTTCTACTGTGCCAGGTTTATTCAGTTCTCTAGTTTTATTTGTGAAGCGGCGTAAAACCTCCAGACCAAAGTGCTGTGCAGAGAAAAAATAACATATACAAAATCACACAGCTCATGAACCATAAAATAATAACAGTCATATAGTAAAACCAATAGACCATTTAAAAAGCAATAAAGGCAATTCTCTACAAAGTGTTGAACTCTAAGGAGAAGAGGTGGGTTTTAAGAAGCGAATTAAAAAAGATAAAATAATAACAATTACATTTTTTTTTAAATCATGATAAAAAAAATCATAACAAAAATTAAAAAATTTTTTTTTATTATTTTACAATTAAGTTTATAAAAGGTTTTTTCTAAGTACTACAAGAAACTGAAACAAAAATAAATGTCATAAGATGCCATGAAATGAATGAAATCTTGGGTCTAGCCTTACTGTTGTGAATGTGGATCATATGGATTAATCTGCATTAACCAATCAGGGCAGACTGGGCTCTGGTTTCAGACAGAGGGTGAAAATAAGTGCTGCAGCACAGGCAGAAAAATAAAGAGCTTTTTGAACATTAACACATGCAGACATGTCACAATAGAGGAACAAAATGCTGCTTTAAGTGCTGTCCATCATTTGTCAAAAATAAACCAGGTTTCACGCTCTCACCCATTAGCACAACTTATTGCACTGTTTGCACGTTCACTTCCCTCGTCTGAACACACACACTGTAGATGCATTCATGTGCAAACATACATGCACCAGATTCACACCTCTATCTGATTCACACTACTCCAACTTACATTCTCTCTACCTGCCATATGGGGCATGTCATCATCCTCCATATAGATCCTCTCCTCTGTAAGAACCAATAAGGACATTGCACAGCAGTAATTGCTTAGGAGTGTAACTCATGACTAATTCATGTCAGGGTTAATTTATTAAAACTGACTTATCAATATTTCACACAACTCCTCCATTATTCACAGCAGAACATGCGCTAAAACGTATCTGTGTCAGGGCATGTGTGTGTGTGTGTGTTTGTCTGAGTGTGTGTGTTTGTCTGAGTGTGTGTGTGTGTTTGTCTGTGTATGTGTATGTGACTGTGTGTGTGTGGCACTTGTCGTTGAATGTAACTTCGTAGATTTACTGACGTTCAGTACTCAGTAAATTAAAAGGTAAAATGTTTAACTTTAATACATTTATTCTACAGCTGTAGTAACTGTACACATATAGATTATCATTAGCATATAAAACAAGAGCTTTTAAAATAGGATATTTCGATATAAATTAAACTAGCCAACAAGTTAGTTTAATAATCATCATACCAATTGACTTTTTTTTTTAGTATCTGAATATTTAAGTTATTAAAACAATTATTTAAAATAATGTTGCAATGTTTTTATTTGTATCAAATTGTAATCTAGAGAAACGTATTCAATAAGATATTATCATATTCAACGTATCGTAATGTATCTAATTATATCATATCGTAACATATCGTATCGTAGTCGTATCATATCTTATTGTAACATATTGTACATAGACTGTATATATAAATGGACGTAGTGTCCGTGACGTCACCCATAGGATTCTGCAGAGTTGCCGTGAAGCCTTTAGTAGGCGGAGTCGGCCACTAACGGCTCGACTGTGACGTCAGTCTAATCCCGCCTGCTCCAAATAAGGGCAAAGAGGCGGAGCCGAGGCGGGACCTGCTGCCTCCGAACTGGAAGTAAACAGAGCTAGCTCAGGCTAAGAAGCTAACATGAAATACATGCATACCAAGTTACTGCTAGCAGTGTAGTTTCCCTATATAAACGTTACATTCATAATCAAATGAGACAATCTGCAAGAGAATTAGCTATATTTTGTTATTCTTAATGCTTGTCATTCACACGTTGAGAAAAGACGGACTCCACCGCCCGGACCTAACGGAGCCGCAGTGGGCTAGCTCCGGGACGCCTGCTGGAGCTAGCCCCCTGCGGCTCCGTTAGCTCCGGCGGCCACCACTGGGATAATTGGGTCCCGTATTAACATTTGCTCCCGTTTAGCATTATGGGCGTCATAGCCATAGACTATAAAAGTCTTACCCAAGGCTGAATCAAAAACTAAAATGTATATTATTGTCTGGTATTTGTAACAATATTCCCTAAAAGGCACAGTCACCACGAACACGGCTAAAGCTAAAGGGTCAAGTACAGTACTATGACTAAATAACGTTGTAGCCTCTATGGTTGTAGCCTAGCAGAGTGGACAAGTTGCTGTTAGCTGACAGTGAGGCATGTATGTGTCCATCAAAGTGACCACGCCCTAATGTATGCAAAAACGTTAAGACCTAATATAAATAAAAGGGTCGTGTTAGAAAACAATTCACTCACAGATTCATAATCATGAAGGTGGAATCTAACTATATCGATAATAATATGTATTGCATCCATGGGTAGAAACATGTTTTTTTCTGCTTTAAAGTTGGGCATTTTATCATGGGGGTCTATGGAAATTGCTCCTTTCTGCAGCCAGTCCCTAGCGGCCCATGTATGAACTGCAGTGTGTGGCACTTCCGTATTGGCGTCCCGGCTGTTCCCCAGAGTTTGCTGCTTGATATTGTATCGTAGTCATAACATATTGTATTGTAACATATCAAATTGTAACATATCCAATTGTAACATAATGTATGGTATCATATTGTATTGTTACAAATATTATCGAATCTTATCAAATCGAATCGTTACGTATCATATACTATCGTATCCAATCATATCGTAACATATAGCAGTTGCATTGTGCAGAAATGTGCTGAATACACAGAGAGATGTACAAGCTTCACAGTATTTTGGAGGAGGAAATAAGAGAAGTCGGGTCGGTGTCACTGGCTCTCCTTCTCCAGCTGGAGACAGCTGCTGCTCTTTGAATTTAGATTCACCTACTGCACATACAGTGAGATTCTATGCGCTGCAATCTGACATGTAAGAGGGCTTTATAAAGTGTGTGGGTGGATGTGTGCATACTAGCATTCTTAGTGTGAACGTTACTTAATGCCGTCTCATGACACATACAGTAGAGACAGCTGGTGGGGGCTGCAGATTTGTGTTTACATGTTTATTTGTGTTTCTGGCATGGAAAGGAAGGCAAGAAATCTGTCTTCAGTTTTTCTCCGAGCCATCAGAGGACTGACTGGGTCGATTCCAGATGTGGATGTACTAGGGCAGCTCAATTCATCGTATTTTAATTGCCATTACGATTATGGCTTGCAACGATTACAAAAACAACGTAATCGAAATAAAACGATTATTTTTTTATTTATTTATTTTTTTTGGTTTTTCAGTTGAATTATACTTAAAGTTCAGGATTATCAACTGTTACAAACATACTGCAAAAATTCTCCAATAAATTGATGTTTTCAAAGTAAATGAATAATCGTTTTTAATAATCGTGATATCAATTATTGACCCAAATAATCGAGATTAGGATTTTTGCCCTAATCGAGCAGCCCTAGGATGTACTGTGTTCTCCCTTGTTTAAAGCTCTACAAATAAATGCTGAATAAACCCTCACTGTTTATAGGGATAGTGTTCCCCTAAATCAAATATACTGTATATTTTTACCTATTGTTATTCAATCAAGGCAATTAATCTGAGCAGCAGTCACAATCTCAAATAATTGTTGTTTTTTGGAGTGCTTTAACCAGTGATGTTTTGCGCTGTTTTAAAAACATTTTTTTAGCATTTTAAAAACCTATATGGTTGAAGGGCATACATAAAAAAAAGAGATGCAATTAAAATTAACACTAATACATTAAAGAGGCCCTTTTTTGGAGGTTTTCCCTTGTATTGTATAGGTTTTAGTGCATGTCAATGGTCTGCAAAGGCTAAAATCTCTGTTACAATCACGCTTCTATTGGCTAGCGCTCCAACACATTATACGTGATAGGCTAAGGGGCGGAACATCTCTAAGCGGTTGATCAATCACAACAGAGCCGGCCAGCTAACCAATCAGAGCAGACTGGGCTCTGGTTTCAGACAGAGGGTGAAAAGAGGTGCTGCAGCACAGGCAGTATGAGAAAAATAAAGAGCTTTTTGAACATTAAAGCATGGAGACATGTCACAGGTAAATGTGTGTCCAGTTTGACTAGAAAACAGAGCGATGCATTGTAATTGTAACATGCCATCACCCACCCCCCCCACCCCCCCTCTCTCTTTCTCTCTCTCTTGCACCCTCTGCGAGATTACCGTCTCCATAGCAACCCAGCAGATTGGCTTGGATGTCACAGTGGTTGTGGGTGCCATGGCAACACCCATATGCTTGTGTTTCGCTCCGTTACAACGTGTGCAGGATACAGGAACACACACATACATATACACACACACACACACACACACACACACACACACACACACACACACACACACACACACACACAGGGCCCTCACATTGTTGCACGTAACAATAGCTCAGTGCTAGTAAAGATTAAAGGGGAGTGTTTGGGGGTGGGGGGGGGGGCTGCAGCTTCATGTCATTTTGCAAATGGCTCATGATTTATGCAGCAGATTCTGTGCACTTTGAATCAGAGCCAGATCTCTACGGGACGGTCAGCCGGACGCTCAACACAGCCTGTTGGAAACATCAATATTTAATACAGGAAGTAGAATCAGGAATGTGGTTACAGTAAATACTGAAGTTACTACATTATAATAATAATAATAATACATTGGATTTTTATAGCGCTTTTCCTAATGCTCAAAGACGCTTTATATAAAATCAGAAAAGAAAACAAATGATGGAGTACACAGGATACATAAGATACCCAAACTGCAGACCTATTATTATTTTTAATATTTATTTATTCTGTCTTGTGTGAGAAGATGATGTCCTATTTCTTTCCTATTAAAAATAAATTGAAATGTTCTTTTTTATATGATTATGTTTGTTTATTTGTTGTATGACATTTACTCTCATCATACTTTCCAGTCCTTTATTTGTATATTGTGTCTCTACTATATTAAAAAAGAGATTCAATTTTAATTAGATAAACTAAACCCCCAAAAAAACAATTACATTTAAATTAGATTCACAAATGGCAGACTGGGTTAAAGGCACAACTTAATGATTAGGGCTACAAGAACAACTAATTGCCATTATTTTTCACTGCTATTGTGATATGATTCACCATATTGGAGGCATTGATCATTATTTATATATTAACATGACCATGGTCTGAGGATGGTTTAAGAGGATCTGATCAAGACACAAGGATTCTGCTGGACATGCATGTGATCTTATGTCTGTCCCGTTCTTTAGACATCTTTTTTTATTATTATTTTTATATATATTCATCTACATACATAGATATATATATATATGGTGTGCAGGGTTATGATGAGGCAGAGTGTTTCCATGGAAACAGTCAGGGAGGGAAGAGGAGAGAGAGTAAATTGTGTGTTCGTTGGTGGGTGTGTGTGTGTGTGTGTGTGTGTGTGTGTGTGTGTGTGTGTGTGTGTGTGTGTGTGTGTGTGTGTGTGTGTGTGTGTGTGTGTGGTGTGTGTGTGTGTGTGTGTGTGTGTGTGTGTGTGTGTGGTGTGTGTGTGTGTGTGTGTGTGTGTGTGTGTGTGTGTGTGTGTGTGTGGGATGACAGTGAAGTGATTTGAGTTCACCTGACTTAAACATTCCTGTTCTCATATACACACACTTACACACTCCCACGTACATTCACCATAATCACTGCAAGAGGATACAGTGGTGTGTGTGTGTCTGTCATGCGGTCCGTGTCTTTTGTGTGTCCGTGTCTTTGTGTGTCCGTGTGTGTTTGTGTGCTGTGTTTAGTTGAAGAAAGGTGAAATTATTTTACCTGACAGAACAATGCTGCTTCTCTCTGTCGCTTCTTTCTCTTTCTCCTCCACACAAACGGAAGCAGACACACACACACCAACCCAGTCTCACGGCATTTCGTGTTATAGTCACGACGTTTAATCTATTGATTCGTGTTCACCAACACGATTTTCCCCTTTTTTTTTCGTGTCAACACAGAACGTTTATTTCAAAGCAATGTATTTCTATTGGTAGTGTGTTTCGTGCCTGCAACACGTCTGTTTTGTCCGGTCGGGGTCGTGGAAGACCGGAAGCTGTGTGGTTCATAAAAACATGTTCTTACTCAATATCAAGCCACGATTATTGTTTTTATTTTAAATCGTATAATGTCGGACTTCTTTTGCCGTCCCCGAGGAAAAGAAATGGGGCTCAGAGCCTCAGAATACTGAAATCTGTAGTTTTTTTAATATTTTTTTCTTTCTAATTTGTTATTCTTTTCTAAATAACACACTGTTATTTACTCAACAATAACACACAATTGTCCTTGTTTTTTTGTTTTTTTTTAATTCTATAATCCTGGGCTTTTTTGCCGTTCCGCAGGAACTGAATTTCAAAATAAAATAACCGGAAACAGAATTAGGCCTATAAGAGACATTTCGAGCATCATTGCGATACACAGCCACTGAACTGATTACCCAAGATCCTCAGCTATGGGTTAAGCTCGCTGATTGGATGTTTTAGCCGCAATGCAAGTTGGGATAAGGTGTTTATGCGATATAAAATCCAAAAAACATTTCCGAGTTTAGGATGGCCGAAGACACTACACTACCCATAATCCTCAGCTATTGTTTGGGACTTTGCCCCGTGATTAATGGGATTGGATGTTGGAGTGGCAGTGCGCCAAGGTTACGCCGAGCGCCAAACAGCTCTTTGAAATGGAGCGAAACCCACGGCATACTATCCCAAACTGTATTCGAACGTCTGTTTCCGGTGACTTTTATTTTGAAATTCAGTTCCTGATGAACGGCAAAAAAGCCAGAAATGATAGAATTAAACAAATAAATAAAAACAAGCATAATTGTGTGTTATTGTTGTCAAACCATATTCATCAATTATACACACACATACACACACACACACACACACAGGGCCGCCCCTCCCTACAGGCCAATCACGCAGGCTGCATGGGGCCCCGCCTTGCGCAGGGGGCCCCGCCTAGAGGGCCTCAGCTGCTGTGCGCAGTTCTCCGCTCAGTTCTCCGCGCACCCCTGGCTGACACGCGAGAGTGAGAGGTGACAAGGGGAGCACGTCTGTAACGCGACACCGTTGCAATGAATCGACATCTGACCAATCACGGCTTTGATACGGCCACTAGTGCAGGTGAAGAGATGTCTGTGAAAAGACAGTTTCAGTCCGGAGCAAGCTAGAGGGAAAAAAAACAAAACATGAAGAAACTATAGAGCATCACTCGAAGGTGGGTTATTGTATGAGTCAAATGTACAACTTGCGAATGTTGTATAAGTCAAATTGCCAATTGCCATATTAAAACATCAGCTGCAATTCACGACATGAAGAAGGCAGTCTCTGCATAGCATATAGGCTAATGGAGATGCAGTTATTTCCAGCATTCTTTATTTAACATTCATTCACGTATGTTATGCCTTTGATCTGCTAACTACAGGAGGAAGAGTGATACACTGTCTGTCTAGTTGGCTTACATAACAGTTAAAGTTTACAGCCTAAAAAACATGGAACATTTTTCCCCCTTATATTCATTTTTATGTCAATTTGCACATTTCATGGTGATGCTCAGCCTCTCCCCTTAACTCCTAACAGTCATCATCATGTCAACCACAACACAGAGAAATACTGATAGAAATGTGTGTGTAGTTGTTGATACATTGCTGACAGAGGGAACTAGAATACAGATTTAAGAAATATCAGTTTTTGAGCATGTCATAAGCATGTTTTGTCTTGACTATATTACAACTATATTATGATAAAATAATATAGTATTTATATTATTGAATTGAATATTATTATTATTATTAGTAGAAGTAGTTTATTTGCATTAATTATATTGTAATCTTTTTGAGGCTAGTATTTGGCAGGAAATGCAGACGTATTCACCTGTAAACGCATACTGAACGACATACATGCACATTTACCATTAACTCACTGTATAAAAAAGTGTTGATAATAATAATAAACAGGAATTATATTTGCAAAGTAGCCTACTTTGTTTCCAAAAACTTTTTTTTTCACTCCTGTCGGTTGGGGGGCCTCATCTCACAATGTCGCTTGGGGCCCCAAGTTGGCCAGGGGCGGCCCTGCACACACACACACACACACACACACACACACACCACACACACACACACACACACGCACACACACACAGTGATCTGAGAAGCTGCCATGTTATTATTTTAACGCCCTCTCTAGAACTCGCTTTGGGATTTGTCAATGGGACTCAAATTTGTGAATTTATATTTTATGATATTTTCTTTACGCTCCAAATGTAGATCTTTGAGGGCAAGAAAACAAATACTATAACAAAGATAAGCAAATCCTTCTCTCATACAAATGGTATGTACATGTATATAGTGGAACGATGGCTATCCTAGCTCTGTTTAACTGTAAAAGAAAGATCCCAATAAGAACGTATAATGCTCACTTTACTATATATATTTTGTATTGTCTCAACAACAAAGAAAACAAAACAAAAAAAACTGTAGAAACCAGTCAGTGTTTCTTCTTCATATCTAAGCTAGTTGCTAACTGCTAACGACAAACAAATATTTCACCGCAAGTCCCAGTAAAAAGTGAGCCAATAGTTTTTACACTTATACAAATAAAACAAAAAGGGTAGACTGTTTAAGTTTGGGAGATGTAGTGGTGGGTTTTCCTACAGTTGAAGCCAAGCTATCTGTTTCTTGTGTTTCAAGGCTTTGTGCTAAGCTAACAGCTGCTAGCTTTAGCTTCATATCTAATGAACAGATCTGAGAGTTAAATCCATCTAACTCTCCGCCAAAAAGCAAGCAAAAATATTTCCCAAAACGACGTACCATTCCTTTAAGGTTGGACACATTGAACCGTGGATGTTTGGAAATATAAGATAAGATAATAAGTACTTTATTGATCCCATATTGGGAAATGTTTGCTTTGCAGCAGCATTACAAACATTGCACATACGACAATTTTCTGAAATGAATTCTCCTTATGATCTTAAAACCACCACTGCTGTTTAGCTGAAGAGCAGCTGATGACTAATGTATATTCATGTATTTATGAAAAGCCGACGCAGACATTGGCCGAAAGCTGTTTCCTGGCAGATGATGCATTTATGTAATGTCAGCAGGTTTGTCTGGGAAGATAGTGGCTTATCAGAGGATTTCTCGTACCATTAAACTCTAATGTTTGGGAAATAGAGTCATGATATGGATGTTTTCATCAGCATTACACATAAGGAGCCTCGGGATTTTCATGGCCATAACGACACTGTGCATATGAACATAAAAACGTTGAATCTTAAAGTAATAAAATATTGCGTGTAAGTGGTTACTGACAGATGTTTTTCCAGGAAGTGATACATGTCTGAATGAGTGTCTTTTTCCTGGATGTTTCCCTCTGCAGGTACCTGATGAATGTGACGTTCGAGGGGCGTAATCTGTCGTTCAGCGAGGACGGATACCAGATGCACCCCAAGCTAGTCATCATTCTGCTCAACAAGGAGAGGCAGTGGGAGAGGGTGAGCAGTGTGTGTGTGTGTGTGAATAAGTGTGTACTCATATTCAGCTGTATCCTGTAAGTACAGTTCCTGGTTGGTGCTCGAGTATCTGTCCGTCTATCTGAATCTCTTATCATCCCATTTTCACTTTTTAAGCATTTTAAGCCGAAAGCTTTACAGGCACTTCTCTGATTAGATGATATCTACTGGGTGAAGGTGCCTTTGAGCAACACTCTGCAGCTCAGGCTCCAGAGCGCTGGGGTAGTAAAAATGCTTGTGTGTTCATTTTTTAAAACTTTGAGGAAGCTATAACATACCACTTATCATTTAATGAGTATTTTTACATATGCATCCTTCAGTTTGCCTCTGCTGCACACAAAGTATTTCCACATGACATTTTTTTATTATAGACTGTATACAAAGAAGTAGACGTGGTGTCACCCATGGGTTTATGAACCTTGGTTTTGAAGCCTTGAGTTAGGTATTCAGAGTTTTAGGTACATCTTCACCGATGTTGAGTCACCGACTCATGACGGAGACACGGGACGAGCAGGAGTTCTGATGTCAAACACTGATATTTAATACAAGCATCGGCCGGAGAAATTCACATCACAAGTCACACAGTCAAAGGTTCTGACTGCACGGGTGGTTTGCCATGTCAAATCTGATCAGCCTCGCATCTTGGTAGACCTTTTAACTAGTTTACAGAGTCAAATCCACATATTGGAGATGGGCGTAAACCATGGCGTAAACACATCTGCAGACACAGGAGATGTCTCTCCCATCTCTGGAGCTTAGAAACTAGCGTTCTCACACTCGCAAAACCTCCCGATGCCCTGTAGGTCAAGCTGTAAAACCTAGTATCAACATACGACTGCATCAACACATTCCTTACGGGAGATTAGAAGCAGGGATGGTCGTACATGTCAACACACACAATAAGGTTAAATGTCTAAGGAGTAAAGACAAAATTAATCCCTAACAGTGTTCATCTTGTCTTTTGGCCATTGTTATTTTTCCACCTTCTCTACTTTTGTTTTTGCCCATTTTTATATTGGTTTTTGACCATTGTCACCTAGTTTTTTGTGCAGTCGCCATCTTTGATTTTGTCTGTTGTCATTTTGTTTTTTTTGGAACCAGAAATAACATGAGACGGTGTGACAACCAACGCTGGTCAAGACATAGTTATAGGGCGACCAACATGTTCAAATTGACTTTCATGACCAGAAAACACTTGTATTGTAAGAAAATAAAAACTCAGACAACGTATAATGACAATTCAAACTTCAAATCGTTAAACGAACAGTGAAATATAACCATAGTTATTGTGAAAGCAGCACCTTTTTCACACCATACGTGAGACTTAGGAATAAAAAACAAACTTTATAAATGCACAGTCAGCTTTCCTCCTAATAAATGAAGTTTGAAGAAAGCTCTTAAAGTACAGGTAGAGAAATGGAATAGATTCTCTTAGTACAGGTGGAAAGCAGATGTTGGTGATGCATACATTTAGAAACCAACAAGCTTAAAGGTGGGGTAGGTAAGTTTGAGAAACCGGCACTTTTTGTTATATTCCATGGAATTCTCTTAACATCCCGATAGCAATGAATATCTTAAGTGCTTTGACAAAAAATCCAAACTGATCTCGTGCCCTCATTGGTCATGTGCGCGTTCGTGTGTGTTGGAGGAGGGGCTCTGTAAGGAAGTGGCAGGTTTGTTCCGGCTGTGTATTTTCAAATTCTAGCGCACTCGAGCTGGTTTCTCAAACTTACCTACCCCACCTTTAAAGGAACTTGCTCCTCCTGCAAAGTCACCATCCTCCTTCTCCTCCATTGTGTCTGCAGTCTGACCCCTTTGACTCGCCCTATTCTTTATTCCCTGAGTTTCTCTCTAATCTATATTCTGTCCTCTGATCAGAGAACAAGGTGAATCGCTCCTCTCCTCTCTCCCTTTCTATCTTTCTCCCCTTGCAGTCTGCACCTCCCCTTCTCTCCCCCTTTCCTCCCTCCCTCATGTTTAATTCTTAGCTTGACTTCCAGCTGAACCACTTTTCTTGGATCCTAATGAGTTCCAGCTCCTACAACCATGCTCCTTCTGCACCTTTGAAGTAGTGTGAAGACTCTGGAGTGTCCAGTCCAGTTTGCTCTCCTCCGGGCAGATTTTAACCCCTTTTTTTCCATCCGTCTTTCCCTTACTCACGCTTTTTTTAACCCCTCCAGATACAACGAGGCTGCATTGTGCCTCGGAGATACAAATCCTCAGCTTGTCCAACCCAGGCAGCCTTGGCCAGTTTGTGTTCCCTGGAGTGTAATATATGTGTGTGTGCTCATTTACATACTTAACGAGTGTGCAAACTTTACACTCTGGCGCCTCTCTCCCGTTACACACTGTCCAATTAGCTGAAGATCCATGTCCACCCACATCTTCCTACAAGTTAAAGTGGGCATTTCTAGAGGAAAGCGCTCGTAAGAGGCGTATGCTGTGTCTCAAATCGCGTACCTCTGCATTACAAAAGTGCATCCCACTGCGAAATATAGCAAAATGACACTATAGGCGCGTTCACACCAAGTACTTTTCCCACAAAGGTTCCTGAGAACTCTTTAGTTCTCATGAACTAAGTACAGACCGCGTTCACACCGGAAATTAGTTCCTGAGGGAGAATTAGGCAAATGAAGCCGCTGACGTCACTTCTTCTTCTTCTGCTTTGGGTTTACTGGCAGGCCGAAAACCACTTCATGGCGTATACTGCCGCCCAAAATCCCCGGCTGGAAGTCCCCGGAGTTAGGGACTGGCTTCAGTAGAAGCTGCTGGGACTCCCAGCAGCTTCTACTGAAGCCTTCCCGAGTAAACGGCCAGAACGACGACACCTCCTCATCTCCACCGCTCCCATGTTTTATTTTGTGTTGTCATAAGTTAGTCTCTCTGTGTTTCTGCGCTGGGCTAATGCTAATGCTAATAATGCAATGCGAGGATAATAAAATGGCGGCTTCACAAAAGTTTTTGGGAGTTTTACGGGGCGTGGTTTGCATTCCGCCTAGCCAATTAGACATAGGAACCTTTTTCTCCCACGAAAGTCCCTGCTCTCTAGCACGGACTGAAAAGGGGGTAAAAAGTTATGGATGCCCGTCAAAATGACGGGCAGCGAAAAAGTCTAGCGCAACCTGTGGTTGGTACATAGTGGAAATGGCAGCATTGTACAAATAAAAGTTATACATGTGGGTTGTTTCCCTGCTTAACTAACATACCACATACCATACCATGTTGAAAAGAGGCCACCAAACTGACACCAAACTGACACCAAAGGACACGTCCCGATGGAACACGACTGTTGTGTCGCCTCAAGTCTCCTGCGTCTTGGCCATGTGTCGCACTGGAACACACCGCAAAGACTTCAGCCGACGGCCAATGGGTTAATTGAGCAGTCTGCTAACACTTGTTGCTCGCTATCTAGTTAGCTAAGAGCAGCCATTATCATTTCCTGTGATGGCATAGCAGTTGTGTTCGATTTAAGAGAACGCTATACTCTCAAAATTCACACATTGCGCAAAAATTAACATGGTATGACATGGCAGTGTATTTAGGGAAGTATCCAAATTGAGACAGTGCAAGAGTTTCAACCTTTTAACAGTCAAAAGTTGAGTGTGGTAGACACACTAAACGACCGCCATCTTTCCTACATAGCCGAAGTTAGGCGATGAATACGATTACTCCGGTAAACACAGCACTGTACTTATAAACAAACACATGTTTTTTTTCATTATTTAAGAAATGTATCACTATACTAGTGTCACAAAGAATCCATCGTTATTTGTTTTGGTTAATTTAATAGTCTTTTATGATTTGGTACCGTGAATGATTGTTGCTAGCTAGCTAACTAGCTAACACTGGCCATCATCACTTCCACTAAAGGCCCAGACAAACTGACACCAAAGGACACGTCCCGACGAAACACGACTGTTGCGTCGCCTCGCGTCTCTGCGTCTTGGCCATGTGTCGCACTGGAACACACCGCAAAGACTTCAGCCGACGGCCAAGTAGCACGTACGAACTGCGCATGCGTGAGTGGCAATAACTCTCCTTACCAGCAGGCGGCGGTAGTGTGTATTCGTCATTCAAAAGAGGCAACAACCGGAAGACAGACTGCGTGATACACCGAGAGAAGAAGAACAGATAAACAAACAACAAATAGCGTGTGCGTTGGTCTTCGGTTTCTTCATTCCAGATCGCTTTGATGAAAAATAAACTCTTGTGTCCAGCTGAGATGAAAATGAAAAACAATAGCTGTCTTTGTTTGCCTTCTTAATCGTTTGTTTGGGTCCCTCACTTCCGTTTCGCTTCTCATGCACTGATTCGCTAGCTGAACAGCCAATCAGAGTGATTTATTTGACCGACAGCCTTTGGCCGATCCGGACACACCAATCTAAGTAGGGCGACACGACGCTCATCGACGGCCAGACATCTATCGACGGCCGAAATCGGGCCTTAAGAGCACAGCAGCTTTATGCAATTTTGAAAAACACAAAATGGTCAAAATTCACACTGTGTATGTGTTCAAAGTGCTAGTTATGGCAGTCAAAGAGATATATCCAAATGTAGACACACCGTGATTTTCAACCTGTGTGTCAGGACAAAAGTCTGGTTTCACGTTAGCACCATCTGAGGGAAATGTAGTCATTTATGATGCTCGTCTTGTCGAGTGGAGCCACAATCGCTGAGGGCTCTCCAGACCAACAGCTGAAAGGGCTCCATTTCTGTCTCTCTTTCTCCGTCACACAGACACTCACTTGACTCTTTCTCTCAGGCAAAATGTAGCCTCTCATTTTCTTAGTCTAATCGCTCCATCTAATTCCCTCGGCACCCTCTCCTCTTGATCTGAATTCTGCTCTTTCCCCCATTTCACTCTCGTCCTTCCCGTTAACCTTGTTCTCGTTTTATACTCTGGGTCCCAGGCCTCTCCTCTCGTCTTTCTTTTTCCTCTTACTTATTCCCATCACTTTCTTCCATCATGTTTATCCTCATATCATGAAATTCTCCCGTTCATTTGTTGCCTCGTTGTCGTTCTACTGACAGATGGACTAATCACATCTAAATCCAGAAAGCAGATGTTTTTTGCGTAACAAGTCAAAGTCCACATTGCTTTTTGCCAATTGTTTACAAGAGCAGCGCTTTTGATGGACTGGACTCATTGCAGCATGGAATTTAATCTGCATTCATGTTTTAATTAGATTCCTGCCCAGTGATTCATTTTGTGTATTTAGTTGTTAGCATTGAGTCTCCATGATTGCAGTTAACCCTAACCTTAGTGAAACGTCCAGAATACAGCGTTTAAAGAAATCCTAATCTGTGTTTTAAAGGTCGCCTATCATGCAAAATCCACTTCTTCATGTCTCTTCTACATCAGCATGTGTCCTCTCTTCTCCATGGCTCTTATACATCAACATGTGTCCCCTCTTCTCCATGTCTCTTCTACATCAACATGTGTCCCCTCTTCTTCATGTCTCTTCTACATCAACATGTGTCCCCTCTTCTTCATGTCTCTTCTACATCAACATGTGTCCTCTCTTCTTCATGTCTCTTCTACATCAACATGTGTCCCCTCTTCTTCATGTCTCTTCTACATCAACATGTGTCCTCTCTTCTCCATGTCTCTTCTACATCAACATGTGTCCCCTCTTCTCCATGTCTCTTCTACATCAACATGTGTCCTCTCTTCTTCATGTCTCTTCTACATCAACATGTGTCCCCTCTTCTTCATGTCTCTTCTACATCAACATGTGTCCTCTCTTCTTCATGTCTCTTCTACATCAACATGTGTCCCCTCTTCTTCATGTCTCTTCTACATCAACATGTGTCCCCTCTTCTCCATGTCTCTTCTACATCAACATGTGTCCTCTCTTCTTCATGTTTCTTCTACATCAACATGTGTCCCCTCTTCTTCATGTCTCTTCTACATCACATGTGTCCCCTCTTCTTCATGTCTCTTCTACATCAACATGTGTCCTCTCTTCTTCATGTCTCTTCTACATCAACATGTGTCCTCTCTTCTTCATGTCTCTTCTAACATCAACATGTGTCCCCTCTTCTTCATGTCTCTTCTACATCAACATGTGTCCTCTCTTCTTCATGTCTCTTCTACATCAACATGTGTCCCCTCTTCTTCATGTCTCTTCTACATCAACATGTGTCCTCATCTTCTTCATGTCTCTTCTACATCAACATGTGTCCCCTCTTCTTCATGTCTCTTCTACATCAACATGTGTCCCCTCTTCCTCATGTCTCTTCTACATCAGCATGTGTCCCCTCTTCTTCATGTCTCTTCTACGTCAACATGTGTCCCCTCTTCTTCATGTCTCTTCTACATCAACATGTGTCCCCTCTTCTTCATGTCTCTTCTACATCAACATGTGTCCCCTCTGTGGAAAGAGACTGAAAGTTTCAGGAACAAAGATTCTCTCTCTTTTTGTCCTGATCCATTTCTATAAAAACCTGTCTGAAAATGAGCTGATCAGATTTTGGCCACTTTATGATGTCATAACGATGTTTTGGCTTGTGTAGCCATTACACAAGCCAAAACATCGTTATGACATCATAAAGTGGCCAAAATCTGATCAGCAACCAAGGTAACCCCCCCCCCCCTATAACATATTGATGAAAAACAGAATAATATGGGACCTTTAAGGAAATCTGAATGTTTGTTTTGTTTCTCTGCAGGTGGGTAAATGGGAGAACGGTTCCCTGTCCATGAAGTACCACGTGTGGCCTCGTTATGAACTGTATGGCGGGGCAGCAACCAGGGAGGACGACCACCTGTCCATCGTGACTCTGGAGGAAGCTCCCTTCGTCATCGTGGAAGACGTGGATCCGCTCAGCGGGACCTGCATGAGGAACACCGTGCCCTGCCGGAAACAGTTAAAAACACTGTGAGTGTCTTGGCTTCCGTTAGAAAGATATCGCTCGTCACCAGCTTGAGCTTCAATATCAGGATACATGTATTTATTGTCCTTGCAACAATGGAAGTAGTCATTTCTCTTTCGTACAGTTTGCCCATCACTGTCACTTTAGAGCAGGCGCCGTGGGAATTGTAGTCTTTCATAGTGTGTTGACTACAGACGTCACAATTAGGTGGCCTTTCTTATAAAAACAAAATACTGGCTCTAACAGGGAACGTTAAATCTCAGATACACCAAGTTTTAGAAAGAAAAACTAGAATAGGATTGTCAAGAATTAAAATACGTTTCTGAAAAGGGACCTCAGCATATACCCACAGATCGACAACTGTAGAAGTCAAGTGGATGTGAAGTACATTATTTTATAGGAGCATCAACTGAAAACAAAATGAACACTGGGACTGATGTCTTACAACTAGTGCTGTCAATAGATGTAATCGTGTTAATCACAAGTTGAAAACACTAGTATTTGCTTGTGTTTTGGGGCGCGATAAAACAAATATATGTGATGTGTTGTAATGAAGAAATGCATGACAAACTCTCAGGAGAAATCAGAGGGTTTTTTATTTTATTATAACATTAATTAATGATCTGGCGTAAAACCTGACAATTTTCAAACACTTCTCTAAGGCACAAAAAAATAACTTGTTTTAATGCGTTAAGGTTTCCAAATTGAGAAATTCTCTTACTTTTTATTTCCTCGCTCCTCGGGCTCGGTATCACCGGAAGTTGATTTGTCTGCGCCATCTTGAGTAGCGTCCCAGTGGCCTTATTTTTGCCGGAGGACCGAGGATCGATAATGACGGAGCGATAATCGAGGAACTACCAGACCATCCTCCGGTGAAATCCTCAGACACTCGCCCCGCCCCCTTACTGCGTATCGCTCACTGATTGGACGATGCAGTGCATGCACTGATCTGGCTGCTGTCAGACGATCAGCTGTGCGGCGACATCACAAACGGACGTCGCTTCACGTGACGCTCCGGAGGAAAGGACGTCCCATTGCTCTTAAAACTCATTTCCCTGCTTCTCGTGGTTTCCTTGCGTCTCTCCATGCTTCCCTGGTGGGAGGGACTAGTCGCAGGGAAACAACGCAAGTGAAGGACGCAAGGAATCCATTCAACCAAAGTGAGAGGCAGCTATAGTCAAATCTGCCAAACTCTTCCAGCCTGTGCTTATTTATCTGACTCAGGATAAATCTGTCTGTAAACAAAATATGTTCACACTCAAACACAGCTGTTGTTATCTGACTGGTGTGACCCAGCAATGACCTAAGACCTACTTGAATGATTCCTACCAGAAAAAGGCATTCTAATATCAGAATAAGCATAACGTCTAGCATATGAATCTACTCACAAATGAATAGATAGCAATGATTTCAAAAATACTTGACAGAAGAGATGAAACGGAGAAAACCCTACCAGAAAAGGACATTCTAGTATCATATATAAAAACATATACAGTTTTATATATACAGTCTATGATCAAAACAAGCATGAAGTCGAACATATGAATGCATTTATATAGATATGAAGAAAATCTAAATGACTTGACAGAAGAGATGAAACTGCCTGAATGTTTGCTGTGAATGATGATGATTTCCCACGACAGCTCCACAGAGCCAGAGGTAGAATCAGTTCACACTTCATCGGTGTGAGAGTGACGCTGCCAGAGACTCCAAATCACGACTACAATTAACACTTCATGCCAATTCAGGAGCACATATTTCATTCAGTATTCAGGTTGTTTTATTACTTTTTAGTCATTGACTCAGTTTGTCTATACATGCGCTTTGTTTCCGATTCAAAGTCATTTTTTACATGCAGTCTAAAGAATTCAAGACACAGAAACATGCTTTATTATATGCCTTATATCTGAAAGCATCGGAAAACATTCAAGTAAAATATATATGAATAAATAATAAAATAGTAATAATAATGATAACTATTATCCTTAATAAAAAATAAACTAATACAATGAAAAATAATTATATTTAATGTAAATAATAATCATACAAAGAGGGAAATACAAATTAAAAAAAGAATATTCCGGGAATTTTTTGTGTAGTTTTAGATGTTTCTTAGTCTGTCCAACACATTTTTACTCACGATACAAAATCAAAACGAGATAACAATAACAATAATCCTTTAAAATATTAAACAACTACTTTACTACTACTTTAGAAATAAATTATACTTCATATAAATCAGGGATGGGCAACTTTTATGAAGGTAGATATGGTGCAAAATGCGAGAGCTTGTAAAACCTGATGTGAGCACTTGCAGAAAAAATATCTGAGCTTGTGTGCATACATTTACACTTGTATAAAATATCCACGTATCTGTGAACCAAATTTAAAGTCACAGAAGAAAAAAAAAAAGTTTTGTAGCTTGTAGAAAAAAAATGAACTTAGTGATGAAATGTTCTCTTGCAGAAAAATACATGTTTTTAAAATATATTTTCCATTACAACTGCAACTTGGTTATTACAACCTCTCAAATCAGTCATTACAACTTGACGAATCTGCTCTGTGGCAGTATACATCGACGAATCTGCGGCCTTGACTTTTGCTACACTTCTTGCGATGAATGTGTTGCTAAAGTAATTTCCACCATATACAACAGCCCGTGTTTCTTGTGAGTGAACAAACACAATACACACAAACGCGTCACAGATTATTTCGCGGTATTTGGCTGCCGAACGAAATCATGTACACAGCTCGCGACGTAACTAGGAGTCTAGTGGACGGTATCAGTACTACAAGGCCCCCGGGCCGCCATTTGCCCATCCCTGATATAAATACTATAGTAATCATTGCATTTCATTTTGTCTTAATTTAAAAAACAAAACATTTCATACTCTGTTCTTGTACATATCATATTCTATTGACATGTATAGACTTTTGCACTACTTTTTATTTTCTATTTTTGTATATGTTGCATTGTTGGAGGAGCTCCGGTCAGAAGAATTACATTTCCATTTCTACACTGTAGCTTTGTGCACATGACAATAAAACCTTTGGATCTTGAATCTTTTTTGTCTATGCAGCAATGAAACGAAGGACTCTGGGATCTACATAAAGCGCTGCTGTAAGGGATTCTGCATCGACATCCTGAAGAAGATCGCCAAGCAGGTGAAGTTCACCTACGACCTTTACTTGGTGACCAACGGCAAGCACGGAAAGAAGATCAACGGCACGTGGAACGGCATGGTGGGAGAGGTGAGGAGAGAACTAGGAGTGCCTTTTTTCTATATGTTGTTGAATACAGTTACATTTAAACTTCTGTATATGAAGATCTGCATATTGGAGATAAACGGACATATTTCTGACAGCAAGCTTTAAAATACAAACTTCCTAATATACAGAAGTTAGCATTTAAACATGGCTTTTCTTAAAGCCATGTCATGCTTTTCCAGTTATTACCCATCCCCTTGTGTGTTATGAAGGTTTTTCTGCATGTAAACGGTCTGCAGAGTCACAAACCCTCAAAGTACACCCTGTAGCGAGTAAAACTCTAACGCTGCGTCCACACTACAGCGTCGACAGCTTCAAAAACAGTTTCCAACGCGTCTGCCCATTCACTTTGAATGGGGTGACGTCACGTTGCCTCGCTTTTCGCCGAACTGAATTGTGGGTAGCATAGCGGTCCGTCTCCGCCGGAGACGCCGGAGTAGCCA
>NW_022989944.1:230758-318258 GCF_902827175.1 Gymnodraco acuticeps | reverse complement strand
CAAACACTCACAGCCGAAGTAAAAACAATAAGTGTGGCTTAATATTGAGTAAGAAAAAGGTTGATAACGCTGTGAGAATGGGTCTGCGGAGAGCATTTCTCCGCGATCCCAACTTAGTAGTCCGAAAAACGTTTACCATTTAAATAGTCGTGGTAGATACCTTGTTTGTTTTAAACATCATAAATACACAAACAACAATGAATACTTACAGGTTGTGTACCCGAATCTCCCGCTGGTCCAAACAAAGTAGGAACAGCATCATTCTTCAGTGCCCTACGCTGTACATATCCGGCATGAATCGCTGAAAGGTTTTGGGAAGCTTTGTTTCGTGAAATGCTGGCAGAGGGTGTGGCCTCTGGGTATTCACACGTCACAGTACCCAGGAAGTAAACAATGGAAAATGAGAAATCTCCAACGAGGCGTTTTGGGGAGGTCTTTTCTGTGTTAGAGTTTTACTCGCTACAGGGTGTACTTTGAGGGTTTGTGACTCTGCAGACCGTTTACATGCAGAAAACCTTCATAACACACAAGGGGACGGGTAATAACCAGAAAAGCATGACATGGGACCTTTAACAGAAAAAAACATTTATTTTTACACCATTCTCTTATGCCCCGGCCACACGAGGACGAAAACGGCCGTTTGCGTTACTGTTTAGTGTCATAGACCATTCGGCCATACGAGGACGACCGAATACGGCACTAAACGACTGAGGAAACGATAACGGGTCCCAAGGTGGATAGAACGGCATACGCAACGCTCTGGGGGGTCAAACGGCTCCGTGTGTGCGCCCTATACGAACATTTTCTGATAGTGATTGCGCAATAGCAATAGCCCCGCCTCTCCCCACCTCTTCTGCTCACCTCCGCTTACCCCGCGCCATTGCTGATGTGTTTCGCCACCAATAACAACAACAACAATGGCGGATCGCAGAGTTGCTATCGTGCTCCGGACGCTACTGACCATGCTACAGTTCTTTGTGCAACATCTACAGCAGACTTACACATCCGGGGGGGATCTTACTCGCTGCTTTTGTGGATATGGACTGCAGCTTCAGCGATCATTTTCTGATAATGATTGCGCAATAGCCCCGCCTCTCCCCACCTCTGCTGCTCACCCCCGCGTCAAAGTAAACTGCACACTGAATTCAGATTATTTATCTTTCTCTCGATATGGACATAAACGCGAGAGAAGTCTAATCTGACAGGACGGAGACACCTCTCAAACTACCTAAACTAGTTATAAATATGTTTATTTTTTACTGTCGGCCGGGTCACTCATTACTGGATCAGCTGCTGCATGAGACAGACACTGACGCTGTCCAAAGAGAGGGTGGAAAAAGAGAGGCTCCGTGTATTTTTATTATTATATTATATAGAGTCGTTATTAATTTGTTTTAAAGGTCAATAAATAACAAAGAACACCTTTGACCGGCATTTTTATAATTTTGTCGGAAGGTTTAAACTTTAATACACGTTGACTGGCGAAAAACTCTGCCCGATTCCCTCGGTCCCCACCGCGGAGAATAAACAGAAGGGCAACCATGACAACCATGCTTCTTCGCTGCTTTTGTGGAGGAAGTTACAGCGCCACGTACAGGCTCCTGCATATGTACTGCAGCTTCTCCAGCGGTTGGAGCTAAACGGAGCGGTCTCGTGTGGGCATACACTATCCGGATAACTATTGCGTGTGGACGGAAGCTTGTTTGCGTTAATCCTATGCGTTTAGCCGTTTTCGTCCTCGTGTGCCGGGGTCTTAAATAAAAATATAGATTCAAAAGATAATGGTGTGATTCTTTTTAAATCCCATCTGTCCAAACAGCATTATTTTATTTATTACAAATAATGTTATTACATGTTTTTTCTTTTGTGCTCCGTACTGGGATTTAAACCAGTGACCATCCAGTCCTACAAGAACTCCTTCAGCCCCCTTCCCCCCCCCCCCTATCTCCATGTTCATGTTTCTTCACTTTGCTCACTTTGCCTCTCCGCTTTTTTAATGCATCCACTTTCCTTCAAACCTGTCCGTTCTGATATTTTGTCAAATTTGATTTCCTACATTTCCCAAAAATACCTTTTGACAGCTAACACAGAGAGTGCATTCATCTGCTGCTGCAGCTTCATGCATGTTAGCGGACCGGACGTTAGCTTTCCCCTCTACTCTGAACAATAGTTTTTGCACGGTTGAAAAACTGCTCCTCCGCAATGGGTTGTGTGTGTCAGTGTAAAGCGATGTGTCTAGACAGAAGATATTGCTCCTGGATTATAAGAGCTGACACTGTAACCTAATATTTACTCTTCATATTAGATTGCCGAAAGAGGCCCAGTCACATTTATTCATTCACCCAGTGATATAAGAGCAGAGTCCACCATAAAATGGTAAAAAGCTATTTGTTCAAATGTTTGCACGATGACATTTAAAACGCTGGGACTGCAGTAACAACGTCCACCTTTGTCCATTTCACATTTTCTCATCTGGATTTAGAAAGACTTTCAGCACATCACCTTAACATTAGCTGAAGGATGTGATATATCATGTTCATGCTTGTGTTTTAATGCTGGTTTTACACACTTTCGTAGTCTATCTTTATCCTGAAAATGTATTTCGTAAAGGCAGTATAGCGAGTAAACTCCCAATTAGTTAGTTAATGTTCTTAGTTTTACCCCTCATCACTTTGACGCGTCCCAAGATAGAGGCTGTACCAAAGTTAAAGGGGATCTATCAAGCAAAATGCACTTTGTGATTTCTTTTATACATAAATATGTGTCCTCGGTGCGTCGGGGAACTCACGCAGCGTCAGAAAATAAAACCCTCTCTCTTTTCCTCCGTACCCACATCTTTTAAAAACAGGGGTACAACGAGCGGATACAGATTTGCTGCCGATCTGATGTCAAATCGGCAGCGGACCCACAGAAAATTGCTATCAGAAACAATGCCTGACGTGTTGTGGACGTAATCTCGTCTTTGTTTACATTAGCAAGCCTCGCTAACACTCAGAGCTAACCTGTACTGGAAAGCACATGTGTTTAAAAAGCAGGAAATAAAAAAGGAACTCACCTTGTGATAAACCTGCAAGAGAAAAAGCATTTGAGCTCCATACTGTTTCAGAAATAATCTTTGATGTGGTTTAAACAGGATGGCATTTTATCACAACAGAATTTAACTTTATCTCCGGTAGAATTCTGATCAGGCATTAGCTCCGCCTCCTTTTTTTTTTTTTTTTAAAGCCAAGGACCCAAAATCCCCGTTTCTCTAACAGGGCTTCAAAAGAGGGGTGTGAGCAGTATGAGGCATGGCTACAATGGTTGATCTGTTTGGTATTTTGAAAAAAACACTTCACAGACATGTTTTGTATAGGTATGGCCCTACAATATACGTTTCCAATATAGCATGATAGGTCCACTTTAAGTTTCACAATGTTTAATAAAGGAAATAAAACAAAAAATAACTCAAGTACAACCACATGGCCATTAAATGTGTGCGGTGTGAACAAATAATCATAATAATATAAATAATGAACAAATGATAAAGAAGCATTGTGGCTCCAACAGGCGGTGAACTGATCACAGGCCTTCTTGCGCGTACATTTAGTTATCATCACAAGGTAATAAAAACAAAAGAAAAGAAACAATGACCAATTAAATGAGAGATATATCTGACTCACATGTTTGATAAATGCCAAAATTGAATATAAAAGTAGAGTTATATTGTTGAATCTCAATATATATCAATATACCTTTTGTGCACTACTTTGTATTTTATATTTTATTATATATGTTGCGTTGTTGGAGGAGCTCAGATCAGAAGAATTGAATTGCCATTTCTACACTGTAGCTTTATGACAATAAAACCTTTGAACCTTGAACCTTAGAAACCACACCATATATTTTGAAAGTCTCCAGGTTTCCCCTTAAAGTTGTTAAGATATTTTCATTGGGTATACGATATAACACTCATCTTGTTTTGTTTTTAAAGCAAGCAACACATTTAACCCAGACGAAAGGTTTTAAGGACATATTTTATTAAATGGAGGAACGATGTTTGAATAACGGACGCTTCCTGTTTTCCATCCTCCCCTCTCTAGGTGGTGTTGAAGAACGCTCACATGGCCGTCGGCTCCTTGACGATCAACGAGGAGAGGTCGGAGGTCATCGACTTCTCCGTCCCCTTCATCGAGACGGGCATCAGCGTCATGGTCTCCAGGAGCAACGGCACCGTGTCGCCCTCCGCCTTCTTAGGTAAGGAGCACAGATCATTGTATTTAAAAAAAAAAAAAACGTTTTATAAATGTTTAATTCTTTTAAACAACATAGTTGCCATACCTTACACAAACTTGAAATTAAATTAAAACAAGAATAATTGCGTAGTAGCAACATTATCCTAAAGAGATCATTGTATTTAAAAAAAAAAAAACGCTGAGTCTTGTCGTCTTTTTAGAAGATGCTAGGAACAATTTGCTTAATATGTCCTCTTTAATGTTGTATTGTTTTGTAATCGTACTGTTAAATGTATCATAGGTCCAATTTATAGTCACTTTATATATTATATATTAAAAGTTTTTAGCTTGTATTGTCAAAATTATACTTGTACTGTCTGTTTTGTGTGATTGCACCATCGGGAATGCTTGGAATTTCGCTGAACTCTGTGTAGTGACAATAAAAGGAATCTAATATAATCTAATCTTTAAATACAATACTTGATCGACATTCATCCACTGGCAAACATTATCGTTATAATATCGATATTAAAGGTGGGGTAGGTAAGTTTGAGAAACCGGCTCGAGATACACTTGTTGTTATATTCCATGGAATGCTCTTAACATCCCGATAGCAATGAATATATTAAGTGCTTTGACAAAAAATCCATAAAAAAAATTCGTCTCTGGAAGCCGTGGCGCTGTAAAAAGCACGACCAATCATCTGAGCCAGCCCGGCTAAAGTAACTGGATGGCCTACCTGCCTGTCAGCCTTCCATCTGTGCACAAACTTATCTCGTGCCCTCATTGGTCATGTGCGCGTTCGTGTGTGTTGGAGGAGGGGCTTTATAAGGAAGTGGCAGATTTTTTCCGGCTGTGTATTTCCAAATTCTAGCGCACTCGAGCTGGTTTCTCCAAAATTACCTACCCCACCTTTAAACATATTGAAAAACTAATTTTTCATGCATAAAGATGAAAATATCCTTAGTTTGTTGTAATTCATGCATTAAGGAGTTAATAAATCAAAAAGATATTGTAATTATTTATATAGGCTTTTTCTGTCAAAAATGTCCGGGGTCGGTCAGGGGGTACTTGGCTGAGAAAATGTTTCAAATGGGTTACATTACTGAAAAAAGTTTGCTGGCACGTATAGTGACCATAAGGCCCACTATAATACAGGAAGACATGTTGGCAGCCTTCTATGTTTTTACATTGTGTTGTATCATACTCCCATAAAGAGAATTATTAACATAAATACAATAATGGATACAAAAATATACATTTTATATAGAATAGACGGTCATTTCCAACAAATAAACTCAGCATAATTACTTATAAAGAGGTGTGAACAGTACCTAAATGTAAAATGACAATATAAGGGGATTGAATTAAATCAAATTGTACATTAAATACCCCCCGAAAAATCTTGTTTCGTCCACGTACATCATTTTGTTTAACGGCAATTTGTGATATATGCAAAACTTTGGGGATTTAGTTTTGCCATTGTTTGAGTTTGATGTAACTGTTGTCTCGCTGCTGACAGACTGCAGAGCCATATGCAATCCTGTGGGTCGCTTTAGGTCCTCGTGCATTTTTACACCTTCGGAAGTTGAACTAAAAGTGATTTAGTGATTACAGCCAAGTTTTAATGCATGTGTGTGACGAGGAGGCAGACTGGAGTGCATGATAATGATGCTAACTGTTTATTTATTCTGCCTCTCGCTCCCTGCCCTCTCATATCTCCCACTCCTACTCCATTTCTCTCTTTCTCTTCCTCAATTTACATATCTCTCTTGCCCTCTCCCTCCCTCGCTTCCTGTTCTCTGACGCCCTCGCCTTTTCTCCCTCTTCCTCCCTCCATCGTCTCTTCCCCTTCTTCTTCTTCCTCCTTTTCCCCTCCTCTCTTCTTCCCTCCTTCCCTCCTTCCCTCCCTTCCTCCCTCCTCCTCTCGCCCTCCAGAGCCCTTCAGTGCGGATGTGTGGGTGATGATGTTCGTGATGCTGTTGCTGGTGTCAGCAATGGCTGTGTTTATATTCGAGTACTTCAGCCCCGTGGGCTACAACCACTGTCTGGCTGACGGCAGAGGTGAGAGTCTACAACACACACACACACACACACACACACACACACACACACACACACACACACACACACACACACACACACACACACACACACACACACACACACACACACACACACACACACACAGACACATGTTGGGAGGATGCATATGTTTGAGGATATAGATGTAAATACATGCAGACATTCTCTCTTCCAGCTCTGCTGCCTCCACCCTCGCTCACCGGTTGTTTTTTTAGCAGCAGATGGAGGGCACGCTCAGGTTGAATTCACCAGGGAAATTATGCATTTGCAACATGTGCTAAAAGTGACGTACTTTAGAGTTAAAGTTAGACTTTTAAGCACTCTGAAATCAATGTGTTTAGCAGGAAGTAGGCAGGTAAAGCTTTCCACATTATCTACATGACAGCCAGCTGAAAAAGTGAGTGTATCTGCCAAGGCATATTGTTGAAACGGAACAAAGGAAAGCAAAGGTTAATCTTCAGATGGGCGGACTGCCATCTGTGTGTTCTGGAGAATCACAGACCGGCCGGTAGTCCAGGGCGGGTGACGGTCGCACACATGGATTTATTTAGTTTCCTTTCATTCGACACCATCATCTCAGAATCAGAATTTCGTCTAGCAAAAGTAAGATAGAGACAACAAACACTCTTAGATGAGAGGCATGCACATAATATTTAACATTTCAATTCAAAATTATTACAATTTACCAAGTACACGTTCCAGTAGAAGAAGTAGCAGCAGCAGTATTTATAAAATCAATGAAGTGTAACATGTAGAATGTAGTGTGGTAGAAGATACAGGAGTAACATTATTACTCACAGTATAAATTGTCAAACTAAGAACCAGCCAGTAATAATAAGTTTAAGTTGCACACTGAGAGGCAACAGCTCTAATGCAAAGAGTGCAAAATATATGTTTACAGGCCAAGTAAATTCATCTTTTATAATATTATGATTAATGGCGAATTTGATTAATTAACCAATTATTAATGGATTCATTACAGGTTGAGACGTTGCGACACCGCTCCCGCTTATTATTCCATGTGTAGCGCTGCCAATGTTTAAGAAGGAAAAACAACATGGTCAGTTAACACGGCCTTAGAAATGCATTTTTTACAAGCTCATGTCCACTGTCAGTCCCTTTTGGCACTACAACTGTGCACAGATGTAAACTGTGGCCGGGTGTGCGTAAAATACTCTGCGTGATGGCGATGCACATCTCACAGGCATCTCATCAACATGTGTCCCCACTTCTCCATGTCTCTTCTACATCAACATGTGTCCCCTCTTCTTCATGTCTCTTCTACATCAACATGTGTCCCCTCTTCTTCATGTCTCTTCTACATAAACACGTGTCCCCTCTTCTCCATGTCTCTTCTACATCAACATGTGTCCCCTCTTCTTCATGTCTCTTCTACATCAACATGTGTCCCCTCTTCTTCATGTCTCTTCTACATCAACACGTGTCCCCTCTTTTTCATGTCTCTTCTACATCAACACGTGTCCCCTCTTCGTCATGTCTCTTCTTCATCACCATGTGTCCCCTCTTCTCCATGTCTCTTCTACATCAACATATGTCCCCTCTTCTTCATGTCTCTTCTACATCAACATGTGTCCCCTCTTCTCCATGTCTCTTCTACATCAACATGTGTCCCCTCTTCTTCATGTCTCTTCTACATCAACATGTGTCCCCTCTTCTTCATGTCTCTTCTACATCAACATGTGTCCCCTCTTCTTCGTGTCTCTTCTACATCAACATGTGTCCCCTCTTCTTCATGTCTCTTCTACATCAACATGTGTCCCCTCTTCTTCATGTCTCTTCTACATCAACATGTGTCCCCTCTTCTTCATGTCTCTTCTACATCAACATGTGTCCCCTCTTCTTCATGTCTCTTTTACATCAACATGTGTCCCCTCTTCTTCATGTCTCTTCTACATCAACACGTGTCCCCTCTTCTTCATGTCTCTTCTACATCAACACGTGTCCCCTCTTCTTCATGTCTCTTCTACATCAACATGTGTCCCCTCTTCTCCATGTCTCCTCTACATCAACATGTGTCCCCTCTTCTTCATGTCTCTTCTACATCAACATGTGTCCCCTCTTCTCCATGTCTCTTCTACATCAACATGTGTCCCCTCTTCTTCATGTCTCTTCTACATCAACACGTGTCCCCTCTTCTCCATGTCTCTTCTACATCAACATGTGTCCCCTCTTCTTCATGTCTCTTCTACATCAACATGTGTCCCCTCTTCTTCATGTCTCTTCTACATCAACACGTGTCCCCTCTTTTTCATGTCTCTTCTACATCAACACGTGTCCCCTCTTCGTCATGTCTCTTCTTCATCACCATGTGTCCCCTCTTCTCCATGTCTCTTCTACATCAACATATGTCCCCTCTTCTTCATGTCTCTTCTACATCAACATGTGTCCCCTCTTCTCCATGTCTCTTCTACATCAACATGTGTCCCCTCTTCTTCATGTCTCTTCTACATCAACATGTGTCCCCTCTTCTTCATGTCTCTTCTACATCAACATGTGTCCCCTCTTCTTCGTGTCTCTTCTACATCAACATGTGTCCCCTCTTCTTCATGTCTCTTCTACATCAACATGTGTCCCCTCTTCTTCATGTCTCTTCTACATCAACATGTGTCCCCTCTTCTTCATGTCTCTTCTACATCAACATGTGTCCCCTCTTCTTCATGTCTCTTTTACATCAACATGTGTCCCCTCTTCTTCATGTCTCTTCTACATCAACACGTGTCCCCTCTTCTTCATGTCTCTTCTACATCAAACACGTGTCCCCTCTTCTTCATGTCTCTTCTACATCAACATGTGTCCCCTCTTCTCCATGTCTCCTCTACATCAACATGTGTCCCCTCTTCTTCATGTCTCTTCTACATCAACATGTGTCCCCTCTTCTCCATGTCTCTTCTACATCAACATGTGTCCCCTCTTCTCCATGTCTCCTCTACATCAACATGTGTCCCCTCTTCTCCATGTCTCTTCTACATCAACATGTGTCCCCTCTTCTCCATGTCTCCTCTACATCAACATGTGTCCCCTCTTCTTCATGTCTCTTCTACATCAACATGTGTCCCCTCTTCTCCATGTCTCCTCTACATCAACATGTGTCCCCTCTTCTTCATGTCTCTTCTACATCAACATGTGTCCCCTCTTCTCCATGTCTCTTCTACATCAACATGTGTCCCCTCTTCTCCATGTCTCCTCTACATCAACATGTGTCCCCTCTTCTCCATGTCTCTTCTACATCAACATGTGTCCCCTCTTCTCCATGTCTCCTCTACATCAACATGTGTCCCCTCTTCTCCATGTCTCTTCTACATCAACATGTGTCCCCTCTTCTCCATGTCTCCTCTACATCAACATGTGTCCCCTCTTCTTCATGTCTCTTCTACATCAACACGTGTCCCCTCTTCTTCATGTCTCTTCTACATCAACACGTGTCCCCTCTTCTTCATGTCTCTTCTACATCAACATGTGTCCCCTCTTCTCCATGTCTCCTCTACATCAACATGTGTCCCCTCTTCTTCATGTCTCTTCTACATCAACATGTGTCCCCTCTTCTCCATGTCTCTTCTACATCAACATGTGTCCCCTCTTCTTCATGTCTCTTCTACATCAACATGTGTCCCCTCTTCTCCATGTCTCCTCTACATCAACATGTGTCCCCTCTTCTCCATGTCTCTTCTACATCAACATGTGTCCCCTCTTCTCCATGTCTCCTCTACATCAACATGTGTCCCCTCTTCTTCATGTCTCTTCTACATCAACACGTGTCCCCTCTTCTTCATGTCTCTTCTACATCAACACGTGTCCCCTCTTCTTCATGTCTCTTCTACATCAACATGTGTCCCCTCTTCTTCATGTCTCTTCTACATCAACATGTGTCCCCTCTTCTTCATGTCTCTTCTACATCAACATGTGTCCCCTCTGTGTAAAGAGACTCTGAAAGTTTCAGGAACAAAGATTCTCTCTCTTTTTGTCCTGATCCATTTCTATAAAAACCTGTCTGAAAATGAGCTGATCAGATTTTGGCCACTTTATGATGTCATAACGATGTTTTGTCTTGTGTAACCATTAGCCAATCAGCAACCAAGGTAACCCCCCCCCCCCCCCTTATCACCTGAATCTCCTCCTAGAGCACCATTGTGTTCTTTGTAACCAAATCTCTCTCAGAGGGGCGTGGGGAGGGGCTCCTTATTTTCATCTAAAGTAACAGACAGAGAATCAGCACTTTTGAAACAGGGCTGAAACAGAGGGGATTATGGGTAATGCTGCAATGATCTGCTTGGTGTTTCAGCCAATCAGAGACAGGCTCTGGATATATCTGAGACCTGTGATATATTGATGAAAAACAGTATAATAGGGGACCTTTAAATAAGTAGAGAATCGTCTTTCCACCGCTGCAAACCAGCAGCTCTGCAGGTAAACGCTTCCTGTCTGTAACATCTCCACTGCAGATGTACAAATTGTCTTTCTGTGCACAAAGACGCACAATCGCACTGCGGGCCGCCTCCACATATAGACCAGCCGTCCTCACTGACCCGTGACTTCATCCTCTCCTCCTCCTCCTCCTCCATGCTGCTCTCTTTTTAAATCATGTACAGTACAGGTGTGTTGAAATGCATTTGCATTAATTTCCATATTTCCCAAATTCACGTGTCGCCGGCTCTGACAGCAAGAGGCTAGCTTTGTGTTAGATCTCCCCGCCCCAAGCCAGAAAGATAAGAAACAACAAAAAACAAAAAATCAATGTCTTCCCACAACTCTCTCTCTGATGTGGCTATATTTAGACAATGGCTTCTTTTTCTTCACCCTTCATCATTTTCTGGAGAAGATGTACTCCTCCCTAAAGCTGTTATTTTCTCGTTGTATCTGCTCGTTGCGCGCTGGGAGTTTGGTATCATGAAGAGTGCAGATCGAAGTCTTGGACTCAAAGGATTCAAAACTGAAAAAAAAGTATCAATGGCCCGACTGCAGATTTGTAAAAGTCGCTGCCCGATTCATTTAACCAACTTTTCTCTTTTGCAAACTTCACAAAGGAAGATTTTTTTTGGCACGATAGAGTCGGTTTGTCCGTTAACAAAAGCTCCATGCAACAATACACACCCACACACACTCGCACACACACGTTCTCTCTCTCACGCTCACACACACCCACACAAACATTATGAACCAACTGCTGATCACAGAATAATGGCTGGAACAAAACCGTCTTCTGCCAGCTCCGAGATGAATTGAACAATACATTCTCTAATTTATCCCCAAAAGATCTATTATAACACTTTGGTGATATCCTGATGTAAGTGACTTCAAATTACAAGAGTCTGAAGCAATGCCAGCAGCTCTGTGAGGCTGTGCTAAATGCTAACATGCACACAAAGATGCAACCATGATGATGTTTAGCTTGTTAGCATGCTAACGTGTGCTAAATGGGACCTAAAATAAAGCTAAGGCTACTGGGAATGTCATTAGTTCTGCCGTGATGTTCATAAACCAAAGTATCTGACAAATGTTACCTGATTTTGGCACTAAAACAGAAGTTTAGTGTTCACAAAGTTATTAAAATCCCTCCTGATGGGGACACGAATGACTGCAAAACGCTCAGGTTTTTTGCTAATCTCTTTAACACTTCTCACACTCAACGACGGCCATCTTGCCTACGTAACAGAAGTTGCAATACCATATGAGAATGCTGTTGCTCTAGGACACAGCACTATACACATTTCTGTGGTTATCTTACCACTATTCTTGTGTCGAAAATAAGCCACTGTTGCCTTTATCGCGGTTAGTTGATTAGTATGTGATGATTTCCCACCGTTAACAATAGCTAACTCTAGCTAGCTAACCAGCTAACTAACAGTGGTGATCATCACTTCCTCTCAGGGTTCAGCCGCCATGAGCGATTTGAGACAACGCTAAGCAGTCAACATTTCACACTCTGAGCAAGCGTTAACAATGAATGACATCAAAGTCAAAGTCAATCTTTCAGTTTGTGTGTACAGACAGACAGAGAGATGGAAATACCGTTTCCCACAATCCCGAATACAAAAATGTATACAAATATGTATAAAATATGTATATCCTATCAACTGAAACATTCATACATATGCACACATTAAGATAAAAACAGAACAATCAATATATCCACTTCAATATCTTTGGGAATGTACATTAGTGCAAGATTGTCCATAGCAGCGTAAAAAGTGTCTGGTGCTGGAATTGAGTGGCATGGCAGAGTTGTTTGGAAAGAAGACACATCAACAGGTTCCAAACAGAATCAGCTAAAGACCCAACGGTAAAACCAGACCAACTGCGTTTCTCTCGCTCTGGTCTGAAAGCGATTTGTTCCGTCACGTCTTCTTAAACCGTGTCTTTGTTTCTTCTCTCAGAGCCTCACGGTCCGTCCTTCACCATCGGTAAGGCCATCTGGCTGCTGTGGGGTCTCGTGTTCAACAACTCCGTGCCCGTGCAGAACCCCAAAGGCACCACCAGTAAGATCATGGTGTCAGTGTGGGCCTTCTTCGCCGTCATCTTCCTCGCCTCCTACACTGCCAACCTGGCCGCCTTCATGATCCAGGAGGAGTACGTGGACCAGGTGACCGGCCTCTCCGACAAAAAGGTAACACGGATATATTTTGTCTTTTTGTTTGTCGTTTGCTTTGTGTGTTTATTTAAATGTATGAACATACATGGTACATAGCTCACATGGTCCAGCATACAGAAAGAGGAAGGTCAGGCTACAAAACATGTTAGTTAAGTGTTCCTGGTTAAAAGAAAACATAAGGTGTAAGATTACCAATCAGACACTACAGCGATCATAACATAATACAACAAATTGATCAGAATAATTGTTATGTTTTTATTGTTCATGTTTTTGTGTCTATTACGAGAACGTGTATACTTATCTAATTTACTCTGTGTTCCATTTATTTCTTTAGTTGTTTTCTTTCATTCAGTCTGGTTGAAATGTGCACTGTTGCATCTACAGTATGTATTTGACTGCTAAATGACATTCTATATGTTAGAGCAGTGCTTCTCTAACTTTTTTCAGTCATGTACCCCCTGACCGACCCCGAACATTTTTGATCGAAAAAGCCTATACAAATAATTCCAATATAGTGATGTTCCCTCAGTGTGTGATGTATTAACTCCGTCATGCATGCATTACAACAAACTAAGGATATTTTCATTTTATGCATGAAAAAAACAACATAACGGAAAAAAAATTAAACTGATTTTTCCAAGGAGTTTTTCAACTGAAGTAATATCTGTTTAACAAACCAATGAACAAAATGATATATTATGCAAAACTATAAAATACAATACACAAATTTGACATGTTTATATGAGGAGCACCTTGGTGGTTCTAGGAATATTTTATATAAAATTGTGTTTTCTATTTAATTTATTGTACTAAGATTATTTTTGTAATCATGCATGGTATTTTTTTAATTAACTTTTTTTAATTTTTTTAAATCTCACGTACCCCCATACAGTACCCCAACGTACCCCTAGGGGTCCGCGTACCCTCATTTGATAATCACTGTGTTAGAGTGTACATGTGTAAATATTTGTCATTTCAAACAACCCCTATGTACTTTTTCATTTTTATTCAATTTTACTAATTTTGTTCAGTATTTAATTTTTCATTTTCGGGTCTCTAAAAATATATTATTTGCAAAACTGTACTTTTAATATAATGTGACCCCAAATAAAAGCCTAACCCTGGTCTTCACGTCGTCCTTTAACTTTAATTGACCACGCTTCGTTTTCCTCCTTTAGTTCCAGAGTCCAAACGACTTCTCGCCTCCGTTCCGGTTCGGCACCGTCCCAAACGGCAGCACGGAGAGGAACATCAGGAACAACTATCCGGAGATGCACGCATACATGACCAAGTTTCATCAGAAGAACGTCAACGAAGCTCTGGGGAGTCTGAAGGCCGGGTGAGAAACCACACACTGACGAGGCTTTGAGTTTCATTTGTAAAAGCAGATTTTGAGATTTTGATTTTAAATAAGGTTTGAAACTAAAGTCACTCTTTAACAAAGTGGTGACTATCATTTGGAGATAGATGTATTGATAGGTAAATGACATTACATTACATGTCACTTGTTAGACGCTTTTATCCAAAGCGACTTAGTTATACTTACTTACACAATACTGTGGAGCAATTTGGGGTGAAGTGTCTTGCCCAGGGACACAACGACATGCTGACTGCAGTGGGACTCGAACTTGCTATCTGATTCGAAGATCAGCGCACTTACTCACTGAGCCACAGCCTCCCGAAATGCTTCAGGCATATTGAAATGTCTTCTGTCCGGAGTTAATTATGTTGAAACATGCACTTTAAATAAAAATGATGTTTTACATTTACGTAAGAAAACATTTGATTAATTTGAATTATAATATGATTTTAATTTTCCAATCTTAAGTTATACAAAGTGCAATATTTGGTTAATAGATAAGTATGTGTTAAAAATACCATTTTGAATGAATCCCTGACCTACAAAGTGTATTCGACATACCATAATCATTAAATAATATTTACCAATGATAATGAAAATAATAATTAATACTTTTTTTATAATTTCTCCAATTAAAGTTTCAGCAAAAATAATTGCAATACATTTTATTTTATTTAATATTTGTGATGGAAATAATTTAAAAAATAATATAATACAATTATGTATTAAATAATAACTATGTTTTATAACTTTTTGGTTATTATTATTATTTTAAATTATTATTATTATACATTTTTATAAACAAGGACCAGGCATAAAAACACATTCATCTCAAAAGGAGGAGAGATAATTGATGCCAGCTTTAGTAATTAGCTAATTTCCATCAATGCTAAAGTCAGCTTTCTTCCTAGTTTCTTGTAAAACATGTTATTTCTTTTTCTGAACATCTCCAATATAACTTCTCCTCCCCCTCTTCACTTTCCATCAAGCGTTGCTTTTCTCCCGGTCTGTGTGCCAGCTCATGCCTTTGGCAAACGCAGAGGAAGTCTATTACGCTTATCAGCAGCTTAGTGCTGTTTAGCAGGTTAATTGGACTGTTGTAGCCGCGATGTGTGACTCCTCAGTGCTAATTAATTGTAACCTACCTCTCTCTTTCTCTCCCTCCCTCTCTCTCTCTCTCTGCTTTTCATTAGCAAACTAGACGCTTTCATTTACGACGCGGCCGTGCTGAACTACATGGCCGGTCGGGATGAGGGCTGTAAGCTGGTGACCATCGGCAGCGGATACATCTTCGCCACCACGGGGTACGGCATCGCCATCCAGAAGGAGTCGCTTTGGAAGAGGCACGTCGACCTGGCCATCCTGATGCTCTTTGGAGACGGTGAGCCTGTTTTATTAAAAAATATTGGTTGCCGTTAGAGATGGCAAAAGTACACACATCCTTTACTCAAGAAGAAGTACAGATACTCGTGTTTAAAAATACTCTGGTAAAAGTAGAAGTACAGACTAAACTTCTTTACTCAAGTCAAAGTAAAGAGGCTTTGAAATGTACTTCAGTAAAAAGTACCCATAACTAGCAGCTGTTTTAAAGAGTACCTGACCTCCCTTTATATTAATAGAACAATAATGTCATTGTTAGCTAATGAATGTTTCCATGCTGAACAACGGCAACATGACAACGTTTTCATTGGTCCCTCTTCTTTAGAGAAGACCAGGAAATGATGGATACACGGATCGTGTTCAAATCAATAGGCTGTAAATAATATGACTCTAAATAATAATGATCACGCCACCAAACACACATTCAAACTAAAGGAACCAGCTGTTTGGAAAATGTGAGAAGTAGAAAGTACAGGTACTTGGGTTCAACATGTAAGAAGTAGAAAGTACAGGTATTTGTGTTCAACATGTAAGAAGTAGAAAGTTCAGGTATTTGTGTTCAACATGTAAGAAGTAGAAAGTACAGGTATTTGTGTTCAACATGTAAGAAGTAGAAAGTACAGGTATTTGTGTTCAACATGTAAGAAGTAGAAAGTACAGGTATTAGTGTTCAACATGTAAGAAGTAGAAAGTACAGGTATTTGGGTTCAACATGTAAGAAGTAGAAAGTTCAGGTATTTGGGTTCAACATGTAAGAAGTAGAAAGTACAGGTATTTGTGTTCAACAGGTAAGAAGTAGAAAGTTCAGGTATTTGGGTTCAACATGTAAGAAGTAGAAAGTACAGGTATTTGAGTTCAACATGTAAGAAGTAGAAAGTACAGGTATTTGTGTTCAACATGTAAGAAGTAGAAAGTTCAGGTATTTGTGTTCAACATGTAAGAAGTAGAAAGTTCAGGTATTTGTGTTCAACATGTAAGAAGTAGAAAGTTCAGGTATTTGTGTTCAACATGTAAGAAGTAGAAAGTACAGGTATTTGGGTTCAACATGTAAGAAGTAGAAAGTTCAGGTATTTGTGTTCAACATGTAAGAAGTAGAAAGTTCAGGTATTTGTGTTCAACATGTAAGAAGTAGAAAGTTCAGGTATTTGTGTTCAACATGTAAGAAGTAGAAAGTTCAGGTATTTGTGTTCAACATGTAAGAAGTAGAAAGTACAGGTATTAGTGTTCAAAATGTAAGAAGTAGAAAGTACAGGTATTTGTGTTCAACATGTAAGAAGTAGAAAGCACAGGTATTTGAGTTCAACATGTAAGAAGTAGAAAGTACAGGTATTTGTGTTCAACATGTAAGAAGTAGAAAGCACAGGTATTTGTGTTCAACATGTAAGAAGTAGAAAGTACAGGTATTAGTGTTCAAAATGTAAGAAGTAGAAAGTACAGGTATTTGTGTTCAACATGTAAGAAGTAGAAAGTACAGGTATTTGAGTTCAACATGTAAGAAGTAGAAAGTACAGGTATTTGTGTTCAACATGTAAGAAGTAGAAAGTACAGGTATTTGGGTTCAAAATATAAGAAGTTAAAGTAAAAAGTGGTCAGAAAAATAAGTAGTGGAGTAAAGTACTGATACCAGAAACATGTACTTAAGTTCAGTAACAAAGTATTTGTACTATTTATGCACTCAGGAGGCAGAGAGTCTATCATGCATACGGCTGTGCTGATGTGATGAGTCTTTAGAGATAATAAGTGAAAGAAGCTCCGGTTAGTCACTGAGATAATGCAATATTTTCCTCGGGATGAAACAGAACATGACTCGTCTAAAGTGGCCTTAAAGCAAGAGTCAGAATCAGGGTTTCTTGATAGCACTTAGAGGAATTACGTTTTTAAACAAAGAGGAACAAATATAACTATTAAAACATTATTTATAAAACTACTGACATATTCTAACTGTGGTTTTATTTTACTAACTTTGCCAACTGTTTTGTTTCAGTTAGAAAAACATTTGGCTTCATTCACAAACATAGTCTGCGTCAGATTTCCGACATGTTGAAACTACATGACATAAATGTCGAACCAATGTACTCTTTGCAGCTCTTTGGAGACGGTGCGGCTGGTTCCAACGCTGTTTAAGATAAAAGAAAAAAAGGAAACATAGTTGAATGTCTTTAAACTTCTAGAAAACTGCAGGGAATCTTTTCTTAAAAGTGTGTGGCGGATGAGACCCAATGTACTCAACTAGCTACAAGTATGGCAAAAACCTGGCAAATTGCTTAAGAAAAGTCAGTTCATTTCAGTTATAGGAACATTTTGCTTCATTCTTTAAAAAAGAGTCTACAGTACGTCAGATTCATGACACGTATTCGTGAAAAGTGCTCTAGTAGGTCTTTGGGAATAACTTCTTAAGATGGTTGATGGATGAGATCCAATGTTCTCAACTACATACTTAACAAGATCATAGCAACATGGCTATAGCAAATTCTGATAAGGCGAGTCATAGGCAAATAGACGCATGGTCTAAACCCCTTTATTTGTAGGGAAAACTGAAAGTTATTGCACCCAAATTGCGGTAAATAACTGTTCATCGCACCATTAGATTGTGAGTATATGCAAAGCTACACTAATGGGGCTTTCACACCAACGCGGTTCCGGGGCCGGTTCAGAGCTAGAGCCTGAAAAGCACCGTTTTTTCCTGTTCACATCGCAGCGGAGCCGCCTCTAAGCTCCGGAATCCGGTTCGTTTCAAGCACCAAAAAATAATTGTCGGTCTAGAAGCAAGAACCGCATACGTCACACTTACGTCGGAGGGGGGCGAGATTAACCTGAGCTAACAGTTAAAGGCGAGTACGGCAAATACAAGTTGTAACAAGCAGTAGTGCTGAGCAAAGTGACTAGAAGGCAACCACACAGCGACGTAAACGGTGACGTCATGACGCAGCAGCGGCAGCACCAGCCGGGCTCTGGGCAGTGTGAACAAAACGGGGGCTGTAAAGAAAAACCGGTTCCGAACCAGAAAAGCTCTTGCACGGAGCTAGAACGGGAATCGCGTTGGTGTGAAAGCCCTATAAGAACTGTATAGTAGGTCGAAGTGGAACCAGGAAGTTGGTCTTTGAACGGTGTTATATGTTAGCAACAAACATCAATTCAACCATAATTTCCTCCAAACAAATTTGGCTAAACCTGGTTTGTTTATAATTTGTGATCTCGCTTAATTGACAGATCTCAACAGGTTATTAGAATGTTACATAAGCTTTAATAAAAACAATGGCCAAACCTAGAAAAATAAGTTATAATAAACAAGAATTACCATTTAAGAGCTAATACGAGGCGCTTGATCGTGCTTTGTGCTTTGAGCAAATCAGGCCTCAGAGCTGTCCTGTAGGGACAACACACTGTGGGTAATTTAAAAATACACTTATTTTAAGAACATCTACTCTAATCAGGGAAAAACAAGCTTCCAGACAGAAAGATTTGAGATGTTTTAGTCACCTATTTGTGATGAATACTGGTGGAAGGGGAAGAAAATAACAGTTCCTCTGAGGGACTTTCTGCGACCGTGATTGTGGTGATTAATTGTCTCTTTGAGTCAAATGCTCATGTAATTCCACTTTCATATATCCAGAGCAGACGGAAAAGGTAACACAGCGCAGCCAGGAATACAACTTGAGATGTAGCTCCACCCTGGGGGCCCGAAGCTTTATGATCACGCTTCCCTTTTTATGGGAGACTGTCCAAGCTCTCCGGGGCTTTTTCTTCAGAAACACTTCATTGCTGTCAGCGCGGAGCATTAATGAGTCGCACAACGAGTGGAGAAAGGAAGGGAATGTGTTACAAAACGGCCATTTCTAACCGGTGTAGTACATGCTAAAAAAACATACACAAGTCAATGTTTTAATGTTTTAGAGTCAACATGAGCTCGCAGGGTTGGGCAGAAAAAAACTGACATTTTCACATTTAGTTAAGAAAACAAAAAAATACACATTTTCACAAATATTGTTTTCTTCTCACATCTAGAAACTAAAGAAACTGACAAAAAAAGCTACTTTATCCATTGGATCCAAAAATATAGTATAATAATAATACTTTTGTCTTACTCTTAAATGTCCCATGCCATGCTTTTCTGGTTATCACCCGTCCCCTTGTGTTATGAAGGTTTTTCTGCATGTAAACGGTCTGCAGAGTCAAAACCCTCAAAGTACACCCTGTAGCGAGTAAAACTCTAACACAGAGAAGACCTGTCTATGCTGCCCCAGAACGCCTCGTTGGACATTTCTCTTTTTCCATTGTTTTCTTCCTGAGTATGGTGACGTGCCCATACCCAAATGGACCAATCTGTGGAGCTCCTCACACACTCACTCAGCCTTATCTTTTCTCAGCCGCGCTACTCCGCGGAGTTTCGCCGGCACACACCTTATCTTTTCTCAGCCTCAGCTCCGTGGATCTCCACTCACGTGTGTGTGCTCAGGCTGTGTTCCTCGGTGTCTCGCAGACCCCACGCAGCAACCAGGAAACAACACCAGTAAGCCAGCTCACACTGTCCGCTCCAGCAGCGAGCCCCGCAACGTCCCGCCAACACGGCACCCAGACCCTACGCAGCATTCTCATCTGTTTGTCATTACTAGTGTCATTTTCTGGTTGCACACACAACCAAACGCCATTGTAACACATAAACACTGATCTTCAGCTGTAACAGTGGTTGACTGATCAGAACAGAGAGGGCTCATAGGGAGGGGGGGGGGGCAAGAGCTCCAACAAGCCATGTAGGACAGAGAGTGAATACACATACTATACAGAGATGCTGTTTGAGAAACCAATGAGATTTTGGAACATTGAACAATTTAAATCTATTCTAGTAGACCTCAACAATGGAATTATGATCAGTAGAAATGGCCATGACATGGGACCTTTAACTCAAATGTAATAAAGAATATTTCACTTATACTTATAGTTAATTATTGTTTGTAATCTTGTTTGTAATACTTCATCGAAATTACATATCATCTTTTAATTCCTAACACTCAACTCTCGCTCAGTTAGTGTGTGTGTGTGTGTGTGTGTGTGTGTGTGTGTGTGTGTGTGTGTGTGTGTGTGTGTGTGTGTGTGTGTGTGTGTGTGTGTGTGTGTGTGTGTGTGTGTGTGTGTGTGTGTGTGTGTGTGTGTGTGTGTGTGTGTGTGTGTGTGTGTGTGTGTGTGTGTGTGTGTGTGTGTGTGTGTTTATTTGGGCTCAGCGTGTTGAGCATCCTGAACCCAGGGGCCTCTGGGCTGTTACAGTGCGTCCCAGTTAGGGTGCCAGCATCGCCCCTGGTGTATTTCAACACCGTGTGTGTGGTTTGGTGTGTGTGACTGTGTGCATGTTCAAATGTGAATATGGGTCAGGCTTCTGAAATAAGAGGGTGTGTGTGTGTGTGTGTGTGTGTGTGTGTGTGTGTGTGTGTGTGTGTGTGTGTGTGTGTGTGTGTGTGTGTGTGTGTGTGTGTGTGTGTGTGTGTGTGTGTGTGTGTGTGTGTGTGTGTGTGTGTGTGTGTGTGTGTGTGTGTGTGTGTGTGTGTGTGTGTGTGTGTGTGTGTGTGTGTGTGGTGTGTGTGTGTTAGAGAGATAAAGAGAGAGTAGTGAAGAGATTTGTGACAGGTTTATTTTTATCAACCTAGATACAGTTCAGTAACAGCGCTGTGTGTGTTTTTCAAAAAGGTATGTAACTTAAAATATTAGTTTAAATTTGATATATACTTTATTGATCCCAAATTGGGAAATAGTTTTGTTACAGCAGCTTGTTAACAATTCATTGATCATACCATATACAGAATAAGTTAGACCAACCTACTACTAAAAGATATAGAATATACACATAGGACACTATTGTACAAGTTGACATTTTTTTATTTAAAGGTTAATGCAACGAGGTGGAGTGTGAGAACAATATGTATACTTTATTAAGAGATATTGAAAGGGCAAAACAGCGTGGAAGCTGGTTTAAATGAAACGTTATGCTCATATTTGTATTTGCGTGTATGTTTCCATGCTTTAATGTTCAACAAGGTCTATTGTTTTCATACTGCCAGATAAAAGTGTCAACTAAATAACATGGAACAAGTGTGTGTGTGTGTGTGTGTGTGTGTGTGTGTGTGTGTGTGTGTGTGTGTGGTGTGTGTGTGTGTGTGTGTGTGTGTGTGTGTGTGTGTGTGTGTGTGGTGTGTGTGTGTGTGTGTGTGTGTGTGTGTGTGTGTGTGTGTGTGTTTGACTATGGGTTTGCTCGCCGTGGAAGTAGTCTCCCTGTCTCACCCCTCAGTCTCCCTGTCTCACCCCTCAGTCTCCCCTGTCTACCCTCAGTCTCCCTGTCTCACCCTCTCCCTGTCTCACCCCTCAGTCTCCCTGTCTCACCCCTCAGTCTCCCTGTCTCACCCCTCAGTCTCCCTGTCTCACCCCTCAGTCTCCCTGTCTCACCCCTCAGTCTCCCTGTCTCACCCCTCAGTCTCCCTGTCTCACCCCTCAGTCTCCCTGCCTCACCCCTCAGTCTCCCTGTCTACCCCTCAGTCTCCTGTCTCACCCCTCAGTCTCCCTGTCTCACCCCTCTCTCTCTCTGTCTCCCTGTCTCACCCCCCTCTCTCTCTCTGTCTCACCCCTCAGTCTCCCTGTCTCACCCCTCAGTCTCCCTGTCTCACCCCCTCAGTCTCCCTGTCTCACCCCTCTCAGGATCTCAATGTCACTCCACCGCGCCTCACCACGCTCTCCCTCCTGGTGGCCTAGAAGCACACCGGACTCACAAGGCGGTGCTAAAACCAGGGCTGCAAGGGAGTCTAAAAGTAAAACAGTTAGGGGAGTAGAAGTATCACGTATAATTAAATGGAAATACTTAGCAAAGTCCAATTATGTCAAAATAAGAGTTAAGTACGTTAGTTTAAATGTACTTTCAGCACTAGTTTATCAGCAGATATAAAGTAGTGGCTGCTGTGGGACTGTCTGTGTGTAAGAGTGTGTGTGGTATCTCTCGTTTACTTTTCTGTATGCTGTGTTGCTCCTCTCTGCTCAGAGGCCAGTCAGAGCTGACGTGCAGCGACACCGGCTGAATGTATGATTAATTAAGCGACGCCTGTTCTGCTCGCTCGGCTTTGATAGGGAACAGCTCGTGATGAAACAGAAGGTGACCCACAAAAGAGACCAGAAGCTCAGGGACCAGCATCCAACACACACACACACACACACACACACACACACACACACACACACACACACACACACACACACACACACACACACACACACACACACACACTCACACACACACACACACACACTCATACGTGCACAGGCATACAAATTAAGACTTGTTTCCTTACAGTTTGCATTGACGCCTAAAGCTGTAAAAAGACTCAATTATTTGCAGGAATGAGAGCAAAAAAAGATAATTAACATGTGACCAATGGCTTTATCTGTTCCTGTCTGCAGAACTGCAACATTCAAAGCCCCCCCCTCCTTTATCCCACCGTCTGCCCGCCATCTTCCCTCCTCTCTTCTTCTTCTGTTGCATCATATCTCCATCCCTCGTGTCCTCCAAATACACCATCCTGATGTTACATCACATCCTCCTTTATAGTTTCCCACCCTTTCTTTATTTCAATTCCTGACATGATCCTGTCTCACCTCCTTTAACCTGAAAAAGCATTATAACAAATATTCTCTAAATAACTTTTTTTAAAACAAATAAAATGAACAATATAAAAATCGCAAGTGTTACATCAATTACGTCAAAAACATGTTTAAAAATTAACATTTTCTGGATAAGTGGGACCATATTTGTACATCTGGTGGGCTGATTTTGACTAATTTTCGGTCAATTTCAACGTTTTAGGGGACTTAAAACTGCTAATATTCGTCTTTAAAATGTCAGAGTTTTATTCAACATCCTCAATAATCTCGAAAACCACTCAGAAATTGTCCAAATCGGTGAAGCCATTTGTTAGCTATTGTCTGCAGATGCACTTATGCTTGTTGTGAAAATATGAGGAAGTTAGCATCCGGCATGTTCTATGTGCTGGGGACCCGTACTATACATTTCTTACATAAAACTTTTGGGTACTCAACATTTCCGGGTTCACAATAGGACTCTATGAGCCGGCAAATAAGCAAATTATTATTATGTTTCAGGGTTTTGTCTAAACCGGGTAACTTTCAGCGTGCGCCCTCATACCAACATTTTTAAGTGATGCCAGAAAACAATATTTCTGTTCGTCAAAAACATTATAATTACTCCAAAAATGTATAAATTGTGTTAAATAGACTGTTAGACAGCTCTGTTTTTACGGAGCTCCCACGTTGTTGTTTGAGGCGCCATCTTGTTTACGGGCGTCATGTTCTCGCCAGAACTGATACATCTTATTTACAAAATCAGCGCCACAGTATTGCCCTCATACTATATTTTTCCAGATAAACCCCTGTGTTTATTGTAACTTCTTGTTACTCCTACACAAGTCTTAATCTTCTCTTATCCTCCAGGTGAGATGGAGGAGCTGGAGTCGCTCTGGCTGACGGGAATCTGCCACCACGAGAAGAACGAGGTGATGTCCAGTCAGCTGGATATTGACAACATGGCGGGTGTTTTCTACATGCTGGGCGCCGCCATGGCTCTGTCGCTCATCACCTTCATCTGCGAGCACTGGTTCTACTGGCAGCTGCGCTTCTGCTTCATGGGAACCTGCTCCGGACAGCCGGGCTTCGTCTTCTCCATCAGCAGGGTGAGGAAGGGAGGCTTGAGCTTCAATAATCAGGATCCATGTATTTATTATCCTCTCAAGACAGGAAGTAGTCATCCCATACAGAGCATCAACTAGTTCCTGAACAGTGTCCTTCACATGCTGATATACAAGAGAGGGAGTTACACAGTCACAAGATGGAGGAATAGAAAGCAGTATTCAATGTTTACTTCAGATTAGCTGAGACCCACGTAAGCAATAAACATGACAGTCATATGTCTATCTCCCTAGGGGCTGTGTCATCATGTTTAATCGTTGAACATAGCTATCGTATGTTCAACACAGTGTCTCATGAGCTTCTTCTATGCAATCATACATCTGGCTACGTACACAGCTACGTAGGGCCTTTGTTATCATGTGTACTCTGATATTAGAAGAGTACATTCAGTATTTTCCCAACAGGGAGGAAAAGGGCTCAGACACGATAAAGTTCCAGAAATGATTCATTTTCAAGATTCAAGGCTTTTCTTGTCATTCGTACATTGCTACAGTGTAGTTATGTCGATGTAAATCTTAGGTCCCAAGCTCCTCCAACAGGGAGTGGAGGTACTGGGGGAGGAAAAGGGCTTAGACATGATAATAATAATGATAGTATAATAATAATAACTTAGATTTATATAGCGCCTTTCAGGGGACCCAAGGTCGCTTTACAGAACAAACTGTCAAGACCTCGGCACAAACTGATGAACCCAAATGCACGACCCAGAGACAAAGTCTTGAATGTAATAAAAAAAGTGTATTTATTTTTTCACAAATCAGGTAATCCCTCTTAACAGAGTAGGTGGTGGAAATAACAAAAGGCGCTCATAAGGAGGAAAAAACTCAACGTAACAAAAAGAGGACTTAATAAAAACTTAAGCCTATAAAATAAACAAAACAACAAAACCTGACATGAGAGAAAGTGATCCTTTCTGAGCTGAGGTTTGGCACGACCATTCGGGGAAACAAACAAGACGCACTGACACAGGACAGGGGAGAGACAGGACTATTTAAACATGAGGGAACAGGTGGAAACAAACAAGACGCACTGACACAGGACAGGGGAGAGACAGGACTATTTAAACATGAGGGAACAGGTGGAAACAAACAAGACGCACTGACACAGGACAGGGGAGAGACAGGACTATTTAAACACGAGGTGAGAGGGAACAGGTGGAAACAAACAAGACGAACTGACACAGGACAGGGGAGAGACAGGACTATTTAAACATGAGGTGAGTGGGAACAGGTGGAAACAAACAAGACGAACTGACACAGGACAGGGGAGAGACAGGACTATTTAAACATGAGGTGAGAGGGAACAGGTGGAAAACAAACAAGATGAACTGACACAGGACAGGGGAGAGACAGGACTATTTAAGCATGAGGTGAGAGGGAACAGGTGGAAACAAACAAGAGGAACTGACACAGGACAGGGGAGAGACAGGACTATTTAAACATGAGGTGAGAGGGAACAGGTGGAAAACAAACAAGATGAACTGACACAGGACAGGGGAGAGACAGGACTATTTAAACATGAGGTGAGAGGGAACAGGTGGAAACAAACAAGACGAACTGACACAGGACAGGGGAGAGACAGGACTATTTAAACATGAGGTGAGAGGGAACAGGTGGAAACAAACAAGATGAACTGACACAGGACAGGGGAGAGACAGGACTATTTAAGCATGAGGTGAGAGGGAACAGGTGGAAACAATCGGGGGCGGGGCAGACACTGATGATGGCGGGAAAACACACAGGGGGAGGAAGAAACAGGGCCTGAAATGAAAGACAAGCGGTAAGTACAAAATAAAACAGGAAATGACAGACAAAATACATAAACAAAACTAACACATTTGACGAGACACAACACAAACTGAAGTAAAACAAACCAAAAAAACTAAAACAGTCAGACAGACGGACAAAACAACACATAAATTAGGGGCCGACATGATGAAGGTCGACTAAGGTTGTTAAAATTAATCAATAAATCATCAATCAATCAAGGTTTATTTTGTATAGCACCTTTTTAAACTGTTCCAGGCGCTTCTCAGATGACTGACAGGTGCTAAAATAACAGAAAAGACCTACAAAAAAAATTCCAAATGTAATACAATAGAGTTATATAACTATAACAGTAAAGGGAGTGAACCAGTATGGAATAAAAACAAAATAAAATGAAGTCTGTTAGTCAGTAATGCATGTGTTTATTTCCTGGGCTTTTTATTTTGAAAGGGAGGTTGCAATCATGGTATCATTATTCTACAACCATTTCATTGTGCAATAAACATTAACTACATAATGATAGGTCAAGTACAAACGTGGTCTATTGCCACTTTAACAAAACAACGACATTTTTTATTTATTTACTTCAGTGACACTGATTCCTCCTTGTCTGTAAAGTGACCTTCGTTATTCGTCCCTAAATCATCAGTCTGTAACCAAACGTCACTTCCAAATAGACACGGGGGCTTTTTTCCATTTTTGTTTCCATGGTCAGGCCTTTCTGACGTCCGCAGGGGTAAATATTTACAAAGTCTTGAGCCAAAATCAATATTTCTCTCAACAAAAATCAGCCACACAACCGGAGAGGGTAGATTACTGGATCCCAGGAGACCAAAGTCACCCCGAGGTATTTGATTTGCATTCCAATTGTTTTGACATGGCTCCGGTGTAATTCACTGCCTCTGAAGGTGAACCGCTGCGGGCTAAACCACGTGGCTAATTTACAGCCCACCACACACACACACACACACACGTGTACACACACACACACACACGCACACACACACACGCACACACACACACACACACACACACACACACACACACACACACACACACACACACACACACACACACACGTTGATATACCGGGGCTGCTTGTACCAAGAGAGCAAAGCAGAAAAAAATCACATTCTCCCCTCCCTGCTCTAATATTACGCTCCAGTGCCCAACTTTGATTATTTGTACGGTGTTAATTTTACGTTGTCACCTTGTTTATGCTTGTGTCTGTTTGTGTAGAAGGAGCGTGAAATATCAGTTGCTAAAAATGTCTTCTCATTTCCAAACGACAGGCTGCTTGGTGTTGTTTTTGATGATTACATCATTACACTGAATGGGGGTCTGGATCTAGAAAGCAATTATGCTTGTGTGTAACATTGGTTGATTGCTCCCATTTACAGACATCACCTTCGACAAATGAACAGAATAACAACCAGACGATTCAGGTTTATTCAGGGGAAATATTCATCAAGTGCTCATTTGCATATGAAGCATACGGAGCTCTTAGGGTGGCCGACAGGTTTGCACAAAAACATTTTCATATGGAGAAACGTGCGGCAGTTTAAGAAACAATGCAAATATGGAATCACAAATGAGCCAAAACGCATGAAAATGAAGAAACATCTTCACCAAATTGACGATATATGCGCTTCTTTACTTAAAGCGCTGCATAAACGAAACACTGCAACAACAAAAAACGCTGCAAAAAGTTGGAGAAAAGGGACACAAAAAAGTGATGATATTTGCAGTGTTTCGTTTATGCAGCGCTTTTTGAAAACGTTGGTGGATATGTTTCTCATTGCGTGTGTTTTGGGCCGATGTAGCGCTTTTGCACCTGCCAGCCACCATAGCTCAGGAATTGCAAAAAACAATGGTGGAAATGACGTGTTATCATCTTCCCACATTCCTCGACCAATGCCTCACATTGTCTCCGTCCCGAGTATTTTCTCAGGCCAGATATACATTTCTCCACTCCCCCCTCCTCCCTTTCCTGATTCTGCTTTTTTAATTTCACAGCATAATCCAATACACTTTATTGTTATTGTTGCTCGCAATTAACATTTAAGCTCTGGAGTGTAAAAAATGAGACATCTGTCACGGTTGGCGTGAGCCACGTCACGGTCTTCATGCCCGGTTAGCGTCCCCCTCCCCCCCCGGCTACCTGCTCCACAGGACACACCTGCAACACTGAGACAAATTAATTATATCGATTTAAAAAGCCCCTAATGACTTAAGACCTGTAAATGTATTAGAGGTTTAATCGCTCCTTCTTTCAGCCCTCGGTTCATTCGCATTAGGCGCCATGTTCTTACAGAAATGATTAGCGGTAGCATGTACAAAAGGCACTCTATATGCAATCGTACATTACAGCTGCAGCTAGTTATTTGTTGATTTCCTGCCTCTCTGTACCAGTGTAATCACTTATAGATTTTGCTGCGATCCCGGGTGGATTGAAAATTCCTACGAACCCTCAGGCCACAGTTATTGCTATTCACACATCCTGCCCAAATAATCAGCGACTGTAGCTCTGGGCCCGGCAGCAATCTGCCAACTGTTACTTTCTGTGGGCATGTAGGGTAGACAAAATCTGCTGCTGAATACGAAGCAGCAATCTCTTTGTTAAATGCCCAAGAATTTAATGTACAACAGTTCTTTGTTCCTCTATTAGAAGTAGAGATGGAGGATGCGAATGAAAACACTCTTTATTGAAAGCAAACACATGTTCGCACTGCAAAGTGTGGCATCTGAATTTAAACCATCCTTGTACTAGAAGCAGTGGGCAGCTAATATATGGCAGTTTGGGGAGATGGTGGATCACGGCATAAAAGCATGAAACAAAAGCTAAGAAAAAGCTTGAAACCCTAAAAACATATTCATCCTTAACTTGCTTTTACACACCGTCAATGCTGAATACAAAACATAGCCAAAAGTGGGGGATGTCTTACTAAAATGATTGTGGATGCTTCTGGAAAAGTCTGACCGAAATGGATTGTTGTCATAGATGCCATGAGAGCGAAGAGACGTGACAGCTTTGGCAGCAGGTGCGGTGTAATCAAGACAATAAAAGAAGGAAAACAAAAGATATGAAGTGATGACAAATTATATCAACAGGCAGATGGAGGAAGGAAGCACAGATGAGACGGAGAAAGACAAGATAAACATTGAAATATGGGTTAAAAAACCTGGTTTGGTGTATTCAGTTGTCCTCCTCTGCAAGACTCTCATCCAAAACCCATATTTCTGAAGTCTTTTCTGTTTATGTGAACTTCTTTAAGTTGTAGCCATTGTCCGGCTTTATATACTCGGGTGTGCAGACTGTGAAATTGAAATAAGTAATACAGTTATCCATTAAAGCGGAATGAAGGATGAAGGCCTCTTTTTGCTGCAATGCAGGCACTGTCCATGTCGCTAATTAACTAGCAGAAACTAGGGAAAGGAGAGCCGAGGGTCAACGAGTCGAATTAGTGGATAAACGGTGAATGCTTGAAGGAGTCGTAGCTTAACAACGGAGAAGATTTGACAGCCAGCTGACCTCTTGTCTTGACCTCTGCATCTGCAGGTCAGCTGGTCTTTTAAAGGTCCCCTATTATACTGTTTTTCATTACTTCATTTTAGGTCTCAGATATATCCAGAGCCTGTCTCTGATTGGCTGAAATAGATCATTGCAGCATCCCATAACCCCCTCTGTTTCAGCCCTGTTTCCAAAGTGCTGATTCTCTGTCTGTTACTTTAGATGAAAATCAGGAGCCCCTCCCCACGCCCCTCTGAGAGAGATTTGGTTACAAAGAACTCAATGGTGCTCTAGGAGGAGATTCAGGTGATAGGGGGGGGGGGGGGGGGGTTACCTTGGTTGCTGATTGGCTAATGGCTACACAAGACAACACATCGTTATGACATCATAAAGTGGCCAAAATCTGATCAGCTCATTTTCAGACAGGTTTTTATAGAAATGGATCAGGACAAAAAGAGAGAGAATCTTTGTTCCTGAAACTTTCAGAGTCTCTTTCCACAGAGAGGACACATGTTGATGTAGAAGAGACATGAAGAAGAGGGGACACATGTTGATGTAGAAGAGACATGAAGAAGAGGGGACACATGTTGATGTAGAAGAGACATGGAGAAGAGGGGACACATGTTGATGTAGAAGAGACATGAAGAAGAGGGGACACATGTTGATGTAGAAGAGACATGAAGAAGAGGGGACACATGTTGATGTAGAAGAGACATGAAGAAGAGGGGACACATGTTGATGTAGAAGAGACATGGAGAAGAGGGGACACATGTTGATGTAAAAGAGACATGGAGAAGAGGGGACACATGTTGATGTAGAAGAGACATGAAGAAGAGGGGACACATGTTGATGTAGAAGAGACATGGACAACAGGGGACACATGTTGATGTAGAAGAGACATGAAGAAGAGGGGACACATGTTGATGTAGAAGAGACATGAAGAAGAGGGGACACATGTTGATGAAGAAGAGACATGAAGAAGAGGGGACACATGTTGATGTAGAAGAGACATGAAGAAGAGGGGACACATGTTGATGTAGAAGAGACATGGAGAAGAGGGGACACATGTTGATGTAGAAGAGACATGAAGAAGAGGGGACACATGTTGATGTAGAAGAGACATAAAGAAGAGGGGACACATGTTGATGTAGAAGAGACATGAAGAAGAGGGGACACATGTTGATGTAGAAGAGACATGAAGAAGAGGGGACACATGTTGATGTAGAAGAGACAAGAAGAAGAGGGGACACATGTTGATGAAGAAGAGACATGAAGAAGAGGGGACACATGTTGATGTAGAAGAGACATGAAGAAGAGGGGACACATGTTGATGTAGAAGAGACGTGGAGAAGAGGGGACACATGTTGATGTAGAAGAGACATGAAGAAGAGGGGACAAATGTTGATGTAGAAGAGACATGAAGAAGAGGGGACACATGTTGATGTAGAAGAGACATGAAGAAGAGGGGACACATGTTGATGTAGAAGAGACATGGAGAAGAGGGGACACATGTTGATGTAGAAGAGACATGAAGAAGAGGGGACACATGTTGATGTAGAAGAGACATAAAGAAGAGGGGACACATGTTGATGTAGAAGAGACATGAAGAAGAGGGGACACATGTTGATGTAGAAGAGACATGGAGAAGAGGGGACACATGTTGATGTAGAAGAGACATGAAGAAGAGGGGACACATGTTGATGAAGAAGAGACATGAAGAAGAGGGGACACATGTTGATGTAGAAGAGACATGAAGAAGAGGGGACACATGTTGATGTAGAAGAGACATGAAGAAGAGGGGACACATGTTGATGTAGAAGAGATATGAAGGAGAGGGGACACATGTTGATGTAGAAGAGACATGAAGAAGAGGGGACACATGTTGATGTAGAAGAGACATGAAGAAGAGGGGACACATGTTGATGTAGAAGAGATATGAAGGAGAGGGGACACATGTTGATGTAGAAGAGACATGAAGAAGAGGGGACACATGTTGATGAAGAAGAGACATGAAGAAGAGGGGACACATGTTGATGTAGAAGAGACATGAAGAAGAGGGGACACATGTTGATGTAGAAGAGATATGAAGGAGAGGGGACACATGTTGATGTAGAAGAGACATGAAGAAGAGGGGACACATGTTGATGTAGAAGAGACATGAAGAAGAGGGGACACATGTTGATGAAGAAGAGACATGAAGAACAGGGGACACATGTTGATGTAGAAGAGACATGAAGAAGAGGGGACACATGTTGATGTAGAAGAGACATGAAGAAGAGGGGACACATGTTGATGTAGAAGAGACATGAAGAAGAGGGGACACATGTTGATGTAGAAGAGACATGAAGAAGAGGGGACACATGTTGATGAAGAAGAGACATGGAGAAGAGGGGACACATGTTGATGAAGAAGAGACATGAAGAAGAGGGGACACATGTTGATGTAGAAGAGACATGAAGAAGAGGGGACACATGTTGATGTAGAAGAGACATGAAGAAGAGGGGACACATGTTGATGTAGAAGAGACATGGAGAAGAGGGGACACATGTTGATGTAGAAGAGACATGAAGAAGAGGGGACACATGTTGATGTAGAAGAGACATGAAGAAGAGGGGACACATGTTGATGTAGAAGAGACATGAAGAAGAGGGGACACATGTTGATGTAGAAGAGACATGAAGAAGAGGGGACACATGTTGATGTAGAAGAGACATGATAAAGTGGATTTTGGATAATAGGTGACCTATAAAAGTGACCGAAAGCATCCCTTTGTTTCATTCTAAAGACGTCCAGAAAAACGGAGCAAAATCATTGTTTTGAATTGATCAGATGCTGCACCGTCCCCATCCGTCATGCCTGGTTTGCTCTCCTCTGTACATCCATTTTTATCTGAATATTGTATCGTACATCACTGAATGCAAATGGAGCAGTTTGTCTTTCTGCCACTGTAACGCTCAGCCGCCGTCTCCTTGGTTAAGCCTTTCTCTTTCGAAAGGGAGATTGTGTTCGCCGCAGTGGAACTGAGGTGTTTAATAACTACCGGAGGATATTGTTCAGCTGAATTCTAATCACATTGATTAAAGGTATTGACCTGCAGGACCCTACAGCCCCTTTTCCTTTATCATCTGCCGTGCAGCCACACTGTCCTCCCTGAATCTTCTTACTGTACGCTCACTTGCACACCAGCTAATGTACAACACGCTACTGTCTATAAATCACACGTTGCATCTGTTGTTACCGATGTATTGAGTAAGGTATTGACAGAATCAGTGAAAAAGAACTTCTAGTAGCTTTACGTCAGTCAGGATGCAAAACAGCTGCATTCTCGTGTTTTTGGCAAGCAGCTGCATTCTTCAAAACACGTTCACAATACACAGTAGATCATGTCCATTTTTACCAACTATAGCTCCTACACTGACCATAGAGCATGTGGAAGGTCTAACAGACCATTTACATGCACAAAGAAACGTGTCACATCCACGTCTTGTGCCGTTAAAATACAATATTGGTACACTATTTACAGAATGTTCCCTCCCTAATGCTTCCCCTTGCCTGTGTTTCCCCACAGGGCATCTGGAGCTGCATCCACGGGGTGCAGATCGAGGAGAAGAGCAACAGCTCGGCGTTGAACTCCCCATCCGCCACCATGAACAACACCCACTCCAACATCATGCGCCTCCTACGAACCGCCAAGAACATGGCGTCCCTGTCCGGAGTGAACGGATCGCCCCACAGCGCGCTGGACTTCATCCGCCGCGAATCCTCCGTCTACGACATCTCCGAACACCGGCGCAGCTTGGCGGGACACTCAGACTGCAAGCCGCCGTACCCACCGGAAGACAACATGTTCAGCGACTACATCAGCGAGGTGGAGAGGACGTTTGGTAACCTCCACCTGAAGGACAGCAATCTATACCAGGATCACTACCTGCACCACCACGGCTCGACGCTAGGGCTCAGCGGACCGCCGCCGCCCAGGCCTCATAGCTTGGGTAGCGCAAGTTCTCTGGAAGGGGGGATGTTTGATTGTGAGAGCATTGGAGGAGGGGTGGCGCCTATTTTCACCACCCAGCCCTGCTCGGCATTGACCCACAGGAACATGAGCAAGTTTGATTTGCTGTCCGGACAAACTCCTCCCTCAGGGCAGAGCTTTAAGGGAGGCTTGCCGGACCTTTATGGGAAGTTTTCCTTTAAGGGAGGCGCCTCAAGCTCCACGTTTATCCCCGGGCACGGATACTGCGGAGGAAGAGGAGACGACGATGGGAACATGGATCGACGGTCGGACGTCTCGGATATATCCACGCACACGGTGACTTACGGAAACCTGGAGGGTAACGCCAAGAAACGCAAACAGTACCGCGATAGCCTGAAAAAAAGGCCGGCCTCTGCCAAGTCCAGACGGGAGCTGGACGAGATCGAGCTGGGCTACCGGAGGAAACCCTACCACATCAGCCACCATCACTACCACGGCCACCGCTCCGCCTCCCCACCGCTGCTGCCCCCAGAACGGAAGAGAGGCTTAAGTGGGAACAGCGACGGGAACTACATGTTCAGAGAGAAGGAAAGCGTTAGGGATTTCTATTTGGACCAGTTTCGGCCCAAAGAGGGCGTTCCTCAGTGGGAACATGTGGACCTGACGGAAGGCCCTGGAAGTAGAGATGGAGGCAACTGCACCACCCTGGTTCCAGTGGATGACTTTCTTAAGCAAAGCAAACCCAAAAAGTCAGATTTAAAGAGTGGTGTGGCAGGATCTGGGCTGGCAGGGGGAGAGTGGGAGTGCAGGAACTGTCGGGCTAGCGGGGGAGGCAAGCAGATGTCGATGCACGGCGGTGTGTACGGTGGTGGTATGAGCTGTGGGACTTCGGGAGGCGGAGGTAACAGCCGCCCAAGCTCTGCGACCTGCATGCGCTGCGAGGGTTGTAAAAAGACAGGAAACCTCTACGATATCAGCGAGGACAACAACCACCTCTTGGAACAGATGGGGGGAGGGAATGGCGTTGGTGGGGGAGGTGGAGTTATGGGCCCTCAATCTCAGGGCCAGCAGAGGAGGAAGAGCGGAGGACTCGGGAAACCACTGAGGCGGCAGCACTCGTACGACGCTTTTGTTGACCTTCAGAAAGAGGAGTCGGGCGGGATGGGCAGTTTAATGGGTCTGGGAGGTGTTGGGGGGGGAATGGGGAGCCAAGTTATGGGAGGGATGCTGCCCCCACCCAGGAGTGTTAGCTTGAAGGAGAAAGAGCGCTACATGGAGGGTACCAGCCCCTTCGCACACATATTCGAGCGCCACGGGGGCTCGGAGAGAGAACGGGAACGAGACAGGGACCCGTTGTTTTACGAGGGTCGCAAACGACCCGGATCACCGTTCGGTTTGTTCAGAGGCGACGGCCTTCACCGCCGCTCCATCGGAGAGAGAGACATGCGAGACAGGGACAGGTCTCTGATGGAGGGAGGAGGCGGCGGAGGGTTCTCTTTATCCAAATCTCTTTACCCAGACAGGGTCAACCAAAACCCCTTTATACCCACCTTTGGCGACGACCAGTGTCTGATGCACGGAGCCAAACAATATTACATGAAAAAGCAGCAGCAGCAGCAGCAGCAGCAGCAGCAGCAGCAGCAGCAGCCGCAGCAACAAGTTCCCAAACCAAGCCGAAGTGACTTCAGGAGCCAGATGAGCACGACGTCATATCTGCCGGCGTCCGCCACGGCCGGGGTGATGTCCAACGTGACGCCCCGGTTCCCAAAAGAGCTCAGCCTCGGTGGGATGAACCACCACGGCTCCATGCTGGGGGTCGGCCCCCCGCGTCCCTTCAATGGAAGCAATGGCCATGTGTACGAGAAACTGTCCAGCATTGAGTCTGACGTGTGAGATCGACAAGTGGCGAGTTAGGAGTGGACGATGGGCGAGGGGAGGAGGAAGGGAGGAAATCGAGGCGTGTTGTGTTAGGAGATCAGGGATGATTTTACAGACACTGTCCAACACACTGCAACTCTAGCCCCATATTGGGACAGCAAGGTGAAAGGGGAGAGAGCTGTGAAATTGAAAAGGGTCAAATCTGGACCCCCTGTGGAGCTGTGGGACGTTAACCCTCTCTCTCAGTAACGGGAGCTGTGGGACGTTAACCCTCTCTCTCAGTAACGGGAGCTGTGGGACGTTAACCCTCTCTCTCAGTAACGGGAGCTGTGGGACGTTAACCCTCTCTCTCAGTAACGGGAGCTGTGGGACGTTAACCCTCTCTCTCAGTAACGGGAGCTGTGGGACGTTAACCCTCTCTCTCAGTAACGGGAGCTGTGGGACGTTAACCCTCTCTCTCAGTAACGGGAGCTGTGGGACGTTAACCCTCTCTCTCAGTAACGGGCAAAGCTACTTTTATGTCCAAACACAGTCAATCAACATTCCCCTTAACATCGCAAACGCACTCAACTCCAAGCCTGTCATTTCATGAGGCAGAAGTCGATGTTCTTAGAGAGGTGACACTTCATCTCAGTTTGATATTGGACTGTCTGGTGCGATGGCTGTCTGAGAGATCTCCCGCTGAGTGCTCTTGAGGAAAAACTGCGAGAACGAGCTGCCCATCTGCCCCACCGCAGAAAAGGAGACATTTTCATGTTTTACCCCCAATCCTCCTCCTCCTCCTCCTCCTCCTCCTCCTCCTCCTCCTCCTCCTCCTCCTCCTCCTCCTCCTCCTCCTCCTCCTCCTCCTCCTCCTCCTCCTCCTCCTCCTCCTCCTCCTCCTCCTCCTCCTCCTCCTCTCTGACGCCAAAAGAGCTGATCTTGTTTGCTATGAGAAATACAATCATGAATGATAATAAGATATTCTTATAGAAAAAAACAGGGTATAAGAGCAACAATAATAATATTGTGAATAACAAAGATGTTAGTGCTGATTATGATAACACTGCTTATGATAAGTTTTTTCTTGTTTTATGTTTTGTTGGTATAATATTTCACTACTGTTTTAGTATCTGTAGTTGTAATCCTGTGTGCAAGCAGGACGGTTGTTAAGTTCAACCAACAAGCCAGAAAGACTGAGACCTTAACTCCTTTTTAATTCTGTTTTCACGCCATGCTCATACATTTATTTGCTCCTTGTGAAAAGAACTGGATCTGGACACGTTTAGAGCTGACAGATCCTTTATTTGATGTTTTCAAGACATTACAAATCACACACACTTAAAACACAACTTGTAACTTGTGTTACTGTGAACGACGTCCCGAAGCTGAAGATACCGAGAGGAAGGACGTGCCTTAATGGTCTCCAGTGGATGTGTCCTCCGGTTCAAACCAGGGACGGACCGGCATGTTTTTCAGGCTGATCTCTTTTCGTGTATGAGCCAAAAAAACTGCAGTGAAAATTGACATCAAGCTCGAGGCGCTGCTGCAGCCGATGGTTTCGATTACAAGAGACGTTTTATATAACAAAGATTTCATACGGCGAGTTTGAGCAGCGCTTTACGTACAAAATGCATTCAGGATGTCACGGATAGCGTCTCACTTCACAACACGGCAGCCTTTAGACCACTTATTTTATTCAGGTTACATGATAACAGTCACCGGGCACTCTTTCTTTATTTCTTTGTTTGGGCCTCTCAACCGGTATCTCGTTGAAGGCGTTACTTTCCACTTACAGAAAGCTTTGTTTATACATTGTGTGTGATTAATATATGCACTGTTATGTTGGCGAAATGCAACAACGTGTAGGAGATGTGTTCCTGCTACAATGATGCCCGTTAAAGCTCGAGCTGAGGAAGGTGTCTATGTGAGGCGTACCGGAAGACGGCCATCTTGCGAAATCTTGATGTAGATATCGTCTTTTTTTTCCGCTTGAGAGGCCTCATTTATTGCACAGGACCTTTTTACTCAGTGTTCAGTGGTTCAGGCACTCAGTAGACATGCCTTATCACCCCCTCCCCCCCCTTCCCACCTGGAGCTGTCTGATGATGACTCGTCACATTACTGTACAGAATAAAGAAGCCTGTATTTAAAGGTTTGATCTTCGATTAGCTGGCGGTGTCAGAAGTTCAAGGGCTGCGGGAAGATTGCGCAGAGGGATCTATTGTCATCTTATAACCCCTAATCTAAATGCATCAATGTAAGAGGTTTGGCGTGTGTGTGTGTGTGTGTGTGTGTGTGTGTGTGTGTGTGTGTGTGTGTGTGTGTGTGTGTGTGTGTGTGTGTGTGTGTGTGTGTGTGTGTGGTGTGTGTGTGTGTGGTGTGTGTGTGTGTGTGTGTGTGTGTGTGTGTGTGTGTGTGTGTGTGTGTGTGTGTGTGAGAGGAGGGAAATCACGATTGAATGATAACAGCTGTTTTTTCTCGCGACTGATAACTGCTCATAGGTTCAACTCCTTGCTCCACAGATAACACGGACAAAATGAGACCGATCGAGTTAGCCTTAAATCAAACAGATCTTACCCCCCCTCCACCATGACTCTCCTAATAAATAGATTGGGATCTCTGGAATTTTTATACGCACACATTTTTGAAAGTTCAGGTTTCAACTATTGTCAGCGTGACGGTTTAAAAGAAGGATAACGGGATAAAAACGACGAGGAAATAAGACGGAGCAGACGAGAGAGACCTCGGTGTGTGGGCATCAATCAGCGTCAGCATTTGTACGTTTCAATCTTTTTCCTTGTAAATAATCTATTTAAAATACTCTTTTCACTTTGTACAGTAAACAGACAGACAGGATGTAACTTTCAATATGTTTTACAGCAATTTAAGAAATAAAACCACAATAAAAAACTCTTTAAAAAAACTGAAAAATATGCAAAATATAGTTAAGACACAAATATTACTAATCATAAGTGACATAATTGAACCTCTTTTTTCTTTGAATCTCATGTTATTTAATTATAATAGTTTACCAATCAGTATACTGATTATGTTAAGAATTATGCTTTCTTTCATATTTTCACTAAAGTGTTGGAAATCGAGGATACTTTACTGTAGGTGTAGACGTTTGGTGATAAAAAGGGGGAAGTTTAGTTTTAGGAGTCTTTGCTAAGTTTCCCTTGAATTGTGTTAGATTCTCTCTTTTTAAGGTAAGCTCTTCTTCATGCTTTTTGAGATAAATTCAATTATCTACACATTTATGGAATACAATATTACATGTATACATAGATGACATTTGCATATAGAGGCAGTATATTGTGATCCTTCATTTTTAGGCAGTTAAAAACAGATACATGTGTTTTTGTTGCCCGCTTTGTTTCCCTTTTTTCCCTGGGCTCTGATGCACAGAATTTAGAGCCATTGTCGGCCTATCCTGTTCCCTCTCTTTCTGTTTGGGATAGACATCACCGTGGTAAAGAATACACACACACACACACACACACGTATCAACACACACACACATTGAACGCTGCAGTCTTCTAGCACAATGCGAAAAAACAAGAGCGAGTAATCGTATTGAGAACCCAATAGGGAAAGGGAACCAGGGTGCATTCTGGGGCCATCTTTGGAGGAACAACAGCAGCCGCCAATATACTGTATATCAGCGTTTCCTGGTCACCTGTCGGCGTTTTTTTAATCCAAAATGAATAAAGTATGCGTGAAATATTAACGACTTACAAATACAAACTATAGGTAGAAACAGAGGAGCGTTATTTTACAAAATAAAGTGAATTAATGCCATCTGTACTTATGAATTAAGAGAAAAATGAACCAATCACTGTCGGTCCTCTCTGGTGTTTGGAGTGAGTGTCTCCAGCTGTCGGTAAATTAAGAATATTAAATATTTACAGGCCCATGTCAAGTTTACAAACAGCTTGATACCGGACCTTCAAATCTACAGGTTTATTGAAAACGATACAGTCATCCGAACAGATGTAAGACAACTAATGTTATGCTACAAAACGTCGGCTTATCATGCATAAGTCATCTTGTGGTATATGCAAGTATACTGCTATATGTTATGTTATCAATCATATTCCCAGTGTAGTGGTTTGTGTTCCTGTAGTTCAGAAGAACACAATTCAGCGTCTCTTGCTGATGTCTCCCTCCTCTGCCTTTTAGTTTAAAGGAATACAATCTAATCACATGGTCCTTGTTTTTGTTTTGTTCATTGGTCATAGGAGTGGCTGTTAGAGTGACATAACAGTGCCTACCGACCATGTTTTAGAAAGTGAACAAGTTAAGCTCCTTTGCTCGCCTACAGGTTAAGTCAATAAGTTGCATTCGCCGGTATCCTCCAAAGATGGACGACTTGCCGTTAGTGACGCCACATTCCCATTCCTTATTGAATGCATTTGTGCAACCCCTTATTAATTAAAAGGTGCAACATTTGTTCTGTCATTTCATGTAAACTTCTGCTTCAGGGGAATATATTACTAAACTGTATTATTTGACAGATGAAAACACTTGAGAAGCGTTGGATTCTTATTTATACGTGTGCCGTGCTTGTTCTCTCAGTACGAGACGGGATATATCATTTGTAATTTGTTGTATACATATGCAATTTTTGTTAGGAATTATTTCCCCCCGCTCTTCTTCTGTACTTATACCAATAAGTCTTTTTGATCGTCACCCCGACCCGGAGAGAAGGAATCCATCTCTCTTCTGTTTTTCTCCTCAACTGCTTTCATGTCTACAGGGTTGATTGAAAAGTGACAAATGAATCCACGTAAACTCCTACATATTTTTCCTTATTTGCAATAAACAGGATGACCAAACAGTGAAAAGACCTCACTGTACGTGCCAAGTCATCACTGCCTGGGTTTTGTTTTCCATGCCTTTCAAGGGCGAGCGATATTTCTTTTTCCAGCTGCTGGTATAGTGAAGTGAAGGTGCACCTGACACTGTGGTAAACATGCTATCATCAGGCCTTTACCACCTCCAGCTGCTCCGCTCTAAAGCCAGATAGTGCAGGTCGGGGTCGTGATGCAGAGTAAATCTTTATTTCCCTCCTGGGTCTTCGACACACGAACATGCCACAACGCATTTGTTCAACAACAAAAAAGGGAGGTCGTGTAGAGCAAAACACTGTGTCACATTTTTACAACGCAAGGAAAAAAATGGCGATTAAAAGTAGGGAGGGATCATCCTCTGCGATACTGACACACGGGACCAAATAAGAGCAGGAAATGGTCAGCTGCAGGGATCGATGTACCGGTTAAACTGACTCGTGAACATTGTATGTGTTTTTGGAGGGAAGTTATTTGAAATTTCTAACATTTTAATTTGCTTATCCCACCGGCTTGTTTTTTTTTCTTAATCAAATGGCAAGAATTATACTGTGATATTACATGATTGTGTGAAGGTCCATGTATTTTAGCTGCTTATGATTTCAACCCTAATTCAATGCATATTTTAAACCTGTGTGTACTTGTGTTCATATGTATTGATATCGCTTTATATTGATGCATACAGAATTTTCTATTAAATTGTGTACAGTTTTGTTTGTTTGTTAATATATTGCTATTTTCCATCGTCGTCATTTAGACAGATTGCTTTACCTGAATGACATATAAGGGGTTGCCACCAAATGTGAACACACAAACTACATGATTACATTTACTGTGGGTTGACAAATGTAACATATGAATAGTATACTTAATGATATACATAATATTATTCTCGGCCATTCTTTTTCTCTTTTTGTGGCCCGTTTCTTTGAGATAAATCCCCCACATTTTTACACCATATGAACACAAAAACGACACAAAAACAAATAATTGTACAGGTTGTGTAAATACTGAATATTGAGGGGGGGGGGGGGGGGAACATTTACCTTGTTTTTTTGTATGGAAACGTAATCTCAATAACAAAATTAACCACGTCATGACAAATTGCAAAAAACATCATTAAGGTACTTTCTAATAAGGATAATACTGATATCTACGATTATAAGTGCTCAAATAAGACTATTCTTTCTCTTTGTACATGATGAACAAAATGAAGTGTTGAGTATTAATAATAAAAAACTATAAGTTTCACGCACATGGCACTGAGTCTTTTTAACCTGTTTTGTGTTTACCTCTGAATTTTGACACTTCATTCCTTTCGTTTTGCTGCTGTATTTTGGCCATAAAACCCATTTTCATTTGGTTTGTTATCATTCGAATTACAATATATGTTTTTCATTGTATCTGTCACGCATAAGCGCTCCAAACAAGATCTCTGGAAGTCTTACACAAGGCTTTAACTCAGGAGACAGCTGTTCGTGTCTCATGTCTAAAAGTCAAACAACAGCTAAGCGTAACTTAATTTTCATAACTAACGTCTACTTATTTTAACCTTAACATCAATCTTTTCGTAAACCAAACCAAGTCGTTTAATTTGAAATGTTAACTGTGTGTTTCTGCAGTGGAGCGTCAATACGGTCCGTATATAAGGGTTCACGTTGATTGCTTAATTTACCGAAATAAGTGCTGCGTTGACGACTTATTGTAGTAAACATATTTAATTTAAGTACTTATTTTAAACAAATATCTTATACCAAGATTACCCAATTTGTTTTGTTGGCTAAACTCAACTTCAATATTTTAGTTTGAATTGACATCATTAACTATGGGTTTAAAACTTGGGAAGAGAACAGGGCATTAAATAACTTGTGAACTTCAACACGAAAGCGTTGTCCAAATTGCACACAGCTAAAAACTCACTGGAATTTAAAATGTGTTGAGTGAGCTAGCTGAGTTATGAATGATAACATTGGTAGCTAAATAACTATGTTATCATTCAAAATACCAAGTCATTACATATTGCTTAATTAACCCATTTAGCACACTGATGGCTCATATCCTTCAACAGAATTGTGGTTCTTATATTAAATATTGTAAGAAACTCACATGTATAGTGCAGTGTTATCTAACGCAATAACTATTGGTCCTCGACTTCTGTTATGTAGCCAAAATGGCGATTGAGACACCTCAAGCGTTTCACACTCAAATTTGTCAAAGTGAGTCACAGGAACACTTTCATAATCTGAAACCCTTCATGTATTCCTTTTCATCTCTCTTTTTATTTTTGCTTTCTGTCACAAATGCGTGGTCTTCCTTTCACACACAAGCTTTCACACACAAGCTGGCTCAGTCCTGGGGGAGGAGGGTGTGGAGAGGCAAGCCTGAGAAAGTAGGGCCATATGGTGACTGTGGGGTGGAGTGGTTGGGTCTTCCCCCCTCAACAACCAACACTGCTGCTGGCGCTACACACAGCTTCGTCTGAAGGGCTCCATCAGGCTGCTTTATCCTCTAAAGCTGTCCAGTTGCCATGTCTTAGACCTGTTGTGAGTCCTTAAATTGACATAAATATGATACGATACGATAATATTAATTGTCAGATCAAGTCTGAAATTTGACTTCCATCACAGCAAATTTCCGACTTGATCTGACCATTAAAGTATTATCGTATCGTGGTTTCCATTTAAATTATAATGATTTTACATGATTTTCTTCAAGATACTCCAACATGAGGTTGAGGATGTCTTTCATGATGCATAATAACTATCTGAGGTCAGGGAAGCAGGACCGATTTAAAAAATCTGGTGGATAGAAGTTAATGGGAAAAAAAGAGAAACTCTCCCCTGTCTCGCCAATTGCCATCAAACTGACATTGAAAAGGGCATTTATCTTCCAGCAGCAGTCTCCATCGCTGTTCAGTTGCCAATAGTGTAATATTGTGTTTGTAACCAGCAGGTCCCTTGTGCAAATGTATTTAAATGTGTGAATAATAAGCAGGTGGATACAGGCAAAACATGCCAGAGAAAATCAAAGCTGAACTCCTGTCGATGAAGCTTGGCTATACTCTACTCTCTTTTTCAACAGTTTGCATTTTAAACATTGCTTTTCTTCCATGTTGTACAATTATAAACACCAGAATCTAGCCAGGTTTTAAATTATGATGCTTCATTGAATTGGAAATCCATTTTCAACATGGAGGTGTGTGTGATTAGCCGTGATTGCCTCGCATTAAAATAACAAAACTGTTTTGTTGTTGAGTAGAGCTGGGTTGTGTGGTCTGTACATTTTATATTTTGACATGTTAATAAGCAGATGTTATCCAGAGGGACTTGCAGTAACATTTATACTGCCACTACAAAATGGCCACTATATATCTACACTCAGTTAATAGGGTTGTTGATCAATAGCAATGACTCAACGATTATGCTAGGTACTTTCAACACTCTGTATCTCGCACATCTGGTCAAGAGAAAGGATGTTTGTCTATCATTGGCATAGTGAAATACTATCTTGCTAATATTGTGAAGGTAATATCTACCATGTTCTCTAGTTAAGGGTTATAGCATGCTAACACTTTGGATGCTAACACACTAAACTAGCATGCTTAGTGTTAGCATGCTAGCACTTGATTGCTAAAGAGTAGCATTCAACAGAAACCACATTAAAAACTGATGGGAATACTAGTTTTTGGTCATAAACGGAAGTATTTAACTAATTCAACCAAATGTAAAGGCCAATCCATCCAATAATTGTTAAATTATATCAGATTGGAGTCATTGGACCAATGTTAAAATTGATTTATCTACTGACACAATCATCACTGGAGTTGCTAGCATGGCATGGCTTTGCTAGCGTGGCTAAACATGTATTGGGGTTAGAAGATAGTTACATTGAGTGAAAAATGAAAAGATGTATTGATTGTGGGGTATAGAAGAAAATAAAGGCTTTTCAGAAGGAGAACAGAGCGAGAGAGAGTCATATACATATAGGGTTAACTCATCTTTTCAGCCACCTCCCAAAATAGTGAAGACGAGATTAAGTGGCTGGACTGTCTCCCTGAGCAGACTCTCACCTGCTTCACTCCCCACAGACCACAGCTAGGAAATTAGGTGTCTGGGAGGGAACATGATGGTGAACTCGACCAGACAAGACAAACACAGTCTTGTTTCTGCAATGTAGTACAACTCTGACGTCTGACCTGGAATTATTTATAGGCCATCAAAATTGTTACGTTAAACTTTGTTATGGAATGAAATCACAAACTACAAAGAGTTTTAAGACAAAAACATGGAATAGGTAGCAACATCGTAAAAAGGATACCTTGCTTTATTGTCTATTTTACTACAAATGGGACCATCTTTTAGAAAAATACATCATGTATCATGTTCTGTGGGACCAATAAAGGTATTCTGATCCTGATATTCTGATCATGCTGCACTGAATAAAATGTCAAAAGCTATTGAGACCATAATCTCCAACACAGTCTCACAGCATTTCGTGTCATAGTCACGAAATAAATTTAATCTATTGATTCGTGTTCACCAACACGATTTTCACATTTTGTTCGTGTCACACAGAACGATTTTAAAAGCAATGTATTTCTATTGGTAGTATGTTTTGTGCCTGCACCACGTATTTTTGTCCGGTCGGGTCTTGGAAGACCGGAAGCTTTGTGGTTCATAAAAACATTTTTCTTACTCAATATCTTACCCTAAGCCTAACCCTTTTATTTTAAATTGTATAATGTCGGAGTTTTTTTTGCCATCCGCGAGGAAAATAAATGGGGCTCAGAGCCTCAGAATACTGAAACCTGTACTTTTTGTACTTTTGGTGCAGGCACGAAACATATACCAGAAATACATTGCTTCTAAAATTGTTCTGTGTCAGAATACTGAAATCTGATTAATTTCGTGACTATAACACGAAATGCTGTGAGACTGTGTTGCAAACTCGGCAGGAATATGTTTACTAAGGTAATATATCAAGGTATAAGTCATGTCATTTTTTTCATAGACGTCTATACAATCAGACTTATTTCTGCAAGGAGTGGGGTTAGAAAGAATTGAGGTTTAAGGGCCAAATGTCCCGTTCATTTGTGGTTCTTCACAATAAGGTTTCTGTCAATGTTTCCTGACTCTTCCTATGGATTTTCTGCTTCTGTTTCTTCCTAACATCCTGGTTGGTTCTTCGTTTTGTGTTTGCTGCTTTCCATGTTTCGTTATTTTGCCTGCTCCTTTAGTTTAGTGTTTTTACACCATGCTTCACTTTACCAAAGTTTGCCTTTTGTTGTTTATACCATGGGTCCTTTTCTCTTGTGTGTTTGGGTCCAACTGCCTTCGAGACCTTGTGAAATCCCCGCTCTACGTTCATCAGATTGAGCAGCTCATGCACAAAGTTTGAGAGCAAGCATCTTCTGGTTGGTGCTAATGGGAAAAAAAACATTGTCAAACAAATGTATAGTAGCACGAACAAATTATTTAAAGCAAGGAAGAAAAGCTAGTCTGTCATACGAAAGCAATGATGAGCTGATTTGTATTCCATATTTTATTCCTTCTTGTTCCACTCCATTGCAATGTAAATACTGTTATATATTTTACTGTATTTTTTTATTAATTTTAACATTTGTTCTAGTTCTCTACCTGTGTTTTTAATTCTTGTTTGACACCAAGTAAAATTCCTCATATGTGTAAACTGGTAATAAACCTGTTTCTAATTCTGATTCTGATTCTGATGAGATATAGTTATCATAAAAACATTCTCCCAGAATAAGACGCTATTTTGACACGGGGCCAAACACATTGGTTTTACTTTTCTGACCCTGAGGTTGCCACTATCTGCCGTACACAACTATAACTAACAAACTCAACATCCACTCTGTATGCTAAATATCTGCCCTCCCCTCACCTCTATACCTGCACCCAGCTATGATGACACCCACGTCCTCATCCATCATCTCTGGATCCGCACACCCCCCTCACTCCGAGCTTACATTAATTTCACACCGACGAGCAAGATTTATTAAATTATTGATGGAGGGGAGTGAGGTGCGAGGGGAAAAAGGGATGAGATATATTAGTAAGATAGAGATTCACACGCAACCTAACTGTGATTCTGCGCTACTATTTTTGTCAAATCTTTTTTTTCTTCTGATTTGGAGACAATGTGAACTTTTGTACAGAAGCCCGACGTCTGGTATCTGAAGGCCGAAACCTTCAACAGCTCTGATTTAAAAGCCAGTCCGAGGCAAAAGCTTTCCCTTTATCTCCCTCCATCTTATTCTCCTATCTTCACCTGATACTCTCCCGACTGTTTTCCTTCCCTTTATCCTCATTTGACCCTACCTTTCTGCCTCTTTCCCCTCTCTCTCCACCTCATATTGTGCTTCAGGTTGAATTATTAGGACGGAGGAAGGGGTGGATGTTGCCTCCCTTTAGCATTATCTTGATTTGGGTATGTTATGATCTCTGCTTTATTTTGTATGAACAGTCTTCTGTTTTGGTTTGGGTTCACTTCCTGACTTTGTGTTTTCCCGTCTTTTTGTAATTGCTTGCCCCACCCTGATAATGTCAACCTGTGCAAAACTGCAACATCTCTGATTTAAAAGCCAGTCTGAGGTTGCGGTCCAATTGTCAAGTTTGCTTTGGAAGGTTCCTAACAGAGTGAGATGACCCGGTAGTATCTAGGTTGCAGCCATGATGAGAGATGTTGGATTCTTTATATGATAGGAAAGGATCTTCAATACTTCCTTTATAATCTCCTTTAGTTTAGGAAACAGTGGACCACCCTTTACGAAAAGAAAGAGGTAAATGCTGTCCAAACTCACTTACGTTCTGGTGCCTATTAAAGGTCCCATGTCATGCTTCTCCGGTTATTACCCATCTCCTTGTATGTTATGAAGGTTTTTCTGCATGTAAACGGTCTGCAGAGTCACAAACCCTCAAAGTACACCCTGTAGCGAGTAAAACTCTAACACAGAAAAGACCTGTCTATGAACGCCTCGTTGGGGATTTCTCTTATTCCATTGTTTTCTTCCTGTGACGTGTGAAAACCCAAATCAACAACAAATGACCGGATTGGCCCAAATGGACCAATCCGCGGAGCACCTCACACACCAGGATCCCTTGGCTAACTAACAGGGAGTCCCCATTAACTTGCATAGAGCTCCCTGAACGCTGGTAATAGACGAGTTGGGATCGCGGAGAAATGTTCTCCGCAGACCCATTCTCACAGCATTATAAACCTTTTTCTTACTCAATATCAAGCCACACTTATTGTTCTTATACTTCGGCTGTGAGTGTTTGTGTGTGCTCAGGATGAGTTTCGCTTGTTCTCGCTGTATCGCCGACCCGGAAACCTGTCCGCTCCTCGCAACAGCAGCGAGCCTCACAACGTCCAGACCAATCAGAGCACACTGGGCTCACAGGGAGGGGGGGGGGGGGGGGCAGGAGAGAGTGGATATCTGGTGAATACACATACTATACAGAGATGCTGAGAAACCAATGTGGTTTTGGAAAATTGCACAATGTAAATCTATTCTAGTAGACCTCAACAATGGAAATATGATCAGTAGAAATGGCCATGACATGGGACCTTTACTGTAAGTCCTTTTCCAAAGTGCTTTTGCATTGTTTTTGAAGTTTAAACACAGTATTAAATCAAAAGGGGAAATATGAACATAATGTCTATTACAATAAAATGATCAAAGTCAAGAATTCATAGTGTTTACCGAGTTGTGTGGGACTTCTTCAACTTTTTAAAACATGTTTGATGGATGTGTAGTCCTAACAAGTTATGCATATATTGAATAGAGTTGTTTATTTTACAATATCTTAATACAATCATACGCATTGGGATTCATGTGGATTAATACGTGTGAACCGGAGGGTGAGTATCTAGGTGCGCTCATAGTAGTCTGATTTAAGGAATACTGTAATTTCATAACGTCCGCTGGCATATCATAATGACGTCGGATAGTTTAAGTGCAGGCGGATTCTCAAAGCACCGCAGTTGTCTTTTCCTAAGTCCTGATGAGTTCTCCTATCATCTTTCCTTAACGCCATGACGTTTCTCACATAGGTTAAGGAATAGTGGTTAGGAAAAGACGATATGGGCTGATTTTTCAATTCGACTGCAACTCAAGGCAAAAGCTTTCCCTGTAACTCTCGTCACTCCATCTTATTTTCCTATCTTCACAAGTTTTCCTTTCCTTTATCCTCCTTTGACCCCTACTTCTCTGTCTCTTTCCATCTCTTACTCCCTCTCTCTCTCCACCTTATATTGTGTGTCAGGTTGAATTATTAGGACGAAGGAAGGGTTGGATGTTGCCTCCCGTCCCTATAGCATTATCTTGGTTTGGTTATGTTATGATCCCTGCTTTATTTTGTGTGAACATTCTTCTGTTTCGGTTTGGTTTCACTTCCTGTCTTTGTGTTTTCCCTCCTTTTCTGATTGCTTGCCCCACCCAAATACTATCCACCTGTGCAAAACTTCAACTGATTGAAAAGCCAGTTGTCTTTTCCTAAGTCCTGATGAATTCTCCTATCATCTTTCATTAACCCCATGATGTTTCTCACAGAGGTTAAGGAATAGTGGTTAGGAAAAGACGACATGGGCCGATTTTTGGACAATTTTACCGCAACTCAAGGCAAAAGCTTTCCATCTACCTCCCTCTCGTCACTCCATCTTACGGTAAGTCCACACGGCAGCGTCGCGTTGAAGCTTGCCGATGGGCGTGTCTGGCGTGCGACCAACAACCAATCAGATTAATCTCCCGCCCCGGACACACAAGCATGCGGTTTGATTGGCTAGAGCTTGTACTGGCATATGATTTGATTGGCTGGCTTGAACTTTTCTCAACTTTCGAATCGAGCAACGGAGGCAAAGCGACGCGACGGAACCACAATGCAGTTCGGCAAAGCGTGACGTCACCCTATTCAAAGTGAATGGGAAGCGTCTCCGTTGAAGCACGCAACGCTGCCGTGTGGACGTACCGTTATTCTACTATCTTCACAAGATACTCTCCTGACTGTTTTCTGTCCCTTTATCCTCCTTTGACCCCTACTTCTCTGTCTCTTTCCATCTCTCTCCCCCTCTCTCTCCAACTTATATAGTGCGTCAGGTTGAATTATTAGGACGCAGGAAGGGGTGGAGTCGGTGTGGGGCCATCGTGGTAATAAAAGAAAGAGGGGCACCGTGAGTTATGGACCAGAGTTCACTGGATTATGGAGAATGAGAGGGGGAGCAGGATGGAGGAAGAAGAGGGCTAGATAAGGACAGATGACAGAGAAGCAGCACTTCCATTGGTCCAATGAAGCAAACGTCCAACACAACTCACTTCATCTTTGAAACGCACGACCTTAGACGACTCATGTGTTCGTTGAATATCGCTCGGCTTTTAGTGCTATGTCGCATCAAAACACTGCCACTCTTCTACCGTTTTTTTCTGTTCCTGTCCTTTCTGTTTCTGCTCTTTATAAAGTACCTGCATTTTAACAATTAACAGTTACCTAGCAACTAGATATATTATTTAAAATAAAACAGAGAGAAAAAGGGGTCTGAGGCAGTGATGAAATATGAATCATGTTAGTGACTGTGATATTGTTCCTACCAATAATGCCTTTTTGCATTTAATTCCCACATTTGGTACAATGGAAGGCTGATGTGCGACACGTGTTGATTACACACCGATTTCATTTGTCTCGACATTGTGTGTGTGTGTGTGTGTGTGTGTGTGTGTGTGTGTGTGTGTGTGTGTGTGTGTGTGTGTGTGTGTGTGTGTGTGTGTGTGTGTGTGTGTGTGTGTGTGTGTGTGTGTGTGTGTGTGTGTGTGTGTGTGTGTGTGTGTGTGTGGGCATCAGGCTTGTAGAGGAACACCAGACACTGATTTCACACATGTGGACAGCGGCTACACCAGCTTTGTTATCGTATGCAGTGAGAGGAGTGATCAATGCACACACCACGAAAACCAAAATGGCTTTTTTCATAATGTGAAGTTCGAAAAGAGTACATTTAGCTAATTGGTAAGAATTGAGGTTGTTGTTTTTTCCCTATCTCTAAATGTCTTATTTTGCTCTGGCATTCAGACAACCATCATATTAAACAGTTAAGTAGGCGAGGACTTTGTTAATTAATTTGTTAGTAGTTAGCAAATGAGCTAATTCAGGAAACTGTGTTGTAACAGAGATGAATACTTACAGTTTAACAATTAAGGAAATACAAATATTAGCTTTTTTGCCTATAGAAGATTGATATCACTCGTGTCTGAATGCTAGATATGAAGCTACAGTCAGTCCCTGGTTAGCTTAGCTTAGTTCAACATAAAGACTGGAAAAATTGCGGACACAGCTAGCCTAGCTCATTTAATTTAATCTGTAATAAATACAGAGTTTAAACCACGGACTGTATAAGAAGTAGACGTTGTTACTGTGAAATCACCTATTTCGCTTATTTTATTTTCGCCTATTTTATATTTCGCCGATATTTCGCCGATATTTCGCCTATTTTCACCTATCACCTATTTCAATTGATGGACTATTGTTTAGAAGCCCAGAGTTTGGGTTTTTGGCAGTTGCCATGCCATCTTGTTTTTGCAACCAGCAGTGACATGATTGGGTGAATCAAACTCAAATGTAACAATTACTTTAATCACTAAGTCACACTCGCTCTTCTATAGAGAGGCGAAGTCACGCCCATCTACTTCCGACCCATGGGACCTTATTTCGGAAAAATTGTGTATTGAAGTCAATGGAGAGAGAAAGATTATCTTTCGATCCCGTTTGTGCCACGAATTACACATATGATGTTTGTCAATCTTAAAAAATTATTTCCATGTAAAAAAAGTCACAGTTTGTCTTAAAACTGTTGAAATATAAGACTATGAAAAATACGCAACTAGAAAGACTACAAATCCCAGAATCCCGGTCCCGCATGCTGGCTCTCACGGAACCGACTAACTCCCCTTGTGTGTATGTACAGCTCTCAACGTGCCCAGACTTGGAGTGATTTTCACCTCTTTTAATACTTTTCACTTCATTCTGAAAGAAAGAAGTGAAATGTGCCAACGTGACGGCCGTCTTGGTGTGTGGTGCGAGACGGGAGATGTAGTTCATTGAGCGGTTTCACACAAACAAAGTGTTACTTCACAGTTTTACGACACATTTTAATTTTTTTGACTTGCAAAATTATCTTTTAAATTGACAAACATCATATGTGTAATTTGTGGCACAATTCAAACGGGATCGAAAGATAATCTTTCTCTCCCCATTGACTTCAATACATACTTTTTCCGAATTAAGGTCCCATGGAGGTCCCCCGGAAAGGGAGGGACTTTGCCTCTCTATTGTCTAGCACTCCAACACATCATACGTGACAGTCTAAGGGGCGGGACATCTCTAAGCGGTTGACTAATCACAACAGAGCCGGCCAGCTAACCAATCAGAGCAGACTCAGGCTCTGGTTTCAGACAGAGGGTGAAAAGAGGTGCTGCAGCACAGGCAGTAGGAGAAAACACATGTCACAACAGAGGCACAAAATATAGATTTGTACCTGAAAATGAGCAGAATAGAGCCTCTTTAAATCCAACTAGTGCTTGTTTTGCCTGTCTGGTGTATATTTCAAATATACAAACATTCACATCCTGTCCAAAATGACTGATTAGTATTGTTGACATTTATTTATTTACGGTACTTAACGTTCCTGCATACCAGCAGTCGTGTTCGATTCCTATGTTTGTAAAGTTTTCACATCCTCAATAACACCTGCAGTGAAACAATGACTTCCAGACACTTAACACAGTTTAGCAGAAACCGTTACTGTTCTCGAGCACAGAGTGAGTTAACAAAGCACATGTGTGCCGACAAAATGACAGGTGTGCCGCCATGAGGGTGAATAATCAAGAGGAGGACGAGAGCGAAAAGCCTCACAAATCAAGAGTCTGAGAGGGATGGATCTGCGTGGGGAAGAGGCACAGATGGAGTGACAGGACATCAACAAGTGAGAGAGAGTGCTGCCATGGTAAAAGACAGAAGGTGAAAAGGAAGTGCCGAGGAGAAAGGGTTAAAGAGGAGAGGGGAGAGAGACGGTTGCCTCGGCAACAGCAGCCAGCATTTCCCTCACTTCCTTGTGCCCACACACAGAGATTCACACACACACACACACACACACACACACACACACACACACACACACACACACACACACACACACACACACAGACGTATATATACACATGTTCTCTCTCCCGCCTTCGTCTCAGAGTTAAAGTTTTTTGCAGGCGTACATTGACAGATTCCTTCAAAGCACGGTGTGTGTCTGTGTGTGTGTGTGTGTGTGTGTGTGTGTGTGTGTGTGTGTGTGTGTGTGTGTGTGTGTGTGTGTGTGTGTGTGTGTGGGTGTGGGTGTGGGTGTGGGTGATGCGGTGGCAGCAGTCAGAAGCACAGGATGTTCTTTGAAATGAATGGTGTTGTGCAACAAATTCAACCAATAAGCTAAGTCATGTAAAATATAATCATATTATATATCAGTATGAACATTGCTGGTCTATCACGAGCAGAGATAATTGTAGTCGTGACTTAAAAAATATGACTTATATCCTTAATAGTTGTACGATTATATCCTATTCTTACACTGCTAAGCTAAAGGCAGCTAATGTTAGCATTATGACCATTAGTCGTCTCGTTTAGTCATTTGTTAGCAATTTCTAGGACACATAGAAGCTTAAGAAATTCACCAGTGGGGTATTTACTGACATATTTCATATAGAAAACCCTTGAAGTGCTAAAATGCTCATTAATCTGGGTTTAAGGACTCATTCCATCACTTTACTCCAGTGGTTCTCAAACTTTTTCTGTCAGGCCCCCCCTTTGGAAAAAAAAAAAAGTCGGGCCCCCCCAACACAAATAGTCAGGCTCAGTGGCGGCGCCAGAGATTTATTTTGGGGGTGCTGTGGGGTAGCTTGACGTTTCATAGAGGGTTCTCAAACATTTAGGGTTTCCCATTAATGTCCCGGGCGCTACAGTGGAATGTTCTACTGCAACAATCCCCACGCATATACACAGTGTTCCCGCGACTGTTACAATGAAGGCTCGATATCAGCTCACGGCATATAGGTGTAAGCAGGGGTAAAGTGCTATTTTTATAGGTGGTGTGTGGACCTCACATAGGGGGGTCCGGGGGCAAGCTCCCCCGGGAAGATTTATTTCTAAATATTGAAGTTAAAAGCATCAATCTGGTGCACTTTGAGAGCAACATGGAGAGATCTATGGATACCTCTCTCAACACCCATTTGAAACAGAACTGTAAACAGATTTACTTTTTCTTTATGGATATTTTACAAATCACCCTTTTAAACTTTATTCTTTTTTTACTGTCATATAGTATTTCATACCTGTTTTTCATTTATTCTCTTATTTTTTGTATAACTATAATAATCATATAAACGTGTGCCTCGGAAATAATTGTTTACATTAATGGTGACCAAAACGTTTGAGACCCACTGAGATAACACAGAGTCCTTTAGCTCACTGAGTCTCTCAGTCTGACAGGAGAGGACTCTCCTCCACTTTGTTGTTGAAAAAACTCTTTATATCCATTAGCGTAGCTCGCTAGCACCGGAAGCTTTAATGAAACACAGAGACCCAGACGTAATAGTACTGTATCATATTATTTTCGAATCAATCATTTTTTTTAATTATGATTTTTATTTTTTATTTTTAAATAACCATTTTTCCTCCTGGTCTCTCGCGCCCCCCCTGTCATGCCTCTGCGCCCCCCAGGGAGGGCGCGCCCCCCACTTTGAGAACCACTGCTTTACTCCCATTAGAAAAACTCTCACGTGCAACTACATCACAAAATGTAGGATCATATTGTATTTAGTCTGTTTCTCGTCTCATGTCACTTTTCAGGTATCGTATCACTCGTTACAGCTCCCACTCCACTGACTGCTGTTGTGTCACTGGAGTTGAACATGGCTCAGTTTTCATACTGAACCTGTCATGCATGTTTCTGTGTGACAGCCACCGCGGGGGGGAGGAGATCTACTGTCTAAGGTCACACGAGGGGTGTGTGAAAGCGAGTGTGTGACTGTGAGTGACGATCATGTGTAGGTGTGTGTGTGTGTGGCCTAGCATTACTATACGTGTGGGGACTCGCCTCCCTTATGGGGACAAAATGGAGGTCCCCATGAGGGGAATTATTAATTTTAGGGTGAAGACTTGGTTAGGTTTAGGGTAAGGTTAAGGTTAAGGGTTAGTGTTAGGCATGTGTTGGTTATGGTTAAGGTTAGGATAAGTCTCCAGGAAATGCATGTAAGTCAATGTAATGTCCCCTGAAGTGATGTATACATGGTATGTGTGTGTGTGTGTGTGTGTGTGTGTGTGTGTGTGTGTGTGTGTGTGTGTGTGTGTGTGTGTGTGTGTGTGTGTGAAAGTGCGCTTTCTTTGTAGTCTGCACGCATTACATGTACAGGTAATCTTTGTATGTCGAGCAGAATTGAATATGAAGTGTGTGATGCTATGTAAGATTGCACTTATGATGGTTTTTATTTATAAAATATGATATCTGTTAGAGTTTATAAAAATCACATGTTTTAGGAATTTATAAAATGTTATGTTTTTTTTAAATATGATATTCTTTTAATGTTTTTGAAAGTTTAAAAAAATATGATGTTTTTTATCATTACAAATATGTTTGTTCTTGTATTTTTTATTTTTTCAGAGTTTATAGAACGTTATATTTGACAATTATGATGTTTTTAGGGAATTACACAATTTTTGAATTTTTTAGAATTGATAAAATGATGACGTTTCATATGGTTTATAAAAAAGAATGTTATTTGAATTTATAAAATAGGTTGTTATGAATAAACAAACCAACAGTTTATACAGCTTTTAGAAGGATTAAGGGATCATTAAACAATTATTTTCAATATTTTGGGTGTTTTTTATTTTGTTCTACCCTGGGCACATTTAAAGTACGTTTAATACTGTAACTGTAAATATACTTTTACATTTTAAACATTTCAAATGCAGGGCTACACCATGTTATTAATACTTTTACTTTACTAAAGGATCGGAGTACTTCTTCCCCCACTGCCCGTGTGTGAGAGAGACATAGATCACCTTAGAGACCCCCGGAGGACGAGGGGAGTAATAAAGCACCGCCGCGAGTCACAAGGACAGAGCGGGATGATGATGGCACCATCAAATGTAATGTGCTGGTGAGAGTAGAAGAAGAGGAAGAGGAGGACGAGGAGCTGAGGGTGGGAGGACCCTGAGCGGCAGGGACCCTCAAGACAAACAGGCTTAATTGGGGCAATCACTCTCTTCCACTTCACAATCTGCAATATGCCTGATTTGAATTATGATCTCAATTTGTTCCCAAGAACCTTGGCTCTGTGATTCACCTCACACACCCCCACCAGGGCTCAACATGCTGTATAATAACCTGTAGAAAGAAATGTAATCAGTTACCTAATCTAAGTATGACAATATAGAAATAATGTAACCTGTTATTTACATTGATTACTCCCCTTAATTCAGTTCATGTAACAGACGTATGTATTTTTAACCTAAACAATGATCTGAACCAGGGGTGTCAAACTCAAATACACAGCGGGCCAAAATTAAAAAATGGGTACTAGTCGAGGGCCGGACTGGTTCAATGTTTCTTGCAGAACTGATTGAAATGAACTTATTGCACATATTAAACCTGGAACTAACAAAGCTTAAATTATTGCCTATAAAAACAACATTAAACATTAAATAATCAGTTGCATTCATTTCTTATGGCTCTATCTGCAGCTTTTCCTGAGTCATTTCTTAGGATTACATTTTTCCACAGGCCAACAACAGCTTCAACAAAACTATTTCCCTCAAAGAGAAACCAAACATGCCCTGTTGTCGTGAGAGACAAAGTGCAGAAGGAAACATCCATGTAAACTCAGTGTGCTGCTCTGTGAAGCTAGTTCAGATACTTGGCATTTCATCTCGGGTGCAAGGTCATCAATGTTTGGGGTCAGGCTCTGAGCTGAGGAAACCCTCAGGATTAAGTGAAGGTGTGCGTGCAATATACCAGCGGGCCAGATCGAATAGTAATTACAAATTATCCTGCGGGCCGAAATTAAATCTACCATGGGCTGATTTGGCCCTCGGGCCTTGAGTTTGACACATGTGATCTAAACCTTCACTAACCAAGTAGTTTAGTTGGAATTGACAATGTTTACCATGTTTTTAAAACTGTGACGGAGGGTGTAATGGCGCGTTTCCACTGCAGCGCGGAACCCGGTTTAAGAGAGCTGTGACGTCAGCGGCCGTTTTTGGTTGCGTTTCCACTTGGCCTAGTACCTGCTAGCGGGTCCTAATTCACAGTTTTTCTGGCCTCATAAAATCGTAGTTCTAGGGCCAGGAACAACCAGGCTGATTATGTGACGTCAACACTCTCGACTGCTGATTGGTCAGAGAGAATCGTCACAATCGGTGCGGGATATAATGCCTAGCGTCGCATATATATAGCGAAGCTTGCAGCCAGCATTTTTATAAACAGCATTTTTGTTAACAGAGGAGCTACAAAAATGGCAAAGAAAAGCATGCCGTGGTCGGTCGAGGAAGTGACGACGTTCCTACATCACATTGCAGATGATACGATCCAGCGGGAGCTCAACGGGACAACTCGCAATATAAAAGTGTTTCAGGAGGTTGCTACACTGATGTCCACAAGCGGTTACTTGAGGACTGTCGTGCAGTGTAGGGAAAAACTCAAAAAGATGAAGAGTGAATATCGCTTCGTCAAAGATAACAACAACACGAGTGGTGCTGGTAGGAAAAGCTGGAAGTGGTTTGACCTAATGGACACCATTTACGGCCATAGACCGGTTAGCGTTGGGAGGGAGGGAGGCCTGGACTCTGCAACGGCGTTACTGGAGTCTCTGCATGCTAAGTTTTTGCTAACGCTCTGTTATTTGCTTGAAAGCGTTGTGTCCCTATCTGTTCTAAAGCTCACTTCTAACAAAGAAGTCTATTTTATCCTTACATTTATGTTCGACAACCCATGCTTGACAACCCATCATCAGCACTGGTAACAACAGAGTTATTTTCTCCACAGTCAGTCACCTACTTCAGCCTCCTCAAACCCTCCCTCCAGATATCTCCATTAAACAATGTACTGACTTTCTGCAATTTTTTCACTCCAAAATTAACACCATTCACCTAGAGCTAGCCTCAGCATGCACCTCCTCAAGTGATCCACCCTGGATGGCTACCACTGGTCCATCACTCATCAGCTCCCTCTCCATCTTCACCCCAGCATCGGAATACACCATCTCAGAGCTCATCCGTAAAGCTAAAACCACCACCTGTCAGCTTGATCCTCTTCCCACCACCCTGGTCAAGGCTTGCCTACCAGCCATATCACCCATGATCACTGACATAATTAACTCCTCCCTCACCTCTGGAATTGTACCCACCTCCCTCAAACTGGCTGCAATCACTCCCATCATCAAAAAACCTGGTACTGACCCAGCCGATCTAAACCACTACAGGCCCATCTCCAACCTACCCTTCATTTCCAATACCCTTGATAGGGTGGTTGCCGCACAGCTTCAGTCCCATCTTGACACAAACAACCTCCATGAACCCTTCCAATCTGGTTTCCGCCAAAAACACAGTACTGAAACAGCCCTGGTTAAAATCACCAACGACCTCCTCCGTGCAGCTGACTCCGGACTTCTCACCATCCTCATCCTCCTTGACCTCAGCGCTGCATTCGATACCATCTCTCACCCACTAATACCTGGACCGCCTGGCTGACATTGGGATCACTGGTGTTGCACTCTCCTGGTTCTCATCATACCTCACTGACAGACAACAGTTTGTACAACTCTGTAATCACAAGTCACAAGAAAGTGCTATTTCACTGGGTGTCCCCCAGGGGTCAGTACTGGGTCCACTCCTATTCATCATATATCTCCCCCCCCTGGGCAAAATCCTCTGTCACCATGAGGTTAATTTTCACTGCTACGCCGACGACACGCAGGTCTACATTTCCTCCAAACCCACCACTGCCCTGCCCCCAACCTCCCTCACCACCTGCCTTGAGGACATCAGGAGCTGGATGAGCAGGAACCTCCTGAAGCTTAACGGTAGCAAAACTGAGGCCCTGCTCATCGACTCCAAATCCACCCTCACCAATTCACATAACACCACAGCACCAAACATCATCATCAACGGCTTCCCCATACCATTCGCTACCCAAGTTAAAAGCCTCTGTGTCATTCTGGACGGCTCCCTCTCATTCGCACCACACATAAAAAACATCACCCGCACCACCTTCTTTCATCTTCGGAACATCTCCAGACTCCACTCATCTCTGTCCCAACCCAGCACTGAAATCATGGTCCACTCATTCGTCACATCCCGGATTGGTTACTGCAATGCACTTCTGACTGGCCTTCCCATCAAGCTCCTCAATAGACTGCAATTAATCCAGAACTCTGCTGCCCGGATCATCACCCGCACCAACTCATCCGATCACATCACCCCCATTCTCACTCAGCTACACTGGCTTCCTGTACGCTACCGTATTGACTACAAAAACATTCTACTCATATACAAAGCTCTCCATAACCTTGCCCCCCGGTGATGTAGATACATCACCGATCTCCTTCAGGAGTACACCCCCTCCCGCACCCTCTGCTCTTCGTCCGTAGGACTTCTCACCGTCCCAAGCTCTCGCCTCAAAACCATGGGTGCTCGAGCTTTCAGCTGCTCGGCTCCCAGACTCTGGAACTCGCTGCCATTACACATCCGACAGTCTGATTCCATAACAACATTCAAAACCCAACTCAAAACCCACCTGTTCAAACTGGCATTTTCTTTATAATCTGTACCCTGTGTCCTTTTGTAGTCAATTTCCTGTTGTTTGTCTTGTCTTACCCCGGCTGATACTTCACTTCACTAAATCCACTGTTTTAATTGTTCCCTATATTGCCCCCATGCCCTGTAAGGTGTCCTTGGGTGTTATGAAAGGCGCCCCCCAAAATAAATGTATTATTATTATTATGCTTTTATGGAGCCCCGAAGGCTAGCTAGCTAGCTAAGGCAGATAGCATTAGCTAGAGCTATTGTTTGCTAACACCATATGTGCCATTGTTTACGTTCAGTTTTTCTTTTCTATAGTTGTTGTTGCTATTGAAAGTATTGTGCTGCAGTCAGTGCTTGAATTGGAATGAAAAAGGTGCCAGTACTCTAAAATCAGCAACTTTTTCAAGTCAATTTTATATATACAGCCCACAAACAAGAATTTGGCTACTATAATGCTGGTGGGTTTGTCTCTTTACTACTGTATATTTTAGAAAGGTTCACTGTACTTAACATTTTTTATGATAGGCAGCGGATATGGCTAAAGCTCAGTAAGGTCAATATTAACTGAAAATATAGCAATCAAAGTCTAGATCTTCTGCTGAAGACACATGAAGCAGAGACCTTTCAGGTGAGAGCCCCTCTGGTGGTGTTCAACATTAATGACAAGGAAACAAAGCTCTGGTCAGAAGCATTTTTTATAAAAAGCTTTAACAAAATTAAGTATTTCTGTACATTTTGAATGCAATCTAACTTTCCAACTCAGAAAACGAAAAACGAAAAAGTGCCAAAAGTCTTCTCACATGGCTGAGCTGCTTTGCAATATACTTCACCACTGAAGAATACAAATATGTATAAAGTAAACTATGATGCAATCTAACTTTCCAACTCAGAAAAATGATAAAGAGCATGAACAAAGAACATGTAAAACAAATGCAAATTTGCACAATCTAAAATGAGAAACTGTAACTGCAAGTAACAAAGTCTGAGCCATGGTAAAGAGTTACATTGAACACCAAGCTGATCAGATAACTCCCTGGTTGGTCTGAAGTCCTTCTATCTCCAGGATCTGTACAAATCGGCACATTATGCCAAAAGTCTTCTCACTGGGTGAGCTGCTTTGCAATATACTTCACATTGTTAGAAAAGGCTCCAGAAGGCCTTGGGGACATCAGTATCAGGGGCTGGAGCTGGACAGGCTCTTTCATCAGCACTTCTCCTTCCCTTTGCCAGCCAGGACCTCACATACTGTTCCGGATTGAACTGTCCTAGTGATGGTCCATTACATTTAATGAAAACCAGGCTGGACAGTCGGCTGACAGAGAGAGCATTCCTTTTTGCAGTAAGGATATCGTTCATGCAGCTGAATGCCCGCTCACACTCACTAGTGGAGACAGCGATGGTTCGGACTGCTTTCAGTAGAGGCTCCATGGCAGCAGGTGTACGGGATGCCCTGGTTTCCTTGTATTCGCGAAAGCCCTGAACAGTCTCTCTTCTGTCCACTTTCAGCACTTCGCACAAACGTAGCACCTCTACGTCCCCATACTGTACGTCTAACTCCTCTTCAGGCCAACTTCCAGGATGGATAACTTTCATGTCCTGGATTAGCTGATTGTCCCGGGCCTCCCGGCCATGTAATGGGATTTATCTTGTGCTGACATGAGAGGAGGTTGTGGAAGTCATTCTGTGTCTCAGATTCTCTACCATACTGCGGAAAAAACTGACCTGCATGAATCTGTACAAGCCTGCCATTCTCACGCAGGGCAACACCCTTGAAGGACTTCTCAGCTAGAGCTGTATGAACTGTAGTCATGTGTGGGCCAGGCATGGTGACCATGGATTCAAAAACTCGTATTTCTCGAGTTAAGAGCCTATCTGCTGTAGGCAGTGTCATCTCTCTTTTTTGGAGTTGCCGAGAGAGGTCGCTGAGCTCTGTGAGCGCATCGTACATCAGTCCCAGATTGCTGACAAACGTTGCAGATGTGAGCACATCATCCAGGCCCTTGTACTTTGCTCTGTCTCTGGAATCCCTGCTCGTGTCGTTTGCAGCATTTGTGAAGTGATCATGAAGCACTCGGTAGTTTTCCCAGACTGCTCTGACGCTCCTTTCACTTGAAGCCACCCAGCGGATGGACAAAACACGCCCTATCACCAGGAGACGCTGTCCGACTGCTTGCGCACACTGTGCTAACTGCCTCTGATTTTTGGGGGAGGCATTGAACAAGGAATAGAGTTTGTCAAAAAAGATCTGGAAATGATTGAGCCCTGAGACCTCCTTGACCACATCCCCAACTGCCAGCTCTAGACGATGATTGGAGCAGTGCCACACAAACAGGCTTGGGAATTTACTACACAACTGGGTAGCAACGCCTGTTCTCTTCCCTAGCATGACTGAAGCCCCATCACATGCAAAAGAAACGAAACACTGACCTAAAAAGTCCTCGTTAAAATCTCTTCCAAGACACTCCATTAACGCCTTTGTGATGTCATCAGCCGTTGTTCCATCCAACTCGATCAGCTCCCAAAAAAACGTTTCGGGCTCAGCATCAGCTAATGCTGAGCGTAGACACACAACAAGCACCGTTTTACCACTAATAGTGGTAGATTCATCGACCAAAACACAGAGTTTTCTTTGGTTTTCTGTAATGTCTTTTGCCATTTTTTTCTTCAGCTCATGAGCTATGTGGTCGATGATTTCGCCACAGGTTTTATTGGAGTGCAAAACCCTGCCCACGTTCAGCCCATTCAGTTTCTGTACATTCAAATCAATTGGCATGTCTGTGAATGGCCGGCTATGTTTGCCAATTTTATATGCCGTTCGAAAAACTCTGATAGTGGTGTCTAATTCAGATTTATGCATAGACTGCACTTGATGTTGAATAGTTTCACGTGAAGCAGATGTAAGGATGTCAGCAGCTTTTACATGGGCTTGTGATTCTTTATGTTCTTTGATTTTTTTTTCTCAGGCTAGCTTGTTGTTTGCCCTTGTCAACACCGAAATGAGACACTGCACACTCACCCCATTCAGTTGACAGTTTCAGTCCTTGTCCAGTGTGTATTCCCAAAGATTTGACATCTCTGCATATCCGACATCCTAGCTTCTTATCTTTAAGAGGGAGCCATGCATTGGTCTTGCAAAAATATTGCACCTGGTCCGTTGTCCAGCAGTCAGGTGCATCGCTTTGCCCGGTGTTGGTGGTGGCAGTTGCGCCAGCAGCAGCTAACGTTAGAGGCTCTGGAGGAGGCTGCGGAGCTAGTGCTAATGCTAATGCACTAGAACTTGGAGCAGGAGGATCAACCAAAGAAAGCTCCCCATCAGACACAATTTCCAACACAGGCACAGCATTCTCTGTATTTGAAGTTTCTTCCGGCGACAACCGCTGTCTTTTTGCACTTTTATTAATCCACGCTAACATTTTAGAAATGCTAATTTGTGACGTGACTTGCTTTCCTTCTCTCGGGGGCGTGCCTGCTCTGTTCTATCACTCTACATAGCCACCCACTGGGTGGGAGTTGCACTGCATAAACACAACACACGTGCATCTAGGTATGTAAATTGTAAAGCATTAAAACATGGTTTTACTAACAGTTTTCAGTATGTTGTTACTTCGGCATTATTATTATTATTATTAATTTGAAACGTGTATTACTATTAAATCACGGTCAAATAGGTTAATTTTGACATAGTCGTTTCCACCACAGTATTTACATGGAGAAGATAAGCCCCGCCCCCTCTCCAGCACGTTCTGTTTGAATGACAGGAGTAAACAGCTGACAGCCGCTGTGAAACTCCAGCGGTTAGAGCGATGAGAATGTCCGTTCGGCACCTCATGACGCATCTACTGAGTACCGGGCGGCTGTATATATATATATGGATGTATAATAAGAACGGCGGGAGAGTGTTGAGTACTGGCACGGTGCATGAGTACCGGAGTACCGCCAGCATGCCGGTACTGAGCAAGAAGTGCCGGTACTCCATGGGTCAGAACCAGAAGTGCCGGTACTGCGTACCGGTGAGTACCGGCCCAATTCCAGCACTGGCTGCAGTAGTTTGGAATTAACAAGTCATGTTTCTGTTCTAGATGATTACATTGGGACTAGCGAGGAGGAACAGTCCCGAACAACGTCCTCCACATCAAATCCAGAGTTATACTTTGCGTGAACTACTTTACTAACGTACATATTTACTTGTGTTTCGTAACAACGTCATATTTAAACCATGATATTTTGCTAAGCTTTCACAAGTGGTTTTGTTGCCTTAACTGACATATTTATTGTATCAGTATTGTCTTTCCTGTGACATGTCTTAATGTTTTAATGTTCAAAAAGCTCTTTTGTTTTTCTCATACTACCTGTGCTGCAGCACCTCTTTTCACCCTCTGTCTGAAACCAGAGCCCAGTCTGCTCTGATTGGTTAGCTGGCTGGCTCTGTTGTGATTGGTCAACCGCTTAGAGTTGTCCCACCCCTTAGCCTATCACGTACAATGTGTTGGAGCGCGAGCCAATAGAAGAGCGAGTGTTACATGATGTTACTTTGAAGAACACAGGAGTCTAATGGAGGCGTTTCAGGCGAGTGTGTGGGAGAGAACTCAGGGATTTTAGCCTTTGCAGACCATTTACATGCACTAAAACCTACATAACATACTACAGGAAAGGGACAATCCCAAAAAGCACATAGGGCCTCTTTAACCTTTGCACACTTTCAGTTTTCCTTCCCCCTCTTCCTCGTTTCACACCCTCTCTCCCTCCCTCCATCCCTCCCGGTATCCGTAGTGATTGGAGGCAGGAATCTGCGGTTGCTAGGAGACGAGGATGAGTGTGGCAGCCGGCCTCAGTGTGAGAGCGTTAGGGGAGAGAGAGGGGGGAGGAACATTAGGAGAGAGTGCCCCCTGCTGGTGGACATTGATACCTGCAGGATGGATCTGTTTAATAGCATGGATAACACAGAAGTCAGAAGTAAAAAAAAAAACCAGTATAAGTGTACATGTTTTGTAAACATATTAAATATAAAGACGAAAAGCACACAATAGTAATATAATTATAAATAAAGATACATCCATCGCATAAGTAACACATTAAGGTGTTGAAACGTTATAGAAATGTTGGGACATTTATACAAATGTGTGTTTTTACCTCAAAGTGATTATTGGACACTACAATTTGCACAAAAAAACAGTTGTTACAGCCAAAGTGGCATAGCAGGTAAACAATCATATTAAATATAGAGAATAAAATCATACATTAGTACTTGAATAAAAAATAAAGACACATCCATGGCATAAGTAACACATTAAGGCGTTGTGACATGTATACAAATGTGTTTTACCACAAAGTGATTATTGCACAGTACAATTTGCAAAAAACGTTTTGATATTCCACATTTCAGGTAATGTGTTTAGGTGGGATAGCGATAGCGTATGGTGATGGTGGTTTGTATTCAAAATACTGATTATGCACTCTTGTTCCTTTGAGTTTGCATCATGGTCTTTGTTAAGGTCACAGATTTAGAGATGGGAGTGTATTTCGTCGGGCTGCATCATGCTCTTTAATCTAGGAGAGTTTCTCTGAGGTTGTGAAAAGGGGGCAGCTCCACACCGAGCAGCAGCAATCACAGTTCAACATCTCATCCGTCCACAAACTCAGAGTGACGATTCCAGCCTATTTTATCAAAGCCTTTCCACTGAAATAATACTAAATGTCCGTGGGACTCTAATTATGATACAGCAGGATCAAAGCCTGTGAAATTGTACCCAAGTATAACTTTGGAAGCTTCAAAGAGATTGAGGAGTTCAGAGAAAATCATTTAAGGGCTGTTTCTCCATCTCTTTCAGACAGCTGCTGTAATGTGAGGACGGCTCTGAGAATGTTTGTTGTCTGACCCTGACTCCATGTGGTCATCCAGGAAACTGCAAGTCTCTGCTGCTGTGGGGCACCTCAGAGACTGTTGCTGCATTCATTGGCTGCAGCAGGATGGTGTGTATAGTCTAGTATTTATTTCATTTGTTATTATAATTAAATATAGATAGTCCTATTACAATAGTTTTTTTAATAATTGTATTTCGATGTTTTGTATTGAGGCAAATATATATTTTATTTTGTACAAAATTAATGGCAATAAGCATATTTATTAAAATTATTATTAATATTTTCATACATATATGATATTTTCAAAAACTATTTTATAGAGGTATTTTCATCTACACATATTTTATCTATATATATTTTTTTATATCTTAGTAAAAAAATCTATGGCACAATTTTAAAAGCATTTCTTTATATAGACTTTTTTAAATCAAATTGTATTGGCATATTTTCTATCTATATATATTAATATATATGTTTTGATGTAATTGAAAAATGAATGGCACTTTTTATAGGCGTATTTTTTGAATAGGCATTTTTTATGCATACATTTGTTATCTTATTAAAAATAAATAAATGGCACAAATATATAGCCAATTTCTAAATAAGCATATTTCCTATCCATAATATATTTGCTTTACCTTACGAAAAGAAAAGAGGCAGGATTTGTATATGCATATACTGAATAAAACCCATTTCTATTAAATTGATATTTTATAGTCAATAAAAATGAATATCAAAATATATAATAAATATTGATTTATTGATTAATGTGTTCTTATTGTCTGTATAAAACTCACAAAATCCTAACGCATGTTCTTTGTAAAGGCCGTTCTGCTTTTGGAACAAGTGATTCTAACAACTATTATCACAGCACTCAGAAAGGAGCCATTACTGGTTATTATATCCACCGGCGGCATTCAGCAGCAGAGAGAACCTTGTACCTCTGCTCACTCCGTCACATAAAACCCACACTTCAGAGCGGGTTGTATTCACGCTTATTACCCGCTCTTCTCTGCATGCACTCAGGTTATAGAGGTAGGTTGTGTTCCAGTTTTAATTGCCCATTCACTAACATCCAACGAGTCTCAGGCCTGCAGGCACTGTGGACCTTCTGCAGGAAAAAACATTCAACACGTCAACATTAAATCCATGTAAGTGTTTGTTGTAAAATGTCTTCATTTAGTTTTGCCATTTCAAGGACAATTCATTTCTTTTTGTGAGAGGGATTGTAAATGGCAACTCATATTTTCTCTTATTTTGGTAAAAGTAGTAAAAGTGCTTTTTCATGCAACATCTCTCTACCTAAATGAGGTGTTTTGTCTTTGTTAGAGTCCACATGTTGTTAAATTCTCATATTTATTCAAGGATTTTTTTAACATATTGACAATGTTTCACAGCCTTGAGATGTTCCCTGGCATTAAACTATATTAAATTATTCCTATTTTTATCATGATTTTAAAGTTCAAAAACCTTGTCAATGGTTATAAGACATCAAAAAACCACATGGGCACTGTTTGACTGGTATGCATAGTCATTTTAAAGCATGGAGACATGTCACAGTAGAGACACTAAATACAATATTAAACTGTATTAATATAATAATCCACCTTTAAAGCCAATCCAGTAGCACTATCAATGATTTGTCTTATTTGAAGGCTACATACAGTGTGTACAAAAGGTTGCTTTCATCCTCTACAACCGTGTGCTTGGAGCCTCCTCTGTAGAAGATTGTGTGCCCTTGTCCGTGATGGAGAGAGAGTGTGTGTGTGTCCCAGCAGGCGTTCCTGTTGATTGGATAGGCCTGGCTGGCTGACTTTCTGGTGTATCATCACCCTTTATCTCGCATCTCTTTCGACTTCAGTGTCAACACAAACAGCACAACACACAACAAAACGTGACCGTCTTGCTTCAAATCGCACATGTTTTTAAAAAAAAGGCAAAGTGTAGATACGTACCCTCAAAATGATCCACAGTTAAAGGCTCTGTGATGCAGTTGCTATGGCAACTATGATAGAAATAGACGTGTATCTGCAAGGGAATGAAATGTATTGAACTGTTGTTTGGAAACTGAGAGATTTTATTCTTGTGATTGGCAGGTTAAGTGAGAAATGTGTGTTTTCTTTGTACATTCATGTAGGGTTCTTTGTGTGTGTGTGTGCATGTGTGACACACAGCAGTACATTAAAAGTGGATGGGGGGCATAGGGCACATCATTATGAAGGTGGGGGAGTGTGTGTGTGTGTGTGTGGGGGGGGGGCTGCAGTGCACTCGGCCCTGTGTGAGAGCAGATAAGCTCAGGCGGAGACAACACAGTAAATTAAATGGGGGAAAGGATTCTGTGTGTAGCCCCTCCATTGTTGTTCTGAGTGTGTCAAACATTAACCAAGATATAATGATAATGATTTAAGTGGCTTTTGTTTATGGGAAATCAACAATATAGCTACTCTCCAGCATCAAGAGACCAGAATAAACTGCTTGCAATCTGTTTCTAATGCAGGCGTGCATATTTGCACACATTCTCTGTTATTGACTTATTCATTTTCAGACATAACCCTCTTTTCATTCAGCCCCTGTCTCCTCTCCATATTGCCTTTGTACCCTGGTGCCTTCATTAGTCTACCCTAATTCATTTTCACTGTGGAGATGCAATAAGAACAAAGGAGCTGTGATTAAAAACCATATTGCGCAGGCATGCAAAAATAAAATGTATTAGAAATATTACTATAATGTTATTTTTTGTATGTTGGAAATAAATAAAAAAGCAATAGGGAAAGCTTTAAGGAGAGGGAGGGGATGTGATGGAGAGAGATGAGGGAGGAGGAGGGGGTGCAGGAATATGAGTGTGTATGCATTTTCAAGGCGGTCTTTCTGTTGCAAGAAGAAGAAGAAAAAAACACACAGAACAGGAAAACGAATAGGTCGTAGCTGCTGATGAAGGAATGCAATTCTTGGTGACGGGAAACAGGCGTGTGTATGCGGTATAGAGGAGGCTAGCGAGATGTTTAGTTGGAGATATAGGTGGAATAGGTGAAAGAGGGAGAGAGAGAGAAGAGGGAACAAGAGAGGGGGCGGGGGTGTGTGGACCTCACTGGCTACGGGACCCACAGGCACCCCGATTGTGCTCATCATTTCTGGAGGTGAGGACAAAAGAAAAAAAGGAGCTAATCGGAATAAAAAGGGCCGGGGATCCGAGCGTCGTGACGGGGCCCCCCTCCCCGACTCCGGTTGTCTGGACGGGAAAAGGGTGAGGGGAAAGCGGCGGAGAGAGTCGACTCAACACCGGGGTTTCCTGCCACAGATTGTCACAAAACGAGGGGCCTTGTATTGCTACGTTTTCAGGTATGCTTTACGTTAGCTAGCATCTCCGTAGCTACCACATTAGCTCTGTTTATGCAGGGAAAATGTCACGCTGTGTGGAGATCATTTTCTGATGCAGTGCTTTCACTATGTACGCATTTATTCACAGTTTTGTTGTGTCTGCACAGGGGGGAACATCTGCACCTAATCACCTCTCTTGTCTAGCTTTAGCCTGCTCCTGTTTAATAACGTAATAAAGGCAAATTAGCTTGGATGCTAACTAGTGGTTGTAGCTTAGCTTAGCTTAGCTACCCGGCTGCAACGCACATTCTATTTGAATTATGTGAGGTATTTTGGCTAAAGCTAAAGAGCTACAAAGCTAATTGTAATGCGTATACCTTGCTATTGGCTAATGTTTCTACTGTGCTGGATTGATGAGACGCAACACCATCAGAATAAAACAGAGCTGGAGTTTTATCTGCATTAACATTGCGTATGTCAATCAGTGATGGATAGTAACTGAGTACATTTACTTGAGTACCATTTTGAGGTACTTGTACTTTACCTGAGTATTCTCAGTTAATGCTACTTTTATATACTTCTACTCCACTACATTTTTTAGGCAAATGTTGTACTTTTTACTCCACTACATTTACTACATCACTCACAGTTACCAGTTGCTTTGTACATGTAACAGACATGATATACAGTGGTAGGAGTACTCACTCAGATCGTGTACTTAAGTAAAAGTAGAAGTACCAGAGTGTAGGAATACTCTGTTACAAGTAAAAGTCCTGCTTTCAAAATGTTACTCAAGTAAAAGTCCTAAAGTATTCGCATCTAAATATACTTAAAGTACCAAAAGTAAAAGTAGTCATTGTGCAGATTGGTCCATTTCAGAATAATATGATATGTTTTGTAATTATTGATGCATTAAAGTGTTATTAAAGGTGCAGCTAGTTATAATGACTGCGGGGTAGCTTGTGAATTTGCTCCAGTTGTAACTAAAGTCTGATTTAAGTGTTGATTACATTTCACATCATTTAAACTAAATCGACAAGAGTAAAGTAGGACTACAAGTCCCTAATAATTATACCTAAGTAAAGTACTTGAGTAAATCTACTTTTACTTAATTAATATTTTGAAATCGGGACTTTTACTTGTAATGGAGTATTTTCTTACCATAGTATTTGTACTTTTACTTAAGTAAAGGATCTAAGTACTTTGTTGCTAGTGTGCTGTGTTGATGAGCCGCGACACCATCAGAATATAACAGAGCTGGAGTTGTATCTGCATTAACATTGCGTATGTCAATTAGGCAGCTATGTAATTGATTGACTTGCTGACCGACTGCAATGAGAATTTGTTGTATTGTTATTAGTATTATCTATTCTGTTACGCACAGTGAGCTGCTTTGATTTAATTAGTAACCAAGGCAGGAGCTGATCGTTTTTCTAACTGTTTTCTAATAATACATGGCTTCACCCACTACCTTAACCTTTAATAGTGTCACTCAATCTTTATTAGAATTGCAAGCATCAAATTGAACTCAAATACAAGGTATGACCAAATATAAGTAATCTTCCTTTTTCTGTTTTTTCCCATGCTCCTTCAACTGCTCATTGCTTACTCTGTTTAAAAAAAGAGATACATTACATTAATGAATAACAGCAGTTACCCTTAGACTTATATCTGTAATCATAAACAATGATGCCTTGTTATTGTGTTGCTCAGTGTAAGGCGACACTACAATAACAAAAGTCACCTAAAGTTGCCATTAACCATTTTACTGCGGGACAATAGAGGCTTGTGTCACACGAGGCAATTATGGGGCTGACCTCATAAAGGTGGCGTCATGCCTTTTTTAAATTATCCCCCATAATCGTTAAAGACCATTAAAACACGTTAAAAAAAACACTAACATTAATCGTTTAAAGTGTTGTTTTGTAGTGGTAGGAAAGTACTGCTTCTGTTTTGGCACCACAGCCTTGTTTGTTTATGTGAGGTAGTGTTTGTGACCTTGTCTATGTTACTTTGTTGACTAAATTGCATGCTGCCCCTCAACCCATTTTCTATTCTCTAACCCTGTTTGTTATCAATCAGAAGAGGCAGCATTGTTAACGATCCAAACCATATTAAAAGTGTTATTTCCAGTGTGTTTTACAACAACAATAGTGTTGATATAAAGCCAACAAGGCAATCTTGTTAAAACTATTGGTGGTGATGAATATATTTGTGATGCATATGTGTGACTTCAGTGGTTAAAATGAGCCCACATGGGAAATAATGATGTAACCTCTAATATTTGATACAGTTTTTGGAGTGCAAATGCTCAAAACTAATTAAATGTATTAAGATTATAGTCGCATTAATAAATATGTCATACGTCATCACTGAATTGTTGAATTAAAAGACACTGTCAAACAGCTTTAAAGGTGGGGTAGGTAAGTTTGAGAAACCGGCTCGAGATACACTTGTTGTTATATTCCATGGAATGCTCTTAACATCCCGATAGCAATGAATATATGAAGTGCTTTGACAATAAATACATCAAAAAATCTCATCAGTGGAAGCCGTGGCGCTGTAAAAAGCACGACCAATCATCTGAGCCGGCCCGGCTAAAGTAACTGGATGGCCTACCTGCCTGTCAGCCTTCCATCTGTGCACAATCTTATCTCGTGCCCTCATTGGTCATGTGCGCGTTCGTGTGTGTTGGAGGAGGGGCTCTGTAAGGAAGTGCCAGATTTCTTCCGGTTGTGTATTTTCAAATTCTAGCGCACTCGAGCTGGTTTCTCCAAAAGTACCTACCCCACCTTTAACTATCAAAAAGCGTTTTAGTGTTATTATGACTGCAGTTAATTTCTCTTTATAACTATTTACTACTAACACAAGTTACAGTAAGGTTGAGTATTATTGCGTGTTTACTATTTTTGATGAATTCCTTTGTTTTCATGCAGGATTATGAAGGCTTCTGGTCAGCAGCTCCCGGTGAAACCGAACTTCTCTGCATGGGAATACTGAAGAGAGAACAGAAAAACTGGAGCTTGAATTGACTGAACCTGAAGTGGAATAAATGGATTATCCTCCTTTTGGAAAATTGTTGCCTTGGAACTAGGTAGAGTTGAATAATGGTTGACAGAAAGAAACAAAGGTAAGGCAGTTACATGCTGAAGATACAGGAGAGAACCAAGAAGAATCTGAATCAAGGAAAGAACAAATACTAAATAGGGACCAAAGACTTAAAAAAAAAACTGTATTCGAAGGGAATGACCAAGACAAAGAACATCGCAAATAGTATTACACTCCAAGAGCCGATGAGAATATCGATGGAGTGTTTGCCTCTGAGAGTGTTTAATGAGGGTCTGTATTCAGACCTCCTGATTCGTGCAGTTTTGGTCTCACGCAGGTGTGAGGCAGATCGTGGCAAACATATTGATGAACTGAAGGATTGTTGTGACAGAAAACATTCTCAATGGTTTTATTGAGTTTTTTTTTTCAATTTTGCACAAGTTGCTTTTGGACCACGACACAATTCAATCCTTAAAATAGCTCTGTTTGCTTGAGCTGCTCGAATAAAGTTGAGCATATACATGTAAAGACATTTGAACATATCACATGGTGGTGTGTCATGTGTTCATGATATTATTGCCTGCTCAGTGCCAAACGCTTCAGCTCCAGTTAAAATCTTATTCTGCAGTAGAAGCCCGCTTCACTACATATCTTTTCCCTTTTTTTTAAGTCCCATTTTTTAAGACCTAGCTGTTTTAAAAAAAAAGTGAACTCAACCATAACATTTTCACATTGAAGAAGACTTTTACCATTTGGCCTTTTCACATATTGACAAAATCAACCCGACCAACTTTCTGCTACAAGAAAGGGAAAATCTGCGATATATATTTTCCTCAGCTTGAACTCTTTGCTTGTTCAAAGCATTTCCTTGTTTTACTGCCAGGCCATAGACTCTCTCTTTGTCATTTATGGTCACTGCCTTCAGAAGCATTCCCTGGTATAGACACTGACCGATATTTCCATTTCTAATCCAAACAAAACAATGCAGAATTTTTCTAACAGCCCGGCTCCCCCCTCTGTCCCCTCGGGGTTCAGTGGGAGGGGTGCAGGGGGAACTCCCTATCCCCCTCAGCCAGCAGACCCCCAGATCTCCCCCAGGATGACGGATGATTACGCGGGGATGCAACAGCAGAGCCTGCACAGAGGCCATCACCACCCCAGCCAGGCTAGCCACATGCTAGCTTACAGTGCTAGAAGCAGAGGGGCTGTCGAGGCGCCGCCACCACAGGGTAGCATTCACAACACTAACAACCCTTACAGGAAGGAGGCCATGGATTATTATTTTGCAATGGGTGGAAAGGACAGGCACCGAAGAGGGGGGATGGCTTATGGGGCAGGATTTGGATATCCTAATATCGATGGACATATACCTCACCAGTACCGACATGCTGGGTCTGGCTCTGCAGCAGTGTCTGGGCTGATGTCACCGTACCCAGTAGATTATGGATCCAGTGCTGGTCCTGGTGGAGGTGCTGGTGCCGGAGCATTTTCTCCCTCTCATCAGTATAATATGAGTCAGAACGCTGCAATGCAGGCAGTGCCCGGATCTCAGATGCAGCAACGCCAACTTGGACAAACCTTCCCGACTGTCCACCACGGGCAGCAGCAGCAGCAGCATCGGAGCTACCCCCACTCCGGGCACAGGATGACCCCCCAGTACCCACACTACTCTCCACAGGGTGGGTTATCCACAGCAGCGTCGTCAGGAATGTACAGCCCGCCTCCGCAGAGGTATCTCGACGGGGCTGCAAGTGCCGGGTTCGATCCCAAAGTCAACAGTTCGCCTGGCCTCAACGCCAATTCAAACTCAATCTCCGGGGCAGTTGCTGCTAACAACGTGGGGCAGATGGAGAGCATTCAACAGAGTTACCATGCTGCGAATTATCCCGGATATTCCCCACAGACACTTTCACTTCACAAGCAAGCCACACTACAGCACCGCAACTCACAGCACAATTTAGGAGTAGGTTATGACAACTCGCTCAAGATGCAGCACCAGGGCCCGTCTCCAGGCTCTGTTTACGCTAAACATCATCATGCCTCCAATCCCAGTATACCTCAAGCAGCATCTCAAGAAATAGCCAAATCCCCAATGCATCCCAATGCTCAACAAACCCAAATTAACCAAAACTTCAGCCCAATTTCGAACCCGTCACCAGCTGCCTCTGCAGTACATTCCCCCAGTTGTAGCTCCTCTCCTTCCCCTTTGATGGGTGTCTCAGATGTTCATGGCCACCCCTCAGGTCACGGCCCTTCGCATCCTCCTACATCAAACCCCCGTAGCAGCCATGGTCATGGTAGATTACTGCAGACCATGCCACAGTTGAGTCCCACGCCCAACTCCAACAGCAGCATCAGTAGTTGTGGTAGCAGTGGCAGTCATAAAGCTCACAGTTTGAGTGTTGGAGGGAGTAGCCTTCCTCCAACAGGCCGCAACAAATTAGGTCTCGGCCCAGGAATGGGATCTCGAGAGGAGGGCGCCTCTATTTATTCATCCTCCCCACTTGACAAACTGCAGGATTCTGCCCTGAATAGTCTTAATGCCTTGAGTTCACAAGTAGCCAATTTACCAAACACAGTTCAGCACATGCTCCTCACCGACTCAATGCTTTCGCAGAAGAAGGGGAAAGACACCGGGCATATTCAACAGGCACCATCGCAACCGAGGAGTCGAAATGCAAGCGCAGCCTCGAGCACGAGCACGGTTAAAGATGGAAGTGCGCTGGGGATCGGGGATGGTGTCGGCTTAGATGCTGGTGCTGATGAAGACTCCTCATTGATGTCGGCTGGAGGCTCGACTCGGACCAAGGTGGAGCGTGAGGAGCAGTTTTCTGAGGGGGAACATGGAAGAATAAGGCAGATGAGCGGCGCAAGCAGTGGATCTGAACCCACTGGTTATCGACCTCCCTCACAGAGTCATACTGGGCAAGCATCAGCTGTAAAAACCTCAGATTTGCGGTCAAAAGAACCAAATGTGTCTAAAACAAAAGCAAATGAAGCTCCTTCTTCATTAGCATCTCCCTCCTTTGGATGTCAGTCATCAGAGACCGGCCACACTTCACGTTCAACACCTCAAGTTTCCCCACCCCCCTCCTCTAATATTCCTCCCCAGCAGCCAAATAGTGTCTCAGAGCCTGGTCTAAGATATAATGACCACAGAGGTGGCCATAGGAAGACACCAGAGATAAATAATGAAGTCATCAAAAATGAAAGTGAAGTTGAAAAAACAGGAAGGGGCAGAAGCCAAAGGCAGCGAGATGGAGGAGTCAATCCACAAAACTGTCAGGACAAAGAAGAGAGTTTGCACACTGCATCCAGATTACACAATAATGAGAGGGGAGAAAAGCTCCAGTCGGAGGAACAGCAGAGTGTTGGTGTGATTGTTTCAGCGCGGTCCGAGGGAAGTCAAGCTGAAAAAAGCAAGGACAACTGTTTAGAAGAAAAACCGTGTAAAAGAGAAAGCAGTCACAACGGGGAGGAAGGTGTGGATCTGAGTTTATATTCCCAGAAATCTAATTTTGGACGGCCTCAAAACCCTCCCCAATCTGGACCGAATAAATACGGCTATCCAGAATCAACATATGGCTCCGATTTATCAATGAAAAACAGAGGGCGGGCTGGCCCAGCAGAATCAAATTCCAGATATTTAGGGTACCAGCAATCACAAGCTGGTTATGGCTCTAAAGATGCTGGTCCTGCAGCAGAGGCTTTGGTAAAGAGAGGACAAGGAGCTAAAGGTCACGAAGATAATTCCCAGCCATTTCCAAGCCTCTTACAAGAGGTTCTTCAAGGCTACAATTTAGATAGACGTTATGGCAGACCAGAGCAGGCATTTCCTGCCCATCTCCAAGCTCAACAACAGTTTCAAAGCAGAAACCCGTATGGAGAAGCTGAAGCTTTGGGTCACTCTGGACAAATGGGGAGTTCTGGAAAGCCCCCACATGCAAACCAGAGGCATGGGAATGAGCCAGAATTTTCCACAGCTGCTCATTTGTCAGTGAAGTCAGAAGTGGCTATTACTAAGATATCGCAAAATGCTCAGAAATCTGAAGTGGGTGGGTCCCAGAGCCATTTAACACAGGCTGCAGAGTCTGAGCAGCCCCCGACAAAACACATCAACTTAGCAGACTATTCTCTCCCACAGAGAAAAGCCTTATCTAACGTTTCCACGCCGTCCTCCGCTGTGCAGGAACTCCTTTTGCAAGAGCCAGAGCCGCTAACAGGCAACATTGGTCAAGCTGAGTCTCAGAAATCATCCATATTAGCCCCATCAGAGCGGCGCTCCGTCATTTGTGATGTGTCGCCAAACAGACGCAGTACACCAGAGAGGGAAATTGAAAGGGAAAGAGAGAAAAGTCAGAGTGTGATTCAACAGCCATTTTCCTCCCCAGCAGCAGCCAATGATCTGAGCAGAAAAGATATTGGGGAGAAACAAGTGGTCAAAATGGAAACGGTATCGAAAGAAAGTGATCATCATGGTGGAGCTAATGAGGCTGATCTAGAGTATCATTCCAAGTCCGTTCATTCATCTGTTGTAATGAATGCTGACCCCTATAGGCGAGGCAATGTTGATATAACACCCTTGTCTTCTCATCCGTCGAACACTAACCCTTTATCTTCACCCCCGAGGCATCAGTCCTATCTTCACGGTGTCGATTTATCAACTGGCAGCGGTGGCAGTTTTTCCGGATATCGATTTGGAGACGCAAGAGAAGGGAATATGATGCCACGCAGTAACCCCCATTTTCCTTCCCACCATCCATACCACAATTTATCCCCTCAATCTGCAAATAAGATTCAAATGTATCCCCACCCCCGCGGCCCCCCTCATCACCCCCACGACATGAATGACTGGGTAAAAGCGATGAACAGGCCGTCAAAGGAGATGATGATGCAGCCCGGTTTGTCTCCAGGAAGACATAAGGGCGGCCAATCAGAACAGAGGCAGAGAATCTTACAAAGTGAAATGCCGGGTGAACAACTTGGGAGCAAAACTTCTCTCCGTCAACAGAGCGCTTTCTTTGATTTGAAAATGTGGGAGTCGACACACTCTGGAAGAGAAGGCGCTAGAATAAAGGAGGGAGATTCCTTTTACAGAACACAGCCTCCCCCCCTTCCTCCTCCTGTAGCTTCACACATCCCTGTTCCTCCCCAAAATGCAGCTGAACCTGAGTTTCCCAAACATCCCCTCCCACCTCCTCCCACTAAGCCTCCTGCAGAATTGAACTCCACTCCACAGCGTCCGACTAAAGCTGGCAGTTCTGGAGACACAAATGCGCTGATGTTGCGAAGACGAGTTCGTTCTTTTATCTCCCCTATTCCCGCCAAAAGGCAACTCCAGGAAGCCTCCCAGCAAAGGGCTGCCACAAATTCTCACCACTCCCCCGGGGCTCAGTCTGAGTCAAGCCATCACAATGAAGACGACTCATCCAGTTCAGATATCCCATGTCCCAGGCTTTCTTCCCCTTTGTCTGGAGAAAACACATATTCACAACCTTTATCTCCAACGAGTGGAAACACCAAGGCTTTGACCCACAGGAAAGGACGAGGTTTGAAGCTGGAGGCGATAGTGCAGAAAATCACACCAAATATTAGAAAGCCGGCAGGCCACGTTGATGACGAGTCAAATCATTACCCAGGTTTCCCTCACTCCGAAATACCTTCGTATAATGACTCGCAGGACCAAGATTTGACACATTTCCCCAGGGTTTCCGCTGGCGATGATAGTTACATGGATGAAAGTCACTCATTAAATGATATGATTCCCTTCAGAGGGATTGATGAGGCTGGTCCTTTACCTCCGACTGCCTACCCATGTGACCCCCATCACACGTCCCAAACCATAAAACAAGACTTTGACTTTGGATTAGGATCCGCCGTGGCGTCAGGGTCTGGCGACAAGGAGGATTTTGCTTTGCTCGGACCTTTACCCCCTCCTCCGCCTCTTCTTCGCCCAGTCCAGGATTCCCCCCCTCCGTCTTCATCCGCTCTGTCAGACATTCAACATTTCACCAACACTTACCAGCAGCTTGAAACCAGAAGAGGAGAGCAGTCTGCTGATAACCTCTTGCGACAGAAACTTCAAGAATCTGGCATTGGGTTTGACGATTATCCCAGGAGCGATTACTACGGATCCACCTCTCCCCACCATGGCCAAGGACACATGAATAGGCATCAGGTGTCCTCTTCTAGGTCTAGTATGTCGCCACAAGACTCTAAGCACTCGGACAGTTCTGTGCCCAAAGGCTATTTCCCATCTGGCAAGAAGAAGGGCAGGCCCGTGGGGAGTGTGAATAAACAAAAACGAGCCCAGGGTCAAGGCCAATCACCAGTGCAAAGCCAGCCCCAAACCCAGGGTCAAAGCACTTCTCCAAGTGCTACTCTGGCCACTCCAACTACAACTCCAGCTACATCACCACCACATGGTCAGACCACCTGCAGCTCACCCCCATCTCCTGAAGATCCCCTTCTTGCAGACGATGATACTGCTCCCCCGCTGACCCCGCCGGTTTTAACCCAGATAGTGAAAGTGGATGTAGAGAGCGAGGAAACGCAGCCGGTGGTCGAGGTCAAACCTGTACGCCAGCGACGAAGAGGCGTGAAAAATGAAGACGGGTCGCTGGAAGCAAGAGGTCGACAGAGGAGGAGGAGGAGGGTGGCGGCACCAACGGCAGCATCGAGGGCTAAAGAAGACCCAGATACACCTTCAGGGGGAGGAGGGAGCCCCAACACAAGTGGAGATTCAAATAGAAAGGGCCCGTTTATCCCACACATACATGTGGAGAACAAAGTACCAGAGATTGGGGCAGTGTGCACCATTGTAAACGGCGAGGAAGAGAAAATGAAAGCCGGGGGGAAAGCGAGCGGGAGTGGAATTGATTGTCTACTGACCCCCGCTCTTCCTCCCAGTCGTCTAAGAGAGACAAAGAAGCAGAGGAAAGGGATTCAGACGATGAGGAAACTACACTTCAGTCGGGAAAAGCTCTCCCTTCGTCCGACCATGTTGTTTCAGGCCCGGTGATCACAGAGACCAATCACTCGGGCCGCCTGCTCTGCTGCCTGTGTCAAAAATGGGCAAATTACAAACACCTCGGTGATCTCTACGGACCTTTCTATCCGGCTGAATACGCCGCAAGACTCTCCAAGAACCAGCCTCAACTCCGACAATGTCAAGCGGCCACGGGTGCAAACAAAACGGGACCAAACTTGGACATGGACTCAAATTCTTCGAACATAATTCAAGAAATGCAAACACAAGAGGCTCAGTTCACCAAGCCCCCAGCTGAGAGCCACTACAACATCAACCTAGAGTCAAACCCAATACCTCTCATTAAAACAGTCAGAACTGCCCCGCCAAGAGAGGAAATGATGATGCACATGACTGGCCAGTTCAATACCACCCCTTCCTCTTCCTCCTGTTCCTTCTCCTCCACTTCCTCCTACATCAGTAAAACAACATCTCTAACATGGGACATGAATCTAGACATCCGGCCTATCCCTACACTTAAGAGAGAGCCAGACTTCGAGATGGACCAACAGCAACAACCACAGCCACCGCAAATCCAGCAACAACAGCCGATGGACGACGCTCAACAGCGACCTCAACACAGAAAGCTGACCTCGCATCCTCGCTTTAAAAGGAGGCACAAATCCAGTGAGGATTCCCCCAGAATGGTGCCATCCAACAGCAAGGCGTCCCTTCCTTTCCAGCCTCCTCCCCCAGCTTTGGATTCTTTAGGGCCCTTGGCACAACTGGCCCAGCTGCCTCAGATGCCCATGGACCCCGAGGAGCTGTGGGTGCACGAGGGATGCATCGTGTGGACCAGTGGAGTGTATCTTGTCAATGGGAGACTGTACGGCCTGCAGGAGGCACTAGATGGTGCCAGAGAAACAGTGAGTGGCCTCTGCATCTGTTTTCATTTTGGGGATATTTTTTAAAGATAAGATAAGACTTTATTTATCCCGAAGGAAATCGTTGTGCCAGAGTTACAAAAATACAATAAACACAGCAGCATAATAGTAAAACTGTCCACTAACAGTGCAGTAAAAAGAACAATTAAATATCTACAGGACACATAGACGGTCACATCATTAATGTAAATAAAAGACACAACAAATGCTCAGCTATATATTGTTTTTGGTATAATTGATTAAGTTATTACAGCACAGGTGAAGAAAAGGACAGCTTCATATATATATATATATACACAGAAAAGACCATTTCTCAAAGTAAGACTAAGGCAAAACAAAACAGGGGAACGGAAGAAAATGAATAATACAACATGGTATCGGACTTATGGGTGTGTAGTTATAGGGTGTGTGTTTTTGTGGGGTTAGACCAAGGGTGTCAAACTCAATTTCATCACGGCCACATCAGCATTATGGTTGCACTCAAAGGGCCAGTTGTAACTTTAACACTATATAAAAATACATATACAAATATTTTATATATATATATAAAATATTTGTATTATAAGAAATGTTTTTCTCTGCATTGGATTATTATGGGATAGGGTAATAACTTCATAATTAACTACGTCTGAAAGCAGAAGTCTAGGGCAAATAATTGCAAGTCTCTTCAGTGAGAATGTCACAAAATGATTTAAAAAGAAAAGCCAAATTCTGAGAAAAAAAAGTGACATTTTGAGAAAGAAAGTAAAATTTAGGAAAGCAAATCTAATTCTGAGAAAAAGACAAATTCTTAAGAAAAAAAAAATATTTTGAAGAAAAAAAGTCAAATTCTGAGAAAAAAAGTCAAATTTGAGATGCATTGTGGGACATGTAGTTTATGGGCAACGTGCTTCTGTATAGTAGCATGTAACCGTATAATAAACATATTATATTCTTTGCAAGCTCTTATGGGGCCGCAGAAAATGAAGTCGCGGGCCGGATTTGGCCCCCGGGCCTTGAGTTTGACACCCCTGGGTTAGACTGTGGGGTAATACAACTACATTTATCTTTAATTCAGATGTTCATATTTTGTTACCCGTTTATGGGTTAAGAAGAGAGTTCTAGAGAAAAAGAGATATGTAAATAATGACATGAATGAATAATAATCATTCCAAATATACAATTTGAATAAGTTCGCACTACTGTGTGTGGATTATACTATCGGTATGGGTTTATTGATTTCTTCTGTCTGTTTCTCTGCTCAGTGCTGCTCGTACTGTGACATGGTCGGATCGACCCTGGGCTGCTACAGTAAAGGCTGCACACTTCGCTACCATTACCTGTGTGCTATTGAAGCAGGTGAGTGGATGCATTCAATAATAGCAAGGAAGGAATACTTCACCTCCAAAATGATTGATTACTTGTTACCTTGAGTTTTTAAAGAATAGGTTGTTTTTCCCGCATGCCCTCACGATGAAAATCCAAAACCCAGAGAAATACATTGAAGTTTGTGTCAAAAAGCAAAACTATACAAAAGTCTCAGATAAATGGGACTTGGGGAAATCCTGCACGATTTGTGTGAGAGTTTGATTACACGTGTTTTGGTATATTATTGCTGTCGACCAGCGTTTCCGCCGTCTTGCCGTAATTTGACGCTCTTATTCAGCTCGGAACGCCCTGAACTCGAGCCGAGGGCGTCCAAAAAATAAATAATTCGGAATAGGATCAAGTTTTTATCGCTTGAAATTACGAAAGGGAAAAAGACAAGGTCATCCCTCTGTTGGAGGGGCAAAGGAGTCTGGTGGGATTATTTTCGCCGCCAGCAAAGCGTGTTACGGAAAGTGTACTGCCAGCGAGCCTTGACGGGGGGTGCTAGTGGAGCACGCGCGTGAACTGCGAGCGCCGGAGCCTCGCAGCGGCGAAACTGAGGCTCCGTGGTAAATTGTGGAGAGCCGAAAGAGCCGGCTATTTTAGTTAGGCTCACTAAAAAGAGCCGGAATTCCCATCACTAATACGTACAGAGATAGTATCTATAACTTAAGGGACTGCTCAATTCAAAATTCAAGTCACATGACACAACGTGGCGTCACCCCCACCCAGCGCTCTCGGAGTGAACGCCCTCTCAACCCTGGTCTGGCGGAAACACTGCTGCCGACATTTACTTCAATTCTTCCTTACTTTTAAATGTTTTTTGATTCTTCATTCCTCGAAGCGGCATGCGAGAAAAACTCAAAATGTCTTCAATAGATCAACACAGGGAGGCTTTGGTAGGCCTATCACCCACCCATTGAACAAATCCACCAAATGTTATGATGATTAGATGAATTCTTGTATCGTACTAATATGTTCTGCTCCCCCTTCCAGATTGTTCTCTGAACGAAGATAACTTCTCACTGCGGTGTCCGAAGCACAAGGTAAAGAAAGAGAGGTTGGTGTTTGCTTTAAGAAACTCGGTGAAAGTCCTCATCACCACCCATTCAGTGTTTTTCACTTCTTCAATCCCTTCCTCTAACCCCAAACTGTTTTCTGTCTGTCTCCTTCACTCAGTTTACTCAGAGCATTCGGCCACCCAAGTCAGTTTACCTGGAGCAGTCAGAGAGAGGCTGAGAGAAACGCAGAAGAAGGAGAGATACAGGAGTCATGGAGCTGTAAGTTTGGACTCTGTTGTGTGTGTGCTTTCTTGCCGGTCAAGTCTCCGGAAATAATTGATTTTACCGGACAAATTACCGGTCATGTTTCAATAATAATAATAAGAATTGTGTAGCAGAGTTTCCGTTAGCAGGTAATTGCCGGACTATGACCGGATATGCTGATGTTTAAAACTCACTTAATGACAGATCGAAAAATTCAGATTCATTTTTCAATAAATGATACGCTTCCACGAACAACAAACACAACGTAATTATTACATTCAAACAAACTACTTGTAGTAGATGAAGTACATTATTCAAAAGTTTACATTAAATTTGAACGATACCACGGGAGAAACGGATTCTCTCTCTCTCTCTCTCTCTCTCTCTCTCTCTCTCTCTCTCTCTCTCTCTCTCTCTCTCTCTCTCTCTCTCTCTCCCTCTCAGGTGCTCAGAGCTGCGTGTCTCCGTCAGACTCAGCAGCTGATCTGATCTCTCTCTCGTGTCCGGTTATACTTCACTCTCGTTTATGTCCATATCGATCAGATCCAGCTCTCCTGATCGGCCTCTATAGAGAGCACCGATCAAACTATTAAGAGTGAATATCGGCCGATAATGACCGGCGGCCGATCGATCGGAGCATCCCTAATTATTACCGGACATTTTGACCGGCCGGTTTTTTATAAATGTTACCAGCTAAAAAACGGTAATTACCGGCTAACGAAAACCCTGCTGTATTTGTCTGTGTAGTACGCTAAGTGATTATTAATCTTACTTACAAAGAAATGTATGGAAAAAGGGCTGCACAATATAAAAAAAACAACTAATTGTCATTATTTTTGACAGATATTTTCAGAACTATATAGCAGGGATTGGTCATTTTTGCCTCCTTTTCATTATCATTTAAAAATATATTTAAAATGATCATATTTTTATTTTATTTGTATTATCCGTACCAAACAAATATGTATTGTTAAGTTTGTAGAACATTATGTGTAGCCTGTGATAGCTCTACAACTCAAAAACTCTTTAATTAAATGTTTTCTTTTACATATGTTCTGCAATTTGACCATTGCACTAGTCAATATTTCGATTTCTGTAAAATGTAGATTAAAGGTAGGGTAGGTAATTCACTTCAGAAACACGTTTTGTTATATTCCATGGAATGCTCTTAACATCCCGATAGCAATGAATACATTAAATGCTTTGACAATAAATACATAACAACATTTCATCTGTGGAAGCCGTGGCGCTGTAAAAAGCACGACCAATCATCTGCCTCGGCCCGGCTAAAGTAACTGGATGGCCTACCTGCCTGTCAGCCTTCCATCTGTGCACAAACTTATCTCGTGCACTCATTGGTCATGTGTGTGTTGGAGGAGGGGCTCTGTGAGGAAGTCTGAAGGAAGGGGCAGATTTTTTCCAGTTGTGTACTTTCAAATTCTAGTGCACTCGATCTGGTTTCTCCATTCTTACCTACCCCACCTTTAACTGTTCATCCTTGAATGGAAATTATTTTCAAAATATGGGCCAGAATGGTGCAGCCATATAACACAATATAGATTGTAAAAAAAACACCTTCCTCTTTTGGTGTTAACATGTAATGAAGCACATTATAGCAACCCAACAGGTTAAATCACCACAAGTACATTTATTTTTCTAGGAAACATAATTTGGTTTCTCATTAACAAACGGTCAGTGAATGGCTACTCATGTGTTGCCTCAGGGCTGATTATACATTTCCTATACAGATAATTTAATTTCACACAGCAGTACAATAGCTACTCTACTCTTTGTTGGCTCGTTCTGAGAAAATAATTATTTCTCACACTCCTCCTCGCCTCACCTTAGTGTCTGAACCGCTGCCTGTCTCTTCCTCCCCCTCACCGCAAGTCCTCATGGAAACCAAAGACAAAACATAACTCTCCTTTTCTGCATCTTTTAGTAAGATTTCCGCCTTAATTCATCACCGTCTGAGCCAATCTTTATCTCTTTTAAAATGGGTTCGAAAATTTGCTTTTACAAATCGAAATCCATTGGATTGAGAAAAAGTAGCAAGATTTGATGTGCTTGCCTCAATTTGCACTGACACATTTTAATAATATGTCTGTCAGTGAGTCAGATAATGGAGTAAAAAGGAGTCTGCCAACCTGTTATTATCTGACCACTTCAAAGCCCTTCTGACAGAAGTCTACTTAAGTACAGAAATTGCAAAATGTGTAAAAGCATTGCATTGTAGTGGCTGTTTTATATTACATTGTTCAAAGCCCACTTAGTTTCCAAGGTGAATTCCAGTTTCCCAAGCGTTGAAATAGCTTTAACCTTTGTGTTGTGTTCCTGATTTGACTGTTTATAAAGCATATGTGACCTGCTCCATCGAAATCAGTCACATTGACCGTAGACACATTTTGAGTTGTATACACTGATGGAAAGAGATTCCTAGCTTTCTAATGATATCAGGATTGTTGTTGTACTCCAAATATTAAGCAAAATATATCACATTATATAATGACTGTCACAGAGTCATCGTTTTGAGAAAAAGGCCTTCAAAGTTTCCTCTTCTCTGGAATCCATCGATCTGATTCGTTATTAGCAAATGATCAAAGTACTACGGAGGGAAGATATTTTCATTTGGATTACTGGTCTGGGGGAAGCTTGTGTGTGTGTGTGTGTGTGGCCTAGCATTACTATACTTGTGGGGACCTGAATCTGTTTACACAGTCACGTGTGGGGACTCGCCTCCCTGATGGGGACAAATTGGAGGTCCCCATGAGGGGAATCATTAATTTTAGGGTGAAGGTTAGGTTTAGGTTAAGGGTTAGGTTTAGGCATGTGTTGGTTATGGTTAGGATAAGTCTCCAGGAACTGCATGTAAGTCAATGTAATGTCCACTGAAGTGAAGTGTGTGTGTGTGTGTGTGTGTGTGTGTGTGTGTGTGTGTGTGTGGTGTGTGTGTGTGTGTGTGTGTGTGTGTGTGTGTGTGTGTGTGTGTGTGTGTGTGTGTGTGTGTGTGTGTGTGTGTGTGTGTGTGTGTGTGTGTGTGTGTGTGTGTGTGTGTGTGTGTGTGTGTGTGTGTGTGTGTGTGTGTGTGTGTGTGTGTGTGTGTGTGTGCTTCCCAGGGAAAACAGTCACGAGAAACACCGGCTGCTGTGACGTCAAGTTACTCCGTTCTCCGCTTGTAATTATGCCGAAGCTTCAAAGTTGTATTTATCTTCTGAATTTGCTGAAACAAGTTTAATATTCTGAAAGCCAAGACTTTGTTGAATTGAAATCAGATGAAAACAAACTGTATCGGACCCTGCCGTGTTATCTATGATCACTTGCATAGCCTTCATAATGTCAGCGCTGTGGAACAGCAGAGTGGCGAGGGAGAGCTGTCTTCTTCCCTTTACAAGCTTCAAACATGTATTTATCGTTTGATTTTGGAAATAAAAGTTTCATATTCTGAAAGCCAAGACTTTGTTTATTTAAAATCAAACAAAACACCCGAAAAACTATTTTTTTACGCAAATCCGCGTTTATTTTGAAATGAGCCGTGACTTCCGACTGATTTCGATAGAGCGGGTCATATATAGTACGATTCATCACCAAAGTCTGTCTTATAACTTTTAACCAACTCAATGAACACTTATTGAAAACAACTTTTACTGTTGTCTTTAGAATATATGGTCAATAGATATAATTTACCCAAAATAAACGCAAAGATGATTTTCCCAAATTGACAAGGGAAAACAACAGATGCCATACATTTCAATAAACACCGATAATTCAATAATGGCAATGATCAGCTCAAATAGATAAAATAACCCCTTTTTCTGACATAAAAACTTTTACCAACGGCAAGGTAAATAAAGAACCGATGTAATCACATGTAAGTCATGAAGGTTTATTCAAAGAAATCACAGCTTCCAAATCCACATGTCTCTTGGCGGTCCATTACCGACTTAAAAGACACTATAAAAATGCATATAAGATAAACACAAGTACTATCACACTATCACGATGCAGTCTAAAACGTCTTTGTTCCATGCTTGTAGACTTCCCATTGTCTTACAGGCATAACACCATTTTAAACTCTTGGTCCTGCAAACTAGAGTCTGCTTTACGGCATAAAACGTGTCTGTGAGCCTCTCCGCTCACACAGGGTTCAAATAGGGACGGAAAGAGCAGGTTGGTTGATCACAGGCGTTTATTAGCTCCAAACAAAGTATACACGGGTCTCAAACGTTGCCCGTGTGGGAACCTTCACAGGTCCTTTGGCGACTTTCCAGGATCCCGCCTACTGCAAAAAACAGACCAGAACCAGGTTATGACATGCTTTTATTCCGGCACTGATTACCTGATTCCGATCAGCTCTGTCTGGCGTCCGGCCGAGCCACTCCCTTCACTCCAGCAGCCGGTGCCCTAACCACACCCCGCTGCCACAGTGTCATAAACAATAATAAACATAAACCTTTACACAGTCCAGAAAGATGGCTACTTACAAAACTGTACACAATGATACGCCTAAGGAACAAACTTCCTAAATATCTGAGGTCCGTCCTAATCTTAGTGCATTTCAAGAGGTCATTTAACTATGTTTTATCATTGCACTTCAGCTCTTCTTGCAGCATTATGTGTATTTACAATGTCTATTCTTTTACGAATGTGTATCTCTTAGAAACAGTTCAATTTATTTATGTGTTCAAGTTTCAAGGCTTTTATTGTCATGTGTGCATAGCTACAGTGTAGTTATGACAATGAAAATAAAATAGAATATAATAGAAACAGAATATGTTAGAAACTAGGGATGCTCCGATCGATATCGGCCGATACTCACTCTCTGCCGATCGATCGGTGCTCTCTAAAAACGCCGATCGCGCATGACGTAAAATGTTGACGTAAAATACATGACACTTTTCTCTGCGCTGCAAAACAAGCTCGCCAAAATGGCTTCACCGGTCTGGCAGTATTTTAAGGTGTCCGAAAATGTCAATAAAATAGCGGTATGCAACGTGTGTGAAGCAGAAATCCTGCAGCTCCACCCGCTGTGACGGACCGGTGAGCGGAGCGAAACACACACTAACGCAGCATCCACACAGCGGCGTGCGTTGAAGCTTGCCGGTGGGCGTGTCTGAAACTCGACCAACAACCAATCACATGAATCTCCCGCCCCAGACACACAAGCACGCGTTTTGATTGGCTAGAGCTTTTACTGGCATATGATTTGATAGGCTGACGCTTCCGTCGAAGCTTCAAAAGTAGAACATTGATCTACTTTTGAAGCGAGCAAAGCGAAGCGACGGAACCACAATAGCAGTTCGGCAAAGTCTGACGTCATCCCATTCAAAGTGAAAAGAAGCGTTGAAGCTTCAACGCACGCCGCCGTGTGGACGGGCCGTAAGAGTTAGACCTAACACACTTAGCTATTTTATCTACCTCTGGAACAAGCTAAACTAGTTATATATATATTTATTCTTCAGTGTCGGGTCACTCATTACTGGATCAGTGAGCTGCATGAGATACTGACAGGCTGTCAGGGGAGAGAGAGAGAGAGAGAGAGGGAGAGAGGAGAGAGAG
>NW_022989944.1:190000-230659 GCF_902827175.1 Gymnodraco acuticeps | reverse complement strand
TCTCCCGTGTTATTCTCCAAAGTTAATGTAAACTTGAATAATGTACTTCATTTGAATGTAATCATTCTGTTGGTTGTTGTTTGTGGAAGCTCCAGTGAATGAGCCCCATTAACTGAGTTTTACACATCACTTTAAATGGAAGATCCCCATAGGCCCCTCCCACTCGATCGGATCGGTGATCGGTATCGGCCGATACTGATTCCGGCGATCTGCCCCAAAATTGGCGATCGGAGCATCCCTAGTAGAAACTGTGCAGAGTAGTCTATATGCAGTAATTGGAATATTGATGTGAGTTGCAAACAGATGAATGTTATGTATGTTCTTTCAAAAGTTCAGGTGTTTAACAGTCTGATGGCCTATGTAAAGCACTTTGGCTAAATGGCTCTAACACTTTGTATTTAAAACGCATAGGTCCTTGTTGATGATCCTAACCTCAATTTATTTTGTGTGTGTTTCCTTTCCCAGGTTAGTTTTGGACCGTAGAAGACAGAGAAGATGAGACCCGAAATGTGAACAGGACTGGCAATCCGTGACGGAGAACAACGTAAAAAAGGGAATGTACAATTTTCTCAACGGGAATCAGCATTATTTACACTTAAAGACAATGGAGAAAAGATTTTGTTGCTCTTTACTTTAAACGCAGAAAAAACGACAGACGTGCAACATAGAGGAACGGAGTACAAGAAAACAAAAAACGACAAAGCGGAATAAAAAACGAGACGTCGAGACCGATGTAGGAACTAAAGGAACTTTTCCGTAGAGAACAAAAGAAACAAACTTCCTCTCTAGGCTTTACTTTGATTTTCCTCTGACACCCTCAAAGTCTAAAAGTCTTTATAATCATCTGTATTATCATTTATCTGTTTGTTTTTTGTTCAATTGTTGCCTTAAAGAGGCGTATTGGGAGCAAGGAAAGGAGAGCATTTAGTATCCTCTCACAAGTAGTATCTTATGTTACGATATTAATGATATATTTTAGTCCTCATTTATTATTTTTGTATTCTCATCAGTATTTACTCATGAAATGAAATGGATGTATCTCACTTTATATTCATGACTTGGATTAATTTCTTTTTTATTTTCCATTCATTCCTGGAGAGGGAGGAGTGATGTTGTCGGGAATGTCAGGGTCGAGTTTTGCCACAAAGACATTATTGCCTTGGAGAACGGACATCTGTTGCCTTTCAAAAGTCACGTGAATGAATGAGAAATTAGTGTGTGTGAGAGCGTGAGTGTGTGTGTGAAAGAAACCGAAAAAAATGCCAATATCTTGGGTCTTTGATTCCATTTTTGGTCCTTTTTGAAAAGTGTTCTTATTTTTCATCACTTGGGGTTTTTACGGTACAGATAGTATTCATGGAGAATCCGATGGAACAATCTTATTTTTCAAAATACACAAAAAGGAGGACAGAGCCTTTCAAGAGGAGATGATAACACTATGGACTAATGCGTGTCCGCCATCTTTAAAAGGAAAAAGATCAACAGGACATGGAAGAGTTTTCATCGCGTGTGAAACGGTGTACTGGTTGCACGTAGGAAGTTATGAAAACATTTTTGGAACTGGAAACTTCGGAGACGTTGTCATATATGAACGCTGTGACCGATCAATGGGGAGTAAGCCTTACCAAGTACTTATGAATGGTTTAATTCATAGTGAAATCGCAGCGATATTTGATCGGGAGATGCAAAATCCATTCAAAAGAAGCATTGCCATAAAATTTTAAAAAGTGCGTCGTACATGGTGTTGTGTCTTTATCATTTTGTATTGTTATTCTTGTAAAAAAAAAAAAGACAGTTATCAAAACCATGCTGTATTAGAAACCTGTCAATATGTATATGAATTATGAATACACTTAAAAAATGCTTCAAGTACACTCTCTTCTTATTTCAGAAACCTATTTTTGTCACTTTTGTTGCACATAAAAAAAACACCTGTTTCAGTTTCTTAAGACATTTCTGCCCCAATTTCTTTCCCATTTTCACCAAACTCTGCCTCATGTTTTCTTTTGCATTCCTATTCTCAATGTATCTCTCTATGGCAGGTAAGTAGCTATCTCCGTCTCTATTTCTGTTTCCTTCACTTGTTTCTTCTGTCTGTTTTTCAGTTTCAGGGGAGTGGATAACTGACTCTTCAGTTCTGTCTTTAGAAGACATGAAGTTATGAATGCTCATTTTCTGAGTCTAGAAACTTCTACCTGGGCAATTCTGTGCTTCTGTCAATCTTGTGTCTGGAAGAAAGTGAGAGAAAAGTGAAAGAATCTGCCTAAAGAAACTAGGGCAACTTCAGGGTAAAAATAGACCATTTTATTCCAAATTCCCTAAGGTTAAAAGTTCAAATAGGTGTTGAAATGCAGATGCAATTTTCCAACTTTTGTAGTGGCAATTGTATTATGTTAATGTGTGCATTTACTTACGTTTTGTTATGGTACAAATGTAGATCCTTTAATATTATGGACCAATATGGTTTTCTTACAGTAGGACAGTCACTTCTGCAACGATGCTTCATGGTAAGTGGAAATAAGCTTTATATCTGTTCATATGAAAAACGTTTTTGGGTTTTTTATTTGATTTACTATTTAAATGTAAGCAAATGAAAGCTTTAGCGCAAGTTCAATAAGGAAGACCTAACACGAGTCACTTACACGTCACTCTATGGCTCCCTTCCCCCCTCATTAAATACGAGGGCGTCACCCCTCAGCAGCCAATCGCTGCACATGCTAAATTCCTTAAATGCCTGCTCTTCCTCCCTGTCAGTTGTCATTGCAGGTGACCACACGCAACCCGCCTCCACCCCTCTCGCCTCCTGTCTCCTTCAGGACAAAGCTAAACCTTCCTCCTTCAGACCGGTCTCACCTACTCATCACCACCACCAGTGGACCCCGGGGATTTCATCGGAGCGGTTCTTTCCCTCCTGAATGATTATCCTGCAAACCGGGGCCTTATCGCCAAACACCATTACATTCTCCTGTTGTATTATCATGGCAATCATTTCATTCATATGACGTGTAAACAATAAATATGTAATTCTTACATCACGTCTCTCCGGTTTGAACTAACTTACTAAGGTAACTAACTTAAGTTAATTGATAAGCCAAATGGTCAAAAATAAATCGTTACAAGTAATGGATCAAGAATACAAATACTAGCTTTTGATGGATAGATTGTTAGCCAACAACGTTAGCTAAAAGTAATAAAAAAGTAGCTGAAATTAATGAATAAACTGCTGAAATCATTATCTTAAAGTAATACACACACAGTAAGCCATTATTTATGAAAATACAGTTGATATAGAAAGCTAAAAGTAATTGACATGTAAAACAGTTGCTAACAGCGTAAACAGTTGAAATAGCTAACGTCATTCAAAATTGTTAGCTAAAACTAGCTCGTTAATTTGCTAAAAACAGTTTTTAAAAGTTAGTATAACGATTGAAGTTAAAAGTCCTGAAATACAAATGTAAATCAAAATGTAAAAGACATTTTACAAGATTTATATTAAAATATTTTCGTCCAAATCTAGAAGTAGAATGAAATGAAAACACTCAAGTAAAGTATGCTAACAAAATAGTATTTGTATAGGCTTATATAATTAGTATTTAACAGTATCCAGTTAAGTATCCAGAAGGATTAGGTTTTCTTGTTAACAGCTTAAAACCTTTGCAGTGAATGGAAATCCCTTCACTGCAAGTTGTCCCTGAACATTAGTGTTAACATATGGTACTGCAAAGCTATTTCCCCCAACTAATAGTATCTGTATCTGATATATGTATTCCCCATTTCAAGGTCATTTTGATTTTTCACATCAAAACAGTGAGTGAAAGAGGGATGGGGGTGAGAGATGGATCAAAAATAAGTCCAGGAATCATAATGAAAACAGATGGAACAGAGTTGTCTGCTCTGGATTTATACAGATGGATTAAAGAAGAGGACGGTGTGTTTGTGTGTGTGTGTGTGTGTGTGTCAGCAGGACAGCGGCCAAAATCCTCCATCACTCTGATATCTGATGAAGAGGAGGCCGGATGTTTCTGTCTTCACCTTCATCGCCTCACTCGATGAGAGAACTGAGGACAAAGTTAGAAGAAAAAAAAGCCGAAGGAGGTGAGTGATTTAAAAAAAAATTGCAGGTAAATTCCCTCCTTGACAACGGTGGAATTATTCTTTCAAGTGCCCAAAAAACGATGTGGAAACGGTTGAAATACCTCAAAGATGGTTAATCAATTGACAGCTTTCGATGAATATTGAGCTAAAAGTTATAGAAATGTGGATTAGCATAAAAAATCCTACTCAAGTAAAAGTACAAAAGTACTATAATCAAAATATAAATAAAGTTTGTTTGTAGTATGGCTGATTTCAGATACCAAATATATCAAATGTATTGGATTTTACTCAGCGCTGCATTAATGTGTAAAATTGGAGCTTATTTGAATTACTTTACTGCTGCCTAGTTTAATCTATAATATAACGTATAATATGACACTCCACTGCTGCTGATGTCAAGGTATAGCTTGAGCATCTGTCTCTTAGAGATGATAAACTATTAAACCTCTTTTTAAACCAAGGCTGTTTTGATTCAGCCTTGCAACAGTCTCCAGTATTGTGCTGTTTTTCTGTCACACTGTTTTTATTCTTTAAAAGAAATGAATCATGTGAAACTCTGGCACTCTCTTTCAAACACTATTCATCTCAGAAAATTGTGCAGCGCTGCTTCTCCTTGGTTACTAAATACGTGCTGGTGATATTTTTACTGACATGCAGTCGGGTATTGTAACTAAGTATATTTACTTTGGGTATTTCCATTGTATGCTACTCTTTACTTCTACCTCACTACATTTTGTGAGCCACTATTGTAATTTGTTCCCACTAAATGTATTTTGACAGTTACTTTTGAGATTAAGATTTGGTAATAAAAAAAATTGTTTACGTGAAAAACCTTTGACATAATCTCTAAAGATCAAAACAACTGAGAACATTATCAAATACGTTAAAAAAATAACATCCTAAACATAGATAATTTGTGTAGTAGATCATTGTATATATAACGGCAACATGCTGCTGTGACAAAAAAAAATCACAATTTGGGATCAAAAGATACATCAAATCTAATTTAAAGGGGACCTATCATGCAAAATGCACTTTTTGATGTCTTTTATACATAAATACGTGTCCCCGGTGCGTCGTGGAACTCACGCAGCGTCAGAAAATAAAACCCTCTCTCTTTTCCTCCGTACCCACATCTTTTAAAAACAGGGGTACAACAAGCGGATACAGATTTGCTGCCGATATGACGTAATTTCGGATGGTGGACCCACAGAGAGTTGCTATCAGAAACAATGCCTGACGTGTTGTTGACGTAATCTCGTCTTTGTTTACATTAGCAAGCCTCGCTAACACTCAGAGCTAACATGTACTGGAGAGCACAAAAAAGGAACTCACCTTGTGATAAACCTGCAAGAGAAAAAGCATTTGAGCTCCATACTGTTTCAGAAATAATCTTTGATGTGGTTTAAACAGGATGGTGTTTTATCACAACAGAATTTAACTTTATCTCCGGTAGAATTCTGATCAGGCATTAGCTCCGCCTCCTCCTCTTCTTCTTTTTTTTCAAGCTAAGGACCCAAAATCCGCGTTTCTCTAACAGGGCTGCAAAAGAGGGGTTTGAGGGATTTCTCAAATGCATGATCTGTTTGTATTTTGAGAAAAACACATCATAGACATGTTTTTATATATTTGTATATATCTGAGACCCATAATATATGCCTTAAAATAGCATGATAGGTGCACTTTAATATCGAGCTGACTTTCAGTTTTCCATATGTTTTGGATATTTGATCCTTTAAAATATGCACACATCTTAATGCACATCATGTTCATTTAATTCATTGAATCCTGCACACCCATTCGAATAGTTTGCACATTTCTCTTAGCTCTTTTAAAATCTACACAGCTCTCCACATTAAATTCTACTATTTTGTCCTATTTGTATTGTACTTAATTATTTGTGGATTTATATTTTGTGTACATATTTCTCTTATTTTTTCCTTTTATAATAGTTTTTACAATAGTTTATTTTTTATAAAAGCACTATTTTTGCTCCTGAATACATTTTACAGCATTAATGTATGCACAATTTACACCAAAGCAAAATCCTCCTAAGGAATATAAAAAGGTTAGAAAAGTGTCAAAAGAACTATAATTTCACGGGAAGACTAGGGGTCGAGGAATGTGAGAATGTGGTTAGGGGTCTTGAACAAATATAATGTTTCTAATGCTATTTTATGCTCTTAAAGATCCCCTATTATACTGTTTTTCATCAATATATAATAGGTCTCAGATATATCCAGAACCTGTCTCTGATTGGCTGAAACACCAAACAGATCATGGCAGCATCCCATAATCCCCTCTGTTTCAGCCCTGTTTCCAAAGTGCTGATTCTCTGTCTGTTACTTTAGATGAAAATAAGGAGCCCCTCCCCACGCCCCTCTGAGAGACATTTGGTTACAAATAACTCAATGGTGCTCTAGGACAGTGGTTCCCAACCTTTTTTCCCAAGAGCCCCCCCAAATGACTCCTGTTGGAAGTTGCGCCCCCCCCCCCCCCCCACACACACACACTAGGGGCGGAGGGGGGGGGGGGTTGCGCAACAGCGGTAATTAAAGTTTAAAAGTCTCAAAAATGCTACAACTACTGTCACAAACTGGATGAATGTGAAGTATTGTGTTAAAGGAGGATGAAAGCGTAATTAAGGAGCACTATTGGAGCGACTTTGATGGTTATTGGACTCAGGATTAATTTATTTAGATTCCCGCTGAATGAAGAAATTAGAGGACGGCGCAAGTGGAAACAATTCACAAAGGGATTAAACTGTTTAAAACACATGCTCAAAGTAAGCCGGATTTTGCCGATGTGTTTATGTGGATTCACAATTGTAATCGTAAATCGTAAATAATCTACATGGAGGAGACCGATCTGATCAGAGCAACTGTGACAAATAATCCAACTGAAACCGGCATGGACAATGACTATGTTTTAAAAATGCGCTTATCCAGACAAGCCTGGTTTGGACACTTAACGCGCAGAAGAAACATTTCTATTAAAGAAAGAATTATACATTTCTGTCTTTTTATGCCTTTAATACTAACTTGAATTTTTATTAAAATTAATTAGTCAATTATTTTTTATATTTTATTGTAATGTAGAGACAAGGCTTTTAGTGACAATCATGTATTGCCTTACAATTATATGTAACAAAAAAAAGTTTTAAAAAATAAAAATAAAAAGTCTAAATATGATATTTGGCCTCAAATCATCTGAGGCCTGGCGCCCCCCCCTGCGATCTTTGGCGCGCCCCCAAGGGAACCACTGCTCTAGGAGGAGATTCAGGTGATAAGGGGGGGGGGGTTTACCTTGGTTGCTGATTGGCTAATGGTTACACAAGAAAAAACACCGTTATGACATCATAAAGTGGCCAAAATCTGATCAGCTCATTTTCAGACAGGTTTCTATATAAATGGATCAGGACAAAAAGAGAGAGAATCTTTGTTCCTGAAACTTTCAGTCTCTTTCCACAGAGGGGACACATGTTGATGTAGAAGAGACATGAAGAAGAGGGGACACATGTTGATGTAGAAGAGACATGAAGAAGAGGGGACACATGTTGATGTAGAAGAGACATGAAGAAGAGGGGACACATGTTGATGTAGAAGAGACATGAAGAAGAGGGGACACATGTTGATGTAGAAGAGACATGAAGAAGAGAGGACACATGTTGATGTAGAAGAGACATGAAGAAGAGAGGACACATGTTGATGTAGAAGAGACATGAAGAAGAGAGGACACATGTTGATGTAGAAGAGACATGAAGAAGAGGGGACACATGTTGATGTAGAAGAGACATGAAGAAGAGGGGACACATGTTGATGTAGAAGAGACATGAAGAAGAGGGGACACATGTTGATGTAGAAGAGACATGAAGAAGAGGGGACACATGTTGATGTAGAAGAGACATGGAGAAGAGGGGACACATGTTGATGTAGAAGAGACATGAAGAAGAGGGGACACATGTTGATGTAGAAGAGACATGAAGAAGTGGATTTTGCATAATAGGTCCCCTTTAATGTCTTCCATTTTTGTAAAGCACTTTGTAATTGCCTTGTGTTGAAAAGTGCTATATAAATAAACTTGCCTTGCCTTATGTGTAAACCTACTTGACAATAAACCTGATTCTGATTCTCTCTCCACCTGTTCCCCAAGGCTCCATCTAACCCCCAGATGAAGGCGTTTGTGAAGCAGATGCGAAGCCCCCGTCTCTCCTTCCTCCAGACCACGGCCTCCCTCTTCATGGCCGGCTTCGCCCTCTTGTCCTCCTTCTGGTGCGAGGGGAAGCAGAAGGTTCCCAAACCACTGTGTTCTCCGGTCAAACACCAAAACTGCATCCCCGTGCCCGGAGTCGCCAACGCCACAAACATCCAGTTCTCCTGGGAGACCGGAGACGACCGCTTCGTCTTCCCCACCTTCCACACCGGACTCTTCCTCATCTGCGAGGAGAACATCTACAAAGACGCCTGGGGTAAGAGATTCTATCATCAACGCCTAAAATGATGAAGGCACTGACAAGGTAGTCCACCACGGAGCTCCACAGGAGGTCTTTCCTCCCAGTGGCGCTCAAACATACTTTCATATTTACCTCCTAACTAAGATTGAATTAAACTTACTTATGGTCAGTATCAGAAAAGTTTTTGTTGTTATTTCTGAACGTATATATATTATAACTGAGATCTTCGGTAGATAATGATAGGAATACGTTCTTACCTAAAATTAAATCAGGTTTGTTTGCAAGATATTTAGTCTATGCTGATCTGATAGAGAAAAACCCTAAAGTGCATCTTTGGCTGGACGGGAAATCGTGACTGAAAGGAAATCAACTCTTTTAAATAGAGACTATACTCCCCATTTTCAAACGACTGAAAACAAATAAAACAAAGCAAAATAAAATCACGCAACATAAAAAGATATTAAGCACGAGTGAAACAAAACATTTAAAATGATATGGACTAGTCTATAATCATTACTGTTGTGTTTAGAAAGAAGTCATGTTTCTTCAAAGGTGAAAACAAGACAACAAAATCAACTCCTTGTCAAGTCAGGGGAGAATAAAATGATCACAAAGAAAGGTAAAAAGTAAGATTTACAGTCAACAATCAGCATTATGTTGAGATGTTCTAAACCGTGGTCATAAATGTTGATCAGGTTTTGTGAAGTCGATGATATTCTGAAGGAGAGATAAGGATACAGAAACAGGAAGTGAGAGTAACTGTGGCACCAGTGCGATACACAATGAAATAGGACAGCAATCCAAGGTGATGAAGTGAAATGAGGCCACGGGTGGGTTCACTTGTATTTGTGTGTGTGTGTGTGTGTGTGTGTGTGTGTGTGTGTGTGTGTGTGTGTGTGTGTGTGTGTGTGTGTGTGTGTGTGTGTGTGTGTGTGTGTGTGTGTGTGCACAAAGAGGATTATCATCTGTGTGTGTGTGTGTGTGTGTGTGTGTGTGTGTGTGTGTGTGTGTGTGTGTGTGTGTGTGTGTGTGTGTGTGTGTGTGTGTGTGTGTGTGTGTGTGTGTGTGTGTGTGTGTGCTGCTCACAGAGATTTAGACTTCCACAGCATGATTATGGATTAGAAACCCTGAGAGAGAGAAAGGTTAATGGGATTCACAAACATCGGCGGGGTTTTAACCGTCTCATTTGAGGCTGATTTGCAACTGATTGCAAGGATTGAGTTTGAATGAAACCGCAGTGCAGCCCAAAGTTTTTAACTGACCTACTAGGAGGTCAATATATACATAGAAATAGATCCTTATTATGGTTAATAGTTTGCTAATGGTTCGAAATAAAGCAAACACAAATCATCCTTTCTGCGCCAAGAGGTACAGATGTCCTTCTTTATGTCAGAATACCTTTATTAGTCCCGCAGAGGGGACATGTGCATCGTTACAGCAGGAAAGAGCCACAGACAGCTTAATGTTACATAATGTTAAAAAGTTACGATATAATACAAAATATTATTTAAAAAAAAAGTTTAAAAAAATACTTTTAATACTTTTAATCCTGTAAAAGTTATTAGGATTTAGCAGCCAGGTATATATTACACAGTTATTAATGGCATATGTATATTGCACATATGGCACATATGGCACATGTATACATGATGGTATTATTTGATAAGTAATGTTACACATGTTGTTGAACCATAATTTGTACAACTTAAGCAGCAGTTTTCACGTGACAAATTGCATAGCAACGCAACTGACATTTATTTAGACAATTTCGTTTAAACTGCAGACTATTTTCTTGATTAAATCAATGAAGTCCCTAAAATCAAAGAAAATAGTTTAATTTTATCTCTTTAAATGTCTCTCTTTTGTGTATCTTTGGCCAATGTAAAGCTTTAACGGTACGTCCACACGGCGGCGTGCGTTGAAGCTTGCCGGTGAGCTTGTCTGAAGCTCGACCACCAACCAATCACATGAATCCCCCGCCCCGGACACACAAGCACGCGGTTTGATTGGCTAGAGCTTGTACTGGCATATGATTTGATTGGCTGACGCTTCCGTCGAAGCTTCAAAAGTAGAACATTGCTCAACTTTTGAAGCGAGCAACGCGAGCAAAGCGAAGCGACGGAACCACAATGCAGTTCGGCAAAGTGTGACGTCACCCCATTCAAAGTGAATGGGCAGAAGCGTTGACGCTTCAACGCACCCCGCCGTGTGGAGTGACAATTGAGGGACACACATAGGCGAATATTTGGACTTTCCTAGTATTGATTACGATTAAATAAAAACATTCTGGAATACTGTCATTTAGAATTGAGTTTCAGAGTCATTACTAATACACACACAAGAAAAAGTAGGCCCTCTAAGCATTTAAATGAATATCAATGAGTTATGTAGAACGGTGGCCCTGAGAGCTCTGTGCTGAAACAACATAGGCAAAAGGCAATGAAGACAAATCTATAAGACCGCTCATGCACAGCATTTAGAGATAAACACTGCAATGGGAGAGAACAAATAAATACCAAAAAAAGCTGCAAATTGAGTTTTCAAAAACTTGAAATTGGTTATTTTTCTCACACATTTTCTGTTTGCATCTGCGTTGTTAAGTCCCAGTGTGTGGAGTTTATGGGCCAGCGTAATTTAGAGGCATATGCGGTCCTCTGATTATTGCAGCTGGCATGTAAACACTTTGGTAAACAAGCCTCAAAGAAGCTTAACCGCCTGCAGAACAGGTTGTTCCTATTTTCTCCGAAATGGCTTTCCTAGCAGTGGAGGAATGTTAGGAACCTTGACTCAATAGCTTGGAGGACTCAAATGCACAACCCAGAGACAAAAAAGGTTTGAAGAAAAATAATCTTTACTTGCAAAAAACAAAATCACTCTTTTAGAGGAAATAACAAACTGACAAAAATAAAGCGCTCTCATGGAGGAAAAAAGGCAAAACACCGAATCTCTTTAAGCGATGGCTTGGATCTGGCTTCTTGGGGCAATGAACAAGACGAACCGACAGCTAACAAGGGGAGACAGGACAATATATACATGAGGTAAGTGAGCACAGGTGGAAACAATCAGGGGCGGGGCAGGGCAGACACTGACGATGGCGGGAAAAGGGACCAGAGCAGGAAGTAAAGGGGCCTGGAATGAGACAAGGTGAGTACAAAATAAAACAGGAAGTGGAATATAAACTAAACTAACATGAACATGACGATCACAAACATGACAAAATTGACGGGACACTACAAGGAAGAAAAACACTCAACGTCAGTGTGGCTGAAAATAAATCATTTATGTAAAAAATAGAAACTACAATACTCATTTTGTGCAGATTCTCAGTTGTATTGTAAACCCACTCCCGGCAGGTTTAATCCGAACAGATTCTATAATCTGCTATCAGTTTAATTTAACTGTTCCCTCAATCTGACCAATTTGAAAACACATGCACAGCATTGATAACAAAGGGAGTAAAAGCCACCGCGTTTTAAGACAAACAAACTCAATTGTCTCACTTTTCTAAACGCTGTGAATACGTAATAAGCGTTCTACCTTTTCTTGTTTTTGTTTGCATGTGTTCTCCTTTGTTTGAACTCTCAGGGCCACCGTAGATTTTAGCCTCAAACAGCTGTCATGCAAACACATTGGCAAAAGAAAATGAACTCGCTCGGAGGAGAAAAAACACAACTAAAAGACAAAAATCATTCATGTAAAGAAACTCAAATAAAACCCAACAGCGGGTTTAATCCGAATAAATCCTATAATCTGCTATCAATTTAATTTAACTGTTCCCTCAATCTGACCAATTTGAAAACACATGCACTAAAAAAAACAGCAAAGTGAGAAAACACAACCAACAAAATGTCACCATGTTGTTGTTTTGAAATGTTCTCGATGCTTTGCACATCGGTGTTCTCCTTTGTTTGAACTCTCAGGGCCACCGTAGTGTTTAACCTCAAACTGATGATGGCAGCTGTCATGCAAACACTTTGGGCCACAAAGAAGCTTAACCGTCTGCAGAAACAGCTTGTTCCTATTTCTATAATGTTTCTATTTGATAGTATTGCCTTCAGTGGTGAGAAGAAACTCCTACGGGGAGAAAACAAAATGCTTTCGTGTTGAAATAATAAGTTAAATGAAAAACAAGACACACTCACAGTCTTGTTTGTGTTTACTACTCAGATGTTTCCCGTAGAGCCGTTTCCACAAATCTGATAATCTCCCAGCAGTTTATAGCAGGACGTGAACACTCTTTACCTCCTTCTGGTTACTCGCACAGTAATTAGATTGCAGTGTTCATTTCAATGTATAAATGCACTTGATGCACAGAGGATTCTTTTGAAAGGGGAAAACAGAGTTTGTGAAATATCAGAATACTTTCATCATCCTATTTGATACTGTTGGTACTTGTAAATGTCGATAGGTATGTACATGTAGCCCTGTAAATATGATGTCCTTTATTGTTTTATGTTGTGTTATGTTTCATGTGGAACCTATTTGCTGCAGGTCCCTTGGAAAAGAGATCAATGATCTCAATGGCACCTACCTGGTTAAATAAAGGTTTGAAATGAAATGAAATCCCGCGGGTAATTGGGTTTGGGGACAGTTGCTGCATTTGAAATAGAAATCAATAAAGGAAGAAGAAATAAAATAAATAAGAATTGTACGGAAGAGGATTAGGGCCACCGTCAAAAGTGTCACGGATAGTTATATACTCAGTAAAGTAAACATGTCCGCATTGTACTACAATATATCACTGCTGTGGGGGTCACTTTAACATCTCACTATTAAAAAAACGATTTGTTTTAAAATATCAATTTAATGGTTTATTTTTGTGTTTTTTTTATCTGTCTTTTGATTCCTAGAGGAGAAATGTCGAGGGTTTTATACTTTGACTCCAGGATCTGAAGTAGGTAAATATCTTCATCACGTTCCCTTGTGTTTCTTTGTTATCTGATTGTTATCCAAACCCTTCATCAGTGTCGTCCTCCTGCCTGTGGGTTGAAGGCCAAAGATTCACGAGGGAAGTCTTAACACAGGTTTAAATATCAAAGATGGGTTCTGGTAACAGTAAAACAGGAACATGCGTTGTCTGGGAATTCAAAATGGATGAAAGAGAAAGATGAAAGGAATATAAAAAGGTTAGAAAAGTGTCAAAAGAACTATCATTTCACGGGAAGACTAGGGGTCGAGGAATGTGAGAATTTGGTTTGGGGTCTTGTCAAATATCTGGAACAAACCTGCAGGTCTGCTGCAACTCTGACTACTTTTAAATCCAGGCTGAAGACTTTCTTCTTACTTTTTTAACTGAACTATTCACATCTCACACTGCACTGTCACTTATTCACGTTTCATTGTCTTTGCTTTTTAATGTTTCTAATGTGTTTTATGCTCTTAATGTCTTTCATTTGCCTAAAGCACTTTGAATTGCCTTGCCTCCCCAGCGATGATGTGGTTTTCTGTCACTCTGGAGATCCTGTACGTGGCTCTTCTGATGATCAGCTGTTCTCTGCTGTCGGTGCAGCTCTGCATCCGGACCTTCTGCCCGTCCACGCAGCGCTGCGGACAGCTGCTCAACGCCTTCGCTGCTCTCTCCACGGTCCTGGGAGGTGAGGATGATATTTAAAGGTCTTCTATCATACAACTTTTTAATACGATAATTCTTGAATGGTCAGATCAAGTCTGACATTTGACTTGCATCACAGCAGCTCCATGTGTAACATCAACAGACAGATATCAAGACACAATACATGAAAAACAAACATTTAACATAACAGCACGATCAGTGAGAGACAAGCTGCTCAAAGAGCCTTCAGCGTGCATCTGATCTGGATTCAGCTCTGTGTCTACTGAGAGGACTGACTGGAGCACAAAGGATGCTTCAGTCTGACTTCATTGAATCTCCCATTAGATGGTAGCAGTTCATATTCTCTGTTAGAGCATGCTTTGGGTCCCAGATGATGTTGGACAGTCTTATTAGGTTGTTATGATATGCTGACTGAGTCAGAAAGTCTTTGACAGGGTGGACCAACAATCTTTGAGCAGATTTTTAACAGGTGGAGCAGTTTTGACTTTAAAGCTGTTGACAATGTCCTTTATACACAAATGTGTGTGTAAGGGAACTCACAAAGGGTCAGAAAACAAAACAAAACCCTCTCTCTTTTCCTCCGTACCCACATCTCTAAAAACGTAGTACCCCTCACTGCAGTGCGCAGTACCTCAAGCCCCTCCTTCTCAACCTTTGAGGCACGTGACTAACGGCCCCTCCTTCTCAACCTTTGAGGCACGTGACTAACGGCCCCTCCTGACTAACGGCCCCTCCTTCTCAACCTTTGAGGCACGTGACGAGCTTCACAGTTCTGTTCTGTTAATCATAGCGTCAGAGTATTAACTATTTTAACATATTAATATAAATATATATACCTTTGAGACACGTGACGAGCTTCACAGTTCTGTTCTGTTAATCATAGCGTCAGAGTATTAACTATTTTAACATATTAATATAATGATACCAATGATGATGGCGAGTGATCTGTCGCCATGGCAACGGCATTTAAAAATGTAAAACTCAAATTAAACACATTAATAGCCTTCAAAGCATATTTTAATGTCTATTTGCATGTTAATTGCATCAATTATTTCAGTTATGACTTCAAGAAAGGGCCTTCATTTGTTTTTTAACTTTTTTATTTGATTTTAATTTCAGTGTCAATATTGTATATTTACTCACTTTTTACTGAAAAACATGTGATATAAATGAAATCATATCACATTATTTCCTACCAGTATTTTAAAAAATATATTAAAAAAGTGCCATCGTATTGACAAATTGATAGAATTGACAGGATAATATCAATGGTAATATAATACTGTGAACAGAGCCATTCCGCATGTACTTCTACTTTTGATACTTCGAGTACATTTAGCTGATAATACTTATACTCTTTTACTTAAGAAACACTTTGAATTCAGGACTTTCAATTTTATTGAACACAGAGACAGGGACAGGACAAAATAAAACACAGACAGATTCTGACAACTATTACATTTTGAGGCATTAGTGAACCTAATACAGATTGTAACAGTTCCCCCCCAGCAGCGCTCACTCATGACGCATTCAAATTATGGCCTGCTTCTTTTGTGGAACCTCTTCATCCTGAAATATATTTCACAAAGACAGGTTACATGTTTAACACTCACACTGGTTCAAGACTTTATCATTTGTGATTCAACAACTTATACCTGCATTGCCTTTTCCTCCCGTCGCCTCTTGCAGTCTTGCGACCTCTGTTGTTCAGACCTTGGTGAATGAAAGACAAACATTACAAATATTAATTAAAAATGATATAGTCAGGTTACAGTGTAAGAAATAGTTTCACGAATGCAAATGTAAATTGTAAAATTAAGAGCTGGGCAGGTGCTGCAGTGAGCAGGTGAGATGGTGGGGTGAGCTGGGCAGGTGCTGGAGTGAGCTGGTGAGATGGTGGGGTGAGCTGGGCAGGTGCTGGAGAGAGCAGGTGAGATGGTAGAGGGAGCTGGGCAGGTGCTGCAGTGAGCAGGTGAGATGGTGGGGTGAGCTGGGCAGGTGCTGGAGTGAGAAGGTGAGATGGTAGAGGGAGCTGGGCAGGTGCTGCAGTGAGCAGGTGAGATGGTGGGGTGAGCTGGGCAGGTGCTGTAAGTCGCCCTACAGTCACAGCGTTTGGCTCATGTGAATAGACATGCCGTAAAAACTGGCCCCTATTAATTATGGTCTGTGAGCAATAAAGACAATGAAAATGGCTTGCTGTTCTGCAGCTTAAGCCACACTTAACAATTGTGAACTCTGAAAACAAGAAACAATAGTAAAGTCAATAAGCTTGAAGACATTAAGCTCTCATTGTAAATAATGTGAAAATACAGACAGCTATACCTCTGTGCCTCACAGAAGAATGGCTTTTGGCATGGTATTCCACCTGAAGCCTCTGACCCTGGTATTGGCAGAACGGGCAGTGATAACTGCCAGAATTACAAATATACACTTTTGGGCTCCCATCATGGTGTAAGTGTGTGATGTGTTTCTGGTCAAAGAAAATAAACACAAACAAAATGGTTAGGCAATAGGCAGGAATAAAATAAGCTGCATATACATTTATTTTGTAAAAATCGAATTGAAATATAGTTTATGCATAGTTTTTTCAGGACTTTGCTTATACAGCAATCCTACTATTACATAGTATAGTTATTAGTTCTCAAGTAGTGCAAAAATAATATAAAGACTTTCCTAAAGTTTTCAGGACTTTGCTTATACAGCAATCCTACTATTTTGAAGCAACACAAATGTAGTTTTACTTAAAATCAACACATTTTAAACCGCAGCAAAAACAAATAGTTAATTTATTCAGGGATACGACCATACTTGCCAACCTTGAGACCTCAGAAAACGGGAGCATTTCAAGACTTTGAGTTGCGCGCGCTGCTAAAGTGACGTGCTACCATGGAAACCAAACAATGGTGTAGCTGTATTAAACAGTCCTGAGTAAATCTGATTTAGTCAGAAATCGGGAGAAATATGACCATGGGAGGAAACCGGGAGAGGGTGATGAAATCGGGAGTCTCCCGCGAAAATCGGGAGGGTTGGCAAGTATGGAGACGACAGCAAATAAGTGAGACTTAAAATAATATAAAGACTTTCCTAAAGTTTTCAGGACTTTGCTTATACAGCAATCCTACTATTTTGAAGCAACACAAATGTGGTTTTACTTTCAATTAACACATTTTAAACCGCAGCAAAAACAAATAGTTAATTTATTCAGGGATACTTACCTCCATCGTGACAGAACTGCTACCCCGGAAACAGGATGTCACGTGCCTCAAAGGTTGAGAAGGAGGGGCCGTTAGTCACGTGCCAGGAGGGGCTTAGGTTGAGAAGGAGGGGCCTAGGTTGAGAAGGAGGCGCCGTTAGTCACGTGCCTCAAAGGTTGAGAAGGAGGGGCTTGAGGTACTGCGCACTGCAGTGAGGGGCTTCTCCTAAAAACGGGGGAACAACGGAGTATATTTGCGTCCGACATGACGTAATATCTGAAATGTGGGCTGGCTTTACACCCACGGCACTAGGGCTGAACGATTCATCGATTTTAAATCGAAATCGCGATTTTAAATGATGCGATTACCAAATCGCAAAGTCTGCGATTTTAGGTTTTTTGTTTTGTTCTTCTTGTGTGTCAGTCATCCACACCAATCAGAAGTGCTGTGCTCCACATGTACCAGCCATTGTTAACCAATCAGAAGTGCTGTGCTCCACATGTACCAGCCATTGTTAACCAATCAGAAGTGCTGTGCTCCACATGTACCAGCCATTGTTAACCAATCAGAAGTGGCCCATGATAGAAGGTGATAGACAGATTGATCCAATCACCTGCCAAGTATTTTTGAAACACTTTTCCAAATGGCTTCCAATGGAGCTTTCCTAGATGGTTTGGTGAAGTCCGGTTAGTAATGCTCCATCATGTGTTTAAATCTATTACAGGGTGAATCTTAAACTGACTTTAAATTGACTTTAAAGCAACCCAACGGAAGTTTCTTTCACTCGTAGCTCGGGCTGCGGGGGTGCTAGAGACGGGAGCACGTTGATGCGACCTTCCTAGCCGGAGATATGGCCACATTTTACAATAAACTTCCGTTGGGTTGCTTAAAAACAAATATCGCAAATCGAATCGCAATATCTGTCAGAAAAATCGCAATTAGATTATTTCCCCAAATCGTGCAGCCCTACACGGCACTATCAGAAAGTTGCTATCAGAAACCATGCGCGACATGTTTTGGACGTAATATGGTATTTGTTTACATTAGCAAACATCGCTAACACTCAGAGCTAACCTGTACTGGAGAGATTATGTGTAAAGAAGCTGGAAATAAAAAAAGGAACTCGTCTTGTAGTAAACCCGCAAGAGAAAAAGCATTTGAGCTCCATACTGTTTCAGAAATAATCCTGCAACAGGACCAGTTGACTAACATTAGTTTCCTGATTGTGTGTTCCCAGGTCTGCTTGGGATGGTGGGTCACATGATGTTCATGCAGGTGTTTCAGACCACCGCCTCGATGGGACCAGAAGACTTCAAGCCTCACAGCTACGGCTACTCCTGGGCCTTCTAGTGAGTCCATTAAACACACTTACATATGTTCTGCTACTAGGCATGGCACGTGTATTTATATAGCACCTTTCAACACAAGGCATTTCAAAGTGCTTTACAAAAATGAAAGACATTTACCACATCCTGACTGAACGCTTCTTAACAAACACAGTAAGAAACAGGCAAGAACAATATTTTTTGACATAAGATACTAAACATATCCACATCCTGACTGAACACTTCTTAACCCTTATGTTGTGTTCGGGTCTCCCGTGACCCATTTCAAGTTACAATTATATAATAACTACGCTCTAGTTTTTTTTTTATCGGAACGAGGCTTCATGATATCCTCCACAACAGCTATATAAACTCTACAGAACAGATTTTGACCATTTTAGCCAAGTCTGAAGGTCTGGGGAGACCCAGCAGAATAATAACAGAAAAGGAAATAACTATTTATTTAAAGGTAGGGTAGGTAATTTTGGAGAAACCAGCTCGAGTGCGCTAGAATTTGAAAATGCGCTCATGACCAATGAGGGCACGAGATAAGTTTGTGCACAGATGGAAGGCTGACAGGCAGGTAGGCCATCCAGTTACTTTAGCCGGCTCAGATGATTGGTCGTGCTTTTTACAGCGCCACGGCTTCCACAGATGACATTTCTTTATGGATTTTTTGTCAAAGCACTTCATATATTCATTGCTATCGGGATGTTGAAAGCATTCCATGGAATATAACAACAAGTGTATCTCGAGCCGGTTTCTCAAACTTACCTACCCCACCTTTAACACAAAAGATACTAAATATATCCACATCCTGACTGAATGCTTCTTAACAAACACAATAACAGAACAAGGAATAACAATATTTTTTCAACATAAAAACACAGGAATAAATCAGAGAGAGGTGCAGGCCTTAAGGGGTTACGAGCATTAAGAATTAGTGCAGGAGAAGCATATTACAAAACGGCATCTTGAATAATAAAAGATTATAAAACGTGAATAACACAGGTACATGAATAAAAGTGACAGTGCAGTGTGAGATGTGAATAGTTCAATTAAAAGCAGTGGCAAAAAGAAAGTCTTCAGGCTGGATTTAAAAAATAGTCAGAGTTGCAGCGGACCGGCAGGTTTCTGGTATTGTTCCAGATATTCGGAGCATAATAACTGAACGCTGCTTAATAACTGAACGCTGCTTCTCCATACTAGGCGTCTCTCCATTAAAACAATGACAAAAGCTTCATTAAACATGGGAGTTACTGTCTTCATTACTAACGTCATCACTGATCATGTCGTTCTGTACGCCAGGTTGCCACTAAAGTTTGTTTTTGTCTCTGATAACTCAAGATCCAGACATTTTGGAGCTTTTTATCTGAAGTCGAGGTCTCTGCAGAGAACTAAAACTTCTCTGAAAGTCTCAAGAATCAAAGTCAGTCAACTTTGACTTGGACCATAGAGTACTGAGGGTTTGTGAGTTAACTTGCAAAGCATATTTGAAAACCATATTTGTCGCTCCCTTTGGTATGGAGGAATGTTTTCAGGACTTCCTGCTGAGTCCTTGCCTGACAAACTTAAATTCTTGACATGGAAACAAGCTTTTCCTCGGGCCCCGCTCTGCCCAGACACATTTTTTCTACATCAATTCCTCCAAGTCTTCATGTGGGATCACTTCACACTTCCATTCAGTCTTCTCCTTTTCATCCTTTCTTTGTAGCATCACAGTTTTACAACCACAGCTTCTGCAGTTCTTTTTGGGAAGCGTTTCCTCTTTGTGTTTAAACCGTTTAAACGTGTTCGAACAAAGTCTGCATGGTCCATTTCCTTCAAGTAACATTTTGAATGGAAAAGAGTCTCAGGCTTTGCAAGAAAGCCTAGTTATGTAGGTATATCCTGTACTTCTAGGAAAACAGCAAACTACTTCAAAATGTCTTCTAAATAGAAATAAAGCCTGCTGGAGCCGTGGGGTCAATACCTGTTTATTAGTTTAGATAAGCTAATAAGAAATGGTATTTTTCTGTTTTACATTTCAGTATAATTATTTTTTTTAAAGTTGCAAACTTAGGAGTAAAATGGGACAACATGTTTTACCTTGTACATTTTTATGTAAGAACAGAGTTTTTATTTTCCAGTCAGTTTACTTTCAACTGGGAAGTTATTTTTCCTCTGAATATGACCTCGATCACAATGATTTTTCCTGCGATGGCAATGTATCATACCATTGGATATAAGAGAATTTCTTGAGAGCCTCTCTTCTGCTCTGAGAGGTGGTCTTGCTTTTTTGAGAAGAGGAAATCATGCTAGTTTTCCAAGTCGTTTTCCTTAAAGGTCACCTATCGTGCAAAATCCACTTCTTCATGTCTCTTCTACATCAACATGTGTCTCCTCTTCTCCATGTCTCTTCTACATCAACATGTGTCCCCTCTTCTTCATGTCTCTTCTACCTCAACATGTGTCCCCTCTTCTTCATGTCTCTTCTACATCAACACGTGTCCCCTCTTCTTCATGTCTCTTCTACATCAACATGTGTCCCCTCTTCTTCATGTCTCTTCTACATCAACATGTGTCCCCTCTTCTCCATGTCTCTTCTACATCAACATGTGTCCCCTCTTCTTCATGTCTCTTCTACATCAACATGTGTCCCCTCTTCTTCATCTCTCTTCTACATCAACATGTGTCCCCTCTTCTTCATGTCTCTTCTACATCTACATGTGTCCCCTCTTCTTCATGTCTCTTATACATCAACATGTGTCCCCTCTTCTTCATGTCTCTTCTACATCAACATGTGTCCCCTCTTCTCCATGTCTCTTCTACATCAACATGTGTCCCCTCTTCTTCATGTCTCTTCTACATCACCATGTGTCCCCTCTTCTTCATGTCTCTTCTACATCAACATGTGTCCTCTCTGTGGAAAGAGACTCTGAAAGTTTCAGGAACAAAGATTCTCTCTCTTTTTGTTCTGATCCATTTCTATAAAAACCTGTCTGAAAATGAGCTGATCAGATTTTGGCCACTTTATGATGTCATAACGATGTTTTGTCTTGTGTAACCATTAGCCAATCACCAACCAAGGTAACCCCCCACCCCCACCTTATCACCTGAATCTCCTCCTAGAGCACCATTGTGTTCTTTTTAACCAAATCTCTCTCAGAGGGGCGTGGGGAGGGGCTCCTGATTTTCATCTAAAGTAACAGACAGAGAATCAGCGCTTTGGAAACAGGGCTGAAACAGAGGGGATTACTATAATATAATATATTATAATATATTGCACTCGTCAAAGTCCTCAATGACCTCCTCACCTCTGCTGACACTGGTTCCCTCAATATTCTCATCCTCCTCGACCTGAGTGCAGCCTTCGATACCGTGAGCCACAACATCCTGCTCACCCGACTCAGGGACATTGGTATTGAAGGTATTGCACTCAGATGGCTCCAGTCCTACCTCACTGAACGATCCCACTTCATCTCCCTCCCCAACCACTCCTCTGCCACAGCCTCAGTCATCCAAGGCGTTCCTCAAGGATCAGTACTTGGCCCCCTCCTCTTCATCATTTACATCCTCCCCCTCGGTCAGATACTCCGCCACTTCAACCTGGACTTCCACTGCTATGCTGATGACACTCAGATCTACCTCAGCACCAAATCCCTCCATGACCCACCCCTTACCCACATCGATTCCTGTCTGACAGCTATTAAAACTTGGATGCAACATAACCTCCTCAAACTGAACAGCAACAAAACAGAACTCCTCCTAATCGGCTCCAAATCCACCCTCAGCAAGGTCACTAACATAACACTCACCATTGATGGCATCATTGTTTCCCCCTCCAATCAGGCACGCAACCTTGGCGTAATCTTTGACCCCACCCTCTCCCTCGAACCTCACATCCACCAAACAGTCAAAACCTCATTTTTCCACCTCCGCAATATTACAAAAATCCTACCCTCTCTCACCCGCCCTGCAGCCGAACGACTAATCCATGCCTTAATTTCCTCCCGCCTTGACTACTGCAACTCACTTCTTTACGGCATCAGCACTACATCCCTCAACAGACTCCAACGGGTTCAAAATGCAGCTGCACGTCTCCTCACGCATACCAAATCATGGCATCACATCACCCCAGTCCTCAAAGACCTCCACTGGCTTCCTGTCTCCCATTGCATCAACTACAAAGTTCTGGTCCTCACCTACAAAGCACTCCACCATCTGGCCCCCCCTTATCTCACAAACCTTCTCACTCCGTATCAACCCCCACGGTCCCTCAGATCCACCGCAGCCGGACTCCTATCCATTCCCACATCCACACTCTGCAGCTTTGGGGACAGAGCCTTCTCAGTGGCAGCTCCTAGGCTCTGGAATTCCCTCCCCCAAGATCTTCGTGACTCTGAGTCCCTCACAGTCTTTCAGTCCCGCCTCAAAACACATCTTTTCAACTCTGTCTACCCATAAGCCCCCCCCCCTCTCAATCAACTTCCTCTTGACTGCCTTTTTATTTTTACTATACTTACTTGTTTGCCTGTCCTTGTTTGTCTACCCTCCCTCATACTGTATGTCTTTGAGTTGTGAAAAGCGCTATATAAATAAAATGCATTATTATTATTATAAAAACAGTATAATAGGGGACCTTTAAGTCGAACTCTGACTGGCCCCAGTATGCACCCAGTCACTCCCCTTCTACAAAGTAACGTCCCAGTGAAACCCTTCTGGTCTGTGTCTCCGTCAGCATGGCCTGGTGTGCCTTCACTCTCTGCATGTCAGCCGGAGTCTCTACCCTCAACAACTACACCAAGACCGTCCTGATGGTCGGCCCGCGACGGACCTCCAGCCTCAACGCCTGCAGCTTCAACATCGTGGGTTTGCTGCCTCCTTACTACACCCCCGTGAACCCCGCCCTCACCTCTCCCCCGTCTCCCCCCCGGATCTCCCACCTGTCTCCCTACTACAAAACCCCGTCCGCCAGTCAAAGGCACTCCGACTCCCTGCCTCCTCTTCCTCACTCCAACTCCTTCCCTCCTCCACCCTCCCATCTCGCATCTGCTTCCTCCATCCATCGCCTCTCGTTACCCTCTCAAACGCCATCATACCCACCCTCCGTCTCCCCCCGCCTCCCCCTGCAGGGACACCAGGAGAGCCGCTACGATCCGGGAGAGGACTACAGCCCACTGTGAATTATACTGCTTTTATTCAGACTGGAGTCTTTCTTTGATAGCAGGACTTGTGACTATAGGGTGGTGCAGCGATGATTTAAGTTAGCAATTTTCGACACTCAAGACATAACCAAATATATAACAAAATAGAAACACAGACATACTGCTGATTGAAGGACTTATTATATTGTTGTACAACAGTATAAGAGCCAGAATACTTGCGTCAAATCCACCAAGAGTTTATGTGTCTGTCTAAAGAATAACAGAATCTCACAGGTTTTATACACTTCTTTTTAGTTTACACAGCACTATACCTTTGGACCTTTTCCAATCACATGTTACAAGATCCTATGCTCAATAACACCCTGCAAACATTCATGGTACAAAGGTCTCTTTAGGCAAGGCAAGGCAAGTTTATTTATATAGCACTTTTCAACACAAGGCAATTCAAAGTGCTTTACAAAAAATGAAAGAGATTAAGAAAATGGCATTTAAAATCAGTCATTAAAAAGAAAAGATAATAAAAGAAACATTAAAAGAAATAATACATGGATAAAAGTTACAGTGCAGTTTAAGATATGAATAGTTCAATTAAAAGCAGCGACAAAAAGAAAAGTCTTCAGCCTGGATTTAAAAGTAGTCAGAGTTGCAGCGGACCTGCAGGTTTCTGGGAGTTTGTTCCAGATATTTGGAGCATAATAACTGAACGCTGCTTTACCATGTTTAGTTCTGACTCTGGGGACAGAAAGCTGACCAGTCCCTGAAGACCTGAGAGATCTGGATGGTTCATAATTTAGCAGGAGGTCAGAAATGTATTTTGGGCCTAAACCATTCAGTGCTTTATAAACCAGCAGCAGTATTTTGAAATCTATTCTTTGACACACAGGAAGCCAGTGTAAAGACTTCAGAACAGGAGTGATGTGATCCACTTTCTTAGTGTTAGTGAGGACTCGAGCAGCGGCGTTCTGAATCAGCTGCAGCTTTCTAATAGATTTTTTAGTGAGACCTGTGAAGACACCATTGCAGTAGTCGAGTCTACTGAAGATAAAAGCATGGACAAGTTTTTCCAAATCTTGCTGTGACATTAGTCTTTTAATCCTAGATATATTCTTTAGGTGATAGTAGGCTGATTTAGTAACTGTTTTAATGTGACTGTTGAAACTCAGGTCAGAGTCCATGACTACACCTAGATTTCTGGCTTTATCTGTTGTTTTGAACATTGCACACTGAAGCTCAGCGCTAACTTTGATACGTTCTGACTTGGCTCCAAAAACCATTACCTCAGTTTTATCTTTGTTTAATTGGAGAAAGTTCTGACACATCCAGTCATTGATTTGTTCAATGCACTTACTCAGTGTTTGAATTGGAGCATAGTCTCCTGGTGAAATTGTTACGTAAATGTGTGTGTCATCTGCATAGCTATGGTAACTTATTTTGTTGTTCTTCATTATCTGAGCCAGTGGTAGCATGTAGATGTTAAAGAGAAGAGGCCCCAAGATGGAGCCTTGAGGTACCCCACATGTCATATTTGTCAACTCAGATGTGTATTTACCTATAGAAACAAAGTTGTTTCTGTCCTTTAAGTAGGATTCAAACCAATTTAGAACTGTTTCCGAAAGTCCCACCCAGTTCTCCAGTCGGTCTAGTAATATGCTGTGGTCAACAGTGTCAAACGCAGCACTGAGATCTAATAATACTAACACTGAAGTTCTGCCACTGTCTGTGTTTAAGTGGATGTCATTAAAGACCTTTACAAGAGCAGTCTCAGTGCTGTGGTTTGGACGAAAGCCTGACTGGAACACATCAAAACAGTTATTTAAATGCAAGAAATTACTCAACTGTTGAAAAACAACTTTTTCAATGATTTTACCTAGAAATGGGAGGTTTGATATGGGCCTGTAATTGTTCATTACTGAAGCATCTAGATTATTCTTTTTTAAGAGCGGTTTAATGACTGCAGTTTTCAGGGCCTGTGGAAAAATACCTGAGTGAAGAGATTTGTTTACTATATGAAGTAGATCTGAGGCCATGCAAGGCAAAACATCTTTGAAAAATCCTGTTGGAATAATATCAAGGCAGCAGGAGGAGGATTTCAGAAGTTGAATAATGTCCTCTAGGTTTTTATCATTAATCTGATGGAATTGTGTCATGGTGTTTGAATTGATGTTAGGTGAACACAGAAACAACACATTTGCTGTTCCTGATGCAGAGGCACTGACTGCTTGTCTGATTTTCTGAATTTTGTCAGTGAAAAAGGAGGCAAAATCATTGCACGCCCTGGTGGATAGAAATTCAGAGGCTACTGACACTGGCACGTGCGTTGTTTTTGTTTTTGGTAATGATGTCAGAGAAGAACGATTGTCGTGCGTTTTTCAATTCCAAATTATAAAGGCCAAGTCTCTCTTTATAGATTTGAAAGTGAACCTGGAGATTTGTTTTTCGCCACCTGCGTTCAGCTTTTCGACATTCTCTTTTTTCTGTTTTCACGGTCATGGCCTTTCTCCATGGAGATATTTTCTTGCCAGACACTTCCTTTACCTTAGTTGGAGCAATGGCATCTATAACATTTTGAATTTTTGAATTAAAATGATCTACTAGCTCATTTACTGAGATGTTAGCAGGGGCAAGTGTGGAAGAAAAATTCTGAGTAAACATTTCTCTAGTATTTTCAGTTAAATATCGCTTTGTGGTTACCTCTTTTTGAACATTTTTGTGAACAGAAATAGAGCTCTCAAAGAAAACACAGGAATGGTCAGAGAGTGCAACATCAGTCACCACAACCTTAGAGATATTCAGACCCTTTGAGATAATTAAGTCCAGAGTGTGCCCCTTATTGTGCGTGGGCTCCGTCACATGCTGAGTCAGTCCATAGCTATCAAGAACACAAAACAGTTCTTTAGCCCCTCTGTCCTGGGGGTTGTCAACATGGATGTTAAAATCACCAACAATGACTAGACGGTCAAAGTCAATACACACTATAGACAGCAGTTCAGTAAAGTCATCAAAAAAGCTTGCACAGTATTTGGGTGGTCTATAGATATTTAGGAACAGAGCTCGAGAGGAGCATTTCAGCTGAAGGGCCACATATTCAAAAGAATCAAAGTTTCCATACGATGTCTTCCTGCATTGAAGGGAATCATTGAACAGAATAGCAACTCCACCCTCTTTCTTATGCATTCTTTCCTGACTCATAAAACTAAAGTTGGGAGGGGTTGATTCGATAAGAACAGCTGCACTGTTATTTTGTTCAATCCAAGTTTCTGTTAAAAACATAAAATCGAGATTGTGCTCAGTGATAAAATCATTGATTAAAAATGTTTTTCCTGCCAAAGACCTGACATTTAATAAAGCTAGTTTAAGTTTGTTAAACACACTATCAGTCATGTTTTTTGTAACAAGCTGTGGCTGACATGGAATCACTGCTAAATTAGATAAACTCACACAAACGTTTGAGCGCTTCCTGTTTCTAAGATGATTCACCGCTCTTTAGATAAACTAAAGGATGAAACTCACTAGCATGATTTACAAATCATGATAATATAATATAGATTATTTCAAAAGTATCTCCCTGGTTCCCTTGACAAAAAGCTAATGGGATTTTCCATTGGATTTTCGGAATATTGCAGAAAATAAGCTCTGATGGCAAACAAATGTTTATGATACTTACATGTTTCGTACCACAGGATAATTTCCATATATTAACACCACACGCTATAAAGAAACTACATCACGGTCACATGACTTCACATCACCACCGCTAAACTAAAGGTGGCTAATGTTGGGCTATAAAGGAACTACAGCACGGTCACATGACTTCACGTCACCACCGCTAAGCTAAAGGCGGCTAATGTTGGGCTATAAAGGAACTACAGCACGGTCACATGACTTCTCGTCACCACCGCTAAGCTAAAGGTGGCTAATGTTGGGCTATAAAGGAACTAAATCAAGGTCACATGACTTCACACCACCACTAAGCTAAAGGTGGCTAATGTTGAGCTATAAAGCAACTACATCAAGGTCACATTACTTCACGTCACCACCACTAAGCTAAAGGTGGCTAATGTTGCGCTATAAAGGAAGTACATCAAGGTCACATTACTTCACTTCACCACCGCTAAGCTAAAGGTGGCTAATGTTGGGTAACTTGGGGATGATCCAGGCTTGCAGAAAGTAAACCAGAAGTTAAAGCACATTTCCGTGGTGGCCATTTGGTGGTACTACAACTTCAGTGTTTCTCTGTGACATCATTTGGTTGCTAAAAAAAACTTTTGAATGCAAATTAATTTCCAGGTTTTAGGACTCATTCCTGCACCACTCTATTTAATGTTCACTAAAGTCTAAATATGCTTGGTGAGCAGTCAACAGAACGTTCAAATGCACCATTGTTTTGTAAACTGAATATACTTTTACTGTATTATTTTAAAAAGTCTCTTACTCTCTTACTATTTCCAATTCAAAGTTTTTAACAGTGTGAATCTTGTTTTTGCAATTCACAAAATATTAATAAATGTGGTTATCAAACTGCTTTTTGTCTCCAATTATTCTGACAATCATTTAACAGAATTTAACACTTATAGGTGGGGTATGTAATTTATTTCAGAAACACTTTTTGTTATATTCCATGGAATGCTCTTAACATCCCGATAGCAATGAATATATGAAATGCTTTGACAATAAATACATTAAAAAATGTCATATGTGGAAGCCGTGGCGCTGTAAATAGCATGACCAATCATCTGAGCCGGCCCGGCTAAAATAACTGGATGGCCTACCTGCTTGTCAGCTTTCCATCTCGTGCACAAATTTATCTCGTGCCCTCATTGGTCATGTGCGCGTTCGTGTGTGTTGGAGGAGGGGCTCTGTGAGGAAGTGGCAGATTTTTTCCGGCTGTGTATTTTCAAATTCTAGCGCACTCGAGCTGGTTTCTCCAAAATTACCTACCCCACCTTTAATCAACTACTTTTTACTCCTTATGACTAATGGGGGAAACAAAAACATCAATAATTGGTCGGAAATCAAGTTTAATAGTGTACAAATCATTGTTATTGTCATCGATGATGAAAAATAACAGTAGCAAAAAATAAAACAGCCTTAGACATACAGAGCATTATTGGAAACATATTTACACATCATATCTCACGCTTTAAGGCAGTTGCATTTGGGGAAACCAGAGCAGATATTACCCCAAGTGGGTGGATTTTGAATTTATGGAAAATGGCAAATTTCATACATACATACTAGGTTAGTGGAAACTGAGATTGATGCATTTAAGGTGGACCGAATAAAACTCCTTTGAAAGATATAAGAAAACCTTTAACTGTGAAAACAATAATGTAGTGTAAGAGTTTATATTTGATTTTGGCATTACACTTTTTAAACCAGTTTTGTGTCTTCGTAATCCTAAATAATTATAAAAAAAGCTGTAGTATTTTATCTTATATATAATCATATAGTCTTATCATTAGATTACAAATACATCTGCCACAGAGGAATGGATTTTTTTTACCACATTTGGTCACTCTGTTTTTGGCACATTATATAAAGTAAGACCAGAGCAGAAAATAGAAAAGAAAAATAAAATAACAAAAAAAACTAAGAATAAACTCGCCCCTTTTTATCCAACATAAATGTACAAAAACAAACAAAAAAATACCACAGATTTTATTATTCAACCTGCTAGAAATAATGATAGATCTTCATTTATCATGGCGTCTTATATCCTAAGGCACATCTTGTTCAGTTAGCACCACAAAAGGTCTTAATCTGTAGAAATACAGCCCAAAATCTGGGTTGAAAACGGTCTCAAATACAGCCGTTATTTACCTGAGTTTGCCTTTTACTATGAAAACACCTGACAGCAAACTCAATTAAACAATGATAGTATTTGAGAGTATTAACAGGTTTATCTTGAGCTAAATATACACTAGCAGCTTGAATCTGATGTCAAATATTACAACATCTGTGACTAAAAATAAATCAGATTTCAGCAGCGAGGGGATGTCCAGCTGAGGGTTTTTTGGGGGTCGGTCAGGGAAAAGCTTCTAGTGTCCTTCTCACGCCGTCTTCTTGCGTAACACGAAGTAAATGATGGAGGAGATGAAGGTGATGGCGAAGGCGATCCACGCCAAGATGAAGCAGTGACCGTACCAGCCGTCATTCTCGTCCTGGTGGAAACTGTCGGTGTAGATGGCGGCTGCGATCATGATGCAAAGACCTGCAAGGAAAGGAGACGAGGAGGTGAGTGAGGAGGAGTGGAGAGGTACTCAGATCGCTGAATTAAGTCAAGAAACCTATACTAAAAACTAGTAAACTACAACTGTTTTGCACACTATTAATTGCTCCATAGCTTCTCTTGGACTTAAAATCACACTGTTACATTTAGATATTCAGTTTAATATGTAATACTCCTTCCCTCACATTACATGTTACTTGTTAGACGCTTTTATCCAAAGCGACAAACATACTCCCCACAGGAGCAATTTGGGGTGAAGTGTCTTGCCCAGGGACACAACAACATGTTGACTGCAGTGGGGTTTGAACCTGTGCCCCTCTGATACGAACACCAACACACTAGTCCACTGCGCCACAGCCTCACATACTTATGTATATATAATAACTTGCTTTATACTTTGTTAATTTGTCATTTCCACATGTATATTTTTCGACTTTCTTGTTTATTTTTAGTCTTTTTATTTGTATTGTACAATGCCATTTCTTTTTATGCTACTGCAACACAAACATTTCCCAAATTTGGATCAATAAAGTACTAACTTATTATCTTATTAACCTGATAGAGACCGGATACACAAATTATCCATGATTACGACATTCTTATGTTTTTTTTAATATATTTGATAATTCTTGAAACAGTTAGATTCATTTTTATAGATGTATTAGTTTATCACTTGTTTTTTTAATGTAACATCTCAATCTGAACTAAAGCTATAAAATAAATACAGTGGAGTAAAAATTGTGCTTTTATTTTATTTATTTATCATTTGCTTATGTGATATGTTTTGGTTTTACAGGGGGGAGTGTACAAATGCAACAACACACATACTCGTGTATTTTGCATTATGTTCGGGAACATTAGATGAACTATAAAGTAGCATTAAATAGAAATACTCAAGTACAGGGACCTAAAAGTAGTATTTTTTTGTAATTCAACATGTATATTTTCTACTTGTTTTTAAATGGTATTTTATTTCTATTGAGATGTTTACATGTTGGAATGTTTATTTCTAATCTTTTAAATGTTTGTGCACAATGGAGTTTCTTTTTATGCTGCTGCCTGCAACGCAAACATTTCCCAAATTGGGATCAATAAAGTACTTTTTATCTTGATTTCAGTACTTGAGTAAATGTACCCTTCCCCCACAGAGTAACAGAGATACTCACAGGCGAGGAGCTGGAAAGCGCCGGAGATGGTGAACCTCTGTCCTTTCTCCAGAGTGAACAGCTGAGCCACAAACACAAAGATTCCAATGATGGAGAAAATACAGGCGAGAACCGAGCTGGCTTGCACCGCCTGGAGGTAATCTGTAGGGGGCGACAGAGAGGGAAAATATGAGTGAAAACGTGTGTGTGAGAGGGAGGAGTGTCACTGAAATATGTGCTAAACATCACACTGACACACCCAGGAAACTGTTACTCTGCAGTGACACCGTGTTCTGGTCACATCTGGTCAGAATGGCAGGAATGTGGCGTTCAAACACCATAAATATCTCAGGATTTTGAAACATGCCGAGTATTTTGAAGGTCCAAAAGTTAACATCACTTTACATTAGGTTCAAGATGAAGTCATTTCATTGAGTTCTGCTACGACATTTGACATCTTTGCTTTATGGCAGCGTCATTTTGAGCTATACTGGTCTTGATTTGCAATGCAAAAGGAATTATATGGATAACTGAAAACCCATTGTGTTTTTTGGCAAATCATTTGCATGCCATGTTCTGGAAAGATGCCACATAAAGGGCTGGAATGGTAAGATAACATCACTTGAATGTTTTTCATTTCATTTGAAGAACAGGATGCCTCTGTGCACCAATCGGGATTTCTCAGAATCCAATAAAACAACAACCAGAGAGGCCTCGGCGAAGCAGAGTTTTTCCGTGTTAAACTTTAAAAAATATGCTTAAAGATTACTTTGATTGGTGTCTTTTAGGCATGACTCAATATTTAAGAGAAATACTGTGGATTTGAAGCCAGTTTTCCAGTATCTTTGACAAAACAAGGTTATATCAGAACAAGTTGAACAAACTGGCAAAATCAATAAAACCTTGAGGGCAAACTTTGTTTTTAATTAAGTAAATATGACTTTGTCAAAGTGTAGTACGCATGGAAACAAGTTCTCCTCTTTAAAGGCGGTGTGTTTGACTTACCCTGTGGGTAGTGTGAAGCTGTGGGAAGATCTGTGAGGTTCCACACCCCGCTCGTCTGAATCCACCGAGCCCACACATCAGTGGATATTACGTCAGTCATCCACCAAGCCTAAAACAGGGAAGAAACGAGATGTTACTTTAAAAATCATGGTCCAACTTTGTTACAGCGGTTGCACAAGTATGAAAAACGTTCCTATGAGCTGAATAAAGGTTAATTAATTAATGCTGGAGGGATAATTCAAAGCAGGAGGGTGTGTAAACATAGTGTGTGTTCAACCTGTGTTCTGACTATACTGTATATAAAGAATGGCCAAACTCACAACATGCTTAAGTTTTGCATTTTGGTGCTCGTATTTAGGGTTAGGGTTTACAGACAGTTAACGTTAGGCATTGTTAAGGTTTCCCCAAGTCATCGGACAAGTGTTTTCGCCAAGTTTCGCAAATCTAGGGTTTCAAATTTAGACATGACGTGTTTTGACTGCCACCATCTTGATATTTGGTTGTCGCCATGTTGGTTTTTGGTTGTAGCCATAATGTTTTATTGGAACCAGAGTTAAAACAAGAGGATGGATCTTAAGGAGAACACGGAGATATTTTAAGGCAACCAAAGTATTACAATTAACTTTCATCAACTGGAAAACACAGTGAAAAGGAGCAATCACAGACAACACCAAAACTGGACAACATTGTGATAGCAACTTGTTAATGATAAAGTAGCCACGCCTTAAAGCAGGGGTGCCCAACCAGGGGAGATTCCCAGTCGATCGCGAGATGTGTCTAAAAATAGAACAACAATATTCTGTTTTATCGTTAATGTCCTATAACTTAATCTTCCTGTGCCAGAATAATGCACTTGAACGCACCAAAGCTTTGTGATTGGCCGGCGTGACCCCTGGGCACTATTTCGCTAACATTGTCCATGTCAACAGGAGTGACAGTCCGCACACACACAATTATGGCAGAAGAAAAAAAAAAAAAATATATATATATATAATTTTCACTCCGAGTGGGAGGATGATTATTTTTGTATCTATTCCAATTCAAAGTCCATCTGTCTCATCTGCAATGCGAGCGTGGCTTTATCGAAGAAGGGTCATTTAGGAGCGGCATTTCAAAACAGTGCACAAACGCTACGAGACGGAGTTCCCTCCTAATTCTGCCCTACGCTCCCAAAAGGACAGCTAAATGCACAGCAGTCCATTTTCACCAGGCCCAACAACAAGAGCAAGGCTGCTCCCAGAGCATCTTATCGTGTCAGTCACGTTCTTGCGAAACACATGAAGTCTTTCAAAGATGGCGAAGTTGTGAAAGAAGTATTCCTGGCTGCCGACGCGCTTTTTGGGGACAGTAAAAATAACAGAAGCATTTCAACAGGTTTTTGATATAATAAAAACTCAAGTTAGATACCGTTATTAATCAGCTGTAAGTTTTAGTTTGTTTGAACGTATTCATTATAATTATTGTACAAAATTGTATAATAATGCAAACTTAAATTGATTATAGTCTATTATCAATTCAGGTTAAGAAACTAGTGTTGCTTGCATCCTATTTTAAAAGGCATTTCTTTTTATACTCTACTAAAATGCAACAAAAAAAGGGTTTGATTCTATTAATTTAGTCTTTTTTATTGCACTTTGGCAGCAGATTCCTGTGTAGCTTCAGATCTGAGTTGTCTTATTAGTAAGCCTAATTTATACTTTTGTAGCAACACTATTTTTATATAATGGCAAAGAAAGGGTTCAGAGTCTTTTCTTTTTTTCCTGTGTCATATGTGGCAGCACTGTTCAATGTTTCTTAAACATTACCCACTATGTGTGACGTATGTGACGTGTAAATAAACTCCAACTCCGTATCAACAACACTGTTGTGTGACTTCAGTTAAATACTTGTATGTGTGTAGATTAGAAAGAGGTAAAATAAAGGATCTGCAGTATTTTATGAAGTATTCATCGTACAAAGGTCAGTTGTATACAAGTAGAAGTGTAGGCTACTATTTACCTGGTTGTAGGCTGTCAGTAATGGCTACGCCTCTCTATTTGGACTGGTAGATCTCGGCAGACTGGCAACTTTAAAAGTAGCTCTCGGTTCAAAAAAGGTTGGGCACCCCTGCCTTAAAGGATACCTCACGATAAAGAAAGGGGATCCTTTATGGTCCTAAATTGGTCCATAATTTTTTTCCTCATAGATTTCTACACAATTTGACTTTTTTGTAACCAGTTGATATTGATAACTCAAGACTTTAAACTAGCAATTAGGCGCATTCACACTGCGGTACTTTTCCCACAAAGGTTAATGTGAACTCTTTTATCGCGTTCACACCAAAAAGAGCCGGTACTAAAATTAGTTCATGTGAACCTTTTTACCCCCACGAAAGTCCCTGCTAGAGAGCAGGGACTTTCGTGCGGCTCTCTTGTGAGAAAAGAGCTATATTTCTGATTGGCTGGGCGGATTGCAAACCACGCCCCGTAAAACTCCCAAAAAGTTTTGTGAAGCCGCCATTTTATTATCCTCGCATTAGCATTATTAGCATTAGCATTAGCCCAGCGCAGAAACGCAGAGAGACTAACTTATGGCAACACAAAATAAAACATGGGAGCGGTGTAGATGAGCCAGTCCCCAACTCCGGGGACTTCCGGCCGGGGACTTTGGGCGGCAGTATACGCCGTGAAGTGGTTTGCGGCCTGCCAGTAAGCCCAAAGCAGAAGAAGAACAAGTGACGTCAGCGGCTTCATTTGCCTAATCCTCCCTCAGGGACTTATTCCAGTGTGAACGCGATCTGTACTTAGTTCATGCAAACTAAAGAGTTCACATGAACTAAGTTCACATGAATCTTTGTGGGAAAAGTACTGCAGTGTGAATGCGCCTATTGAGACCAGTTTGGAATGTGTTTACTGAGGTGTTGAATCAAGTGACAAGTAGGGTAAATGTTTTCATAGACTCCTACACAAGTTGACCTCTATTTGAAACCAATGGAGAGTCCACTCAAGGCACAATGTTTTTACTTTATCAGACCCGGATGTTCCCGCTCAGTTATGACATGTATTTAAAAAGCTGCAAGCAAGAGCAACTATTATCAAAGGTAGGAATGCACATCTGCCTGTCACTGTCACATTCCCTGTTTCTCACTCAGGTATGTGCAATATTCACTACATCACAGGCAAGAATCTGACATATTTACATGTTCACTTTCTTAACAACACTAGGGCTAAAATGCACTCAGTGACACCAGGTGACGACACTACATCGGCCCCATCTGTCACCAAGAAATGTCAAAAATGCGGCCCTGAGGAGAACAGAGGCTTGTTGATAGAGTGCAGAAATCCCTCCTAAGACTTTCTGCTGTCTGTCAGCATCGAGGAGAAGCACATAGCTGTGTTTTTAACACTCAAACTAGGGAGGAGGTCAGGGATTATGTAGGGCTGGTCAGGAACTGAGGTAGAAGGTGTGGTTCAGGTGTGTTGAATTAAACTTCCATCACTTTAAAACACAACCAAATGTACTTACATTGTCAATGGTGGCCACCAGGAGGATGATGATGCCTATGATGTGAATGCCAAAGATACCAGCGAGAAGGATCAGCATGATTACGACGATTGCTGGAGAAAGAAAGAATCACAAGAGGAAACTTGTCACACCACTTTATTATGCAGGATAACTGCAGGGCTAACTCGTTCGCTAATAAAACACACACACACACACTGGCAGCTACAGTGAGCAGAACGAGTCAAATGTGGCCAATAACAAAAGGCACTTCCTGTGTGGTTTAACACCCCAGCTCGAAGCATGCACACAGATCTTCATAAACACACTCAAAGCAAGGCGAAAACCTGGCATCCACTCAGGGTGTGGCTTCACAACTTCTAATTACTGAGTTACAGCTCTCACGGTGAAATGCCTGCCAATAGACGGCGAGAAACGCTCTTATCGAGAGGTGTTGATGTACATTTGTGGAAGGAAATCGAAGATACGGTTTGGCGGGAGAAAGAAAGTGTGAAGGAGGGAAGTTTGTGGCGGGGTAGATGAGTTCAGGCTTGTCTCCACTCCTTAAAATAACTGTCAAGAAAACCTGCCATTCTAACGTTAAACCCACGCCCACTTCCCAGGGTTTGAATTACGACACACCGTAACCTCCGCTCTCTCTCACCTGAGGCCTCGTCACTGGTGGCTCTTCTGGCTTTTGACCCACTTTGTGTTGTGGGAACTTTTTTTAGCTAAATAATCCGCAATGGGTGTGTGAACGGAGAGGCACATCTGGAATTAGCTGTTTCTCGACAACGGGTAAAGGAGTGGTCAAGGGCTGGGTCCACACACAGATCATTCTCACGCAACCACACACATGCAATGAGCAACCGGTCGGCTGCACGATATGTCACGCCTGCTGCATCTTTACAAACATCCCCCGCCTTTCACCTGATCCAGAAAGAGTTTTTGAACATTTTCTTATTATTTCGATCTTCTGTCAAATGCTCAAACTGTATGAGCAACTTCAGTGAAGTTAGTTCAACATGTCAGCAGTTGCTTTAATATAAAACACACTTGTGGAATACCTCCAAATTCTTTTTGTTTTGATCTGTGGCGTATTTTCCACCAGGCAGAAACAAATGGGGTCATGTGGCTCAGGTTTGCTAAAAATACAAAAAGCATGCAGTAAAAAAGTCTATTTTTAAAAACAATTAACTTTGTTGTGCTACAGCAGCTGAAAACATGTGGAAAGAAGCCTTTTTGGACACCAGGACAGGAAAGGAGTTACTGTAAAGCCCGTGAAGGTGAACAAGTATTTGAAGGTACACACACACACACACACCTGCATTCATTCAATAAAACCTGCATAATCTTGTTAAAAGACTCTATTTTAAACATTGGAAATATATAAGAGTCCTATAGAGGTATAAATAAGAGTTTTGACTTACTGTTTGCTGCCTGTGTGTCTCCGTCTAATTCCTCCTGCTCTCAGGGATACTGATTTCAGACTCGCACTCTAAATGCACAAAAACTAGTAGCTACCCTTCCGCCCTCTTTTGACCCAGCCCTCTTTTTAAATCCACACCCCAGACAAGCCTCTGGCTGCTTTAAACATAATCCCTGCTCCTCCTCCGACGCTGCCTGTCACACCCGATCTTTCTGTCTACCTCTCTAAGAAAAAAAGAAACTCCAGCCACTATTTCCACTTCTGTGGGCAGGAAATGTAAATGTTTTCCTTTTGTGTTTAGTGTCTCATGCAGTGGTGAGACTAGATTGTTTACTGAAGTCAAAACAGTGATACTATATTGAAGAAGTACTCTGATACAATTCAAAATGTCCTGCTTTACTTAAATTATGTGGCATTCAAAATATACTTGAAGTATCAAAAGTTGAAGTGAACTAAAGCTGTAAAATACATTTGATTATTTCTCTTTTTAGAAGAAGTATCAAGTAGATACATGGAAATACTCGAGTAAAGTACAAGTCATTTAAAACGTTCAGAGGTGGATGAAGTACTCAGATACTTTACTTAAGTATACATAGTAATACTACAGCGTAAACATACTCTGATAGAAGTAAAAGTCCAACATTGAAAACCTTATTAAGTAAAGTAACAACAAGTATTTGCATCAAAATACACAAAAGAAAGAAAAAGTCCTGCTTTCAAAATCTTTCTTTAGTAAAATATGGTTAAAGTACCACAATTAAAAGTATTATATATATTAAACAACTGATGAATTAATGTTTTTACGGCTGCTGGATATCTTAGCCTTTCATTCAATGTTTATTCAAAGTATTTTTAAACATTTTGAAATCAATCTGTGAAGTACAAAATAAATTAATAAAATAATACACAAGTTCCATGTGTCTAAAATCAATGAACAAAAAATAACATGTATAAATGCCTAAAAAAATTACAAAAATAAATGGTCATAAATGAATGAAAACAATTAAATAAAATGCAAATTCATTAATAAAAGGTAGAAAACAAGGTTCAGAGTTTGTCACAAACTACTTAAAAAATAAAAATAAAATAAAAGGCAGAAATAAATAAATAAATAGCTCCATTTCACACAATAAATGTGTATAATGATTAATACAAATAAAACATGAACACCAGCCTTGAGTAGCTGTACTTCCCTCAGCTGGTGAGTACTAGTGACTCACTGACGTGTGAGGGGGGGGGGGGAACTCCCAAAACAGTTCGCATTATTTACAACGATTCCTCGCCCGCTGCCATGGCAACAGACGAGCCAAATCACAACCACAGCGTCTCTGTTTCACATGTAAACAAACAGCCGGAGAGCGTTCCCCATCTCCTCCCTCTTTCCCGCTTTTGTTGCAGAGGGAGGAGGAAGGAGTTTCAGGATGAAGGAATGTTGTTGGTTGTGAGACGAGGGAGAGAGGAAGGGGGGCAAATGAGTGCAAGTTAAGGCATGAGGGAGAAAAGGGAGGGAGGAAGAGAGGAATTTAAAGGGGGGAGGAGGAGGGTGTGCATACTGCTGCAAGGTCATTCATTATTACCATGCTTCATTGTTTCATAGCTGGACATATTTAAAACGACATGCATCCGCTAAGAAAAATAGTCCGTTGTTACCGTTTGAACTAACGTAGCAACGGTACTAGGAACTGCTTCGATAGCGTTTTTGCGGACCTTTTTGATTACAGATTTGAAAACATCGTTGCTTGCTTTAAAAGTAGCACAATTCATTATGTCAAACCTTGGAAAGTATAGATATCCCTGACCTAATACAAAAGTAACTGGCAAGATTAAAAAAATATATCCAAAAAATGTATTATTATGTGTGTTTTCATAATCAATAAAAACCAAGTAGCTAATACTGGAGTGAACGTATGAACTAGCATAACATGGTCAAAAATACTCAGGTGAAATTAAGCTCGGCGCAAGTTCAACCAGGAAGACCGCCTTTACTCATTAATTTACTATTCCTATGTTACTCTCTCTCCTCTCAATAAGTGATCGGGGGCGTCACTCCCAGGCTTAACCAATAATTTCGCTCTATTCTCACAAGCCTATCATAGCGCTCTGCTAACCCTTTTAAATCTCCTCTCCCACCTCTGACAGCTGTCATTTCAGGTGACTCGACGCAACCCTCCTCCACCCCTTTTCACCTCCTGTCCCTCTGAATCCAGGGTCAAGCTAAGCCCCTCCCCTTCAGATCGACCCAACTATCCATTCACCACCACCAGGGTCAAGCCAAGCCACTCCCCTTCAGACCGACCCCAACTACCCATTCAACACCACCAGGGTCAAGCTAAACCCTCCCCTTCAGACCGACCCCAACTATCCATTCACCACCACCAGTGTCTAGACCCCGGGGGGTTTCATCAGATAGGTTCTCCCCTCCCGAATGATACTCCTGCACAACGGAGCCTAATCGCCAAAACTCCATTACATTCATTTGTGTATTCCTGGCAATAAATATGTGTTCTTACATCAAAACCGTCTCTCCTGATTGAAGTACAAGTGCCCAGTGCCGATTCTAGAGTCTGTGGGGGCCCAAGGCAAACATTCACTGGGGGCCCCTCAAACCAGCTTTTCATCACCACGCACAGCCGACAGCCCCCCCCCCCCCCCCCCGGAGCAGAGCAAGGCAACGAAACTTAAGATAAGAAGTAGCATTTTACGGCGCACTATGCATGGGGCCGCTTTGAGGGGGTTTCCCGACATGTCGTTGCAGTAAATTAAAGGGTGTTTGCTGTGGACCTTCTTAATCTACCTTCTATGGGGGCCCCTTTCTGGTCCGGTTCAAGCGAGTACCTCAAATTCAACTAAATTCCTCCGTTACATCTGCTCCTGAACACATCACATGCTCAGTTTGAGGGAGATTTTCTAACTGAGACTCTATTTAATAAACATAATAACATTTAGCTGTTTGTCACGGAGGTCATTGATTATATTTAGTGGTTTCTGAGTGTAAATGTCAGAGGCTCTCTGCTAACCGTGTCTAATAACTCAGAAAGGTCACCATAAACCATCATGCACACACCGAGAATACTTTCCTGAAGAAAAAACAAATCAGGCTCAAATATGAGGATATTTTGTCTGTTTAATCATTCTTTACAGAAATCCAATTTTCTTCTTAGTCTTTGAAGTGGAGCGCATACATAATTGGCAGGTTCAGTATTCAGCAATTATTCCAGAAATACTAGAAAAGTTACATTTTCTGAAGAAAAATGCAAGTTACGTTGAAACTAGCAATTTACAACAATTGAAATGCTATAATTCTGAAATAAGGACTTGATGGACAAAGTGGCAGTAGGAATAAATACATGTAGAGTGAAGGGTCAGGGAGATTGTAACTTTGATAAAAGGGTTTCAACTTTATATTCTGAATTGTGTGGCTTTAATCTCCAACAATATCCAGGTTTTTCACTTGTAAATGTACAACTTTAACCTTGGAAGAAATAAAAAAAGATCTGTCTTAATCTTGAAAATTCTGGCAATTTTTTCAGGAATATTACCCTACCCCCAATTTACAGGAAAACAGATGTAAATACAAACATATTG
>NW_022989944.1:0-185000 GCF_902827175.1 Gymnodraco acuticeps | reverse complement strand
TGTGGTTCATAAAAACATTTTCTTACTCAATATCTTACCCTAAGCCTAACCCTTTTATTTTAAATTGTATAATGTCAGAGTTTTTTTGCCGTCCGCGAGGAAAACAAATGTCTCAGAGCCTCAGAATATTGAAACCAGTATTAGTTTTTTTTTTCTCGTTAATTTTTGAGTTTTATTTCCTGCATTTTCCACTTCAACCTTAGAGAATATCCAGTATCTTTTTGTCGTAAACTGATGACTCCCTGTATGCATGTGAAGGTGGTGCATGTGATCATTTCCGCACCTTTTCAATCTGTATAATTTGATTTCTGGCAATTTGTTTTTATTACAGAGCTGGGAAATATTCAGAGTTAAGCTCCAGAATTTCAGATATCTTTAAAAAAAATCTATATTTATATTATATATTATATCAATCTATGGTAGCTTTAACCTTACACAAATGGAGTCTTTACATGTATAGAAAATATTTATTAAAAATAAAAATGTCGATACATATTGCATTTTTTTCAGTTCAATCCAAAGAATATCTACGTTTTTTGTTGTAAATGATTGACTTTAATAGTGAAGAAAAATGTGGAACCATATTTACTTTGCCACCACTTTTTCCCAGACTATATGGCTTGATGAATAAATGTCTTAACAAGCTGTTCTCACTACAGGTGAGCTTTAACCTGAGGACGATAGAGAGTGTACAAAAGCCAGAGAGCGACAGAGAGACTGAAGTGAAAATGCAGTCGGACCTGATTGGGCGAGTCGACCCCACCCTGCAGGTGATGTAAAGGGTTGTACAGTTTGATACGGCACTCCCTCCTCCTGCAACACTCTGCATTACTCAAGAAGCATCCAGTGAAACAGATATAGTGGAGTAAAAAAAACCTTGAGTTTTGCAAGAATTTGCTTCTTTTTGTTTTGTTCTTGAGAGGAAACGCCATGAGTCATGCACCAGTCATCCATCATTTATTTTTTGAGTAAATACACAAGTGAGTTTTGGGGCCTTTTTGGAATGAAGTGAGTCATTTAATCTAAAAAATCTGCCTTTCTTTAAAAAAATAATTCACTATCAGAATCCGGTGTCTTGCCATACAGAGGAATTTGCTTTGGTGTAGAATCAGTAAGGGAACTTAAATTGTAAGAAAAGGAACAATAATGTAACTATTATAAAAGCTGTTGTGCCTTGGAAATATCCCTAAAGGTCTCAATAACACAACTATAAATACATGATTAGGATTATTATGGGTGCAAGTTAGTAAAAAGGATTGAAGATGGATAAATATTGGGGGAAATGGGATTGTAATAAACATCTAGGATCATAAACATTTCTTATTTTTTGTCTGACGTTAAAATGCATTGTAAACTCTACATGTGATTTTTTTTTTTTTACTGATAGTGATATGTTGTCCCAGTCCTCATTTGATGTGTTTTTATTTTATTTATTTATTTTAAATATTGCTACCTATTTAATTAAAGGTGGGGTAGGTAATTTTGGAGAAACCAGCTTGAGTGCGCTAGAATTTGAAAATACACAGCCGGAAAAAAATCTGCCACTTCCTTCCAGAGCCCCTCCTCCAACACACACGAACGCGCACATGACCAATGAGGGCACGAGATAAGTTTGTGCACAGATGGAAGGCTGACAGGCAGGTAGGCCATCCAGTTACTTTAGCCGGGCCGGCTCAGATGATTGGTCGTGCTTTTTACAGCGCCACAGCTTCCACAGATGAATTTTTCTTTATGGATTTTTTGTCAAAGCACTTAAGATATTCATTGTTATCGGGATGATAAGAGCATTCCATGGAATATAACAAAAAGTGTATCTCGAGCCGGTTTCTTAAACTTACCTACCCCACCTTTAATTGTCTACTTATTTATTTTATTTTATTAAAGTGTGTTAGCCCCCTTTAATATATATGTCTCCTCTTTTTATTGCTAATTCAAAGGCCACGCTTTGGGACTAATATAGGATTTCTGACTTCATACTGTAAAACAGCGAGTGTTTGACTCTCCCATGTCGGCTTCATATATTCGGAGGTGTGGCAGGAGCTTAGCCACAACATGTCTTTTTATATACAAACACAGGTTGGCAAATCACGAGTGTGTATTTTCTGAAGAGGACCAATCAGGAGGCTCCTCAACAATCAGCTCTTTGTTGCTGCCTCCGCTGATCAGTACTGGAAGAACCGGAGATACTGTGTGTGTGTGTGTGTGTGTGTGTGTGTGTGTGTGTGTGTGTGTGTGTGTGTGTGTGTGTGTGTGCGTGTGTGTGTGTGAGTGTGTGTGTTGCACTGTGATACTGTGTGTGTGTGTGTGTGTGCGTGTGTGTGTGTGTATGTGTGTGTGTATGTGTGTGTGTTGCACTGTGATACTATGGGTGTGTGTTGCACTGTGATACGCTGTGTGTGTGTGTGCCTGTGTGTTGCACTGTGATACTCTGTCTGTGTGTGTGTGTGTGTGTGTGTGTGTGTTGCACTGTGATACTATGTGTGTGTGTGTGTGTGTGTGTGTGTGTGTGTGTGTTGCACTGTGATACTCTGTGTGTGTGTGTGTGTGTGTGTGTGTGTGTGTGTGTGTGTGTGTGTGTGTGTGTGTGTGTGTGTGTGTGTGTGTGAGTGTGTGTGTGTGTGTTGCACTGTGATACTCTGTGTGTGTGTGTGTGTGTGTGTGTGTGTGTGTGTGTGTGTGTGTGTGTGTGTGTGTGTATGTGTGTGTGTGTTGCACTGTGATACTATGGGTGTGTGTTGCACTGTGATACTATGGGTGTGTGTTGCACTGTGATACTATGTGTGTGTGTGTGTGTGTGTGTGTGTGTGTGTGTGTGTGTGTGTGTGTGTGTGTGTGTGTGTGTTGTGTTGTGTTGTGTGCACAGGTATTACCGCTGATCACTTTAAATCATCTCTCAGGGTTTTCTGGCTCAGGTTGTTACAATTTAGAGGTACTTGTACTTCAGTATTTTCTGCCACTTTAAACTGACAATTTAAAGGGAAATATTGTTCTTTTTACTCACTACAGTACATTGTGTGATTTTTAATATATTTACTATTGCATTGAGTCCTTTTAAAGTGTACATTTACACATTTGGGGAATTTTCTTATATATATATATATATATATATATATATATATATATATTGTTCGGCTTTTTAAAAACATCTTTTTTTATGGATTATACTTACTTACTCAAGCAACATTTTGAATGCGGGACTTTTTGACTAAATATGATGTTTTGGTAGGCTATAGATACATCTAGACAACAGTTTAAATAAAAACTGCTTATTCAATTCAATAATTAGCAGATTGAGAGATAAATAATAATCTTTCTTGATGTTATTTTGTATTTATTTTGCTTTGAGTACTTTTGCATTTAATAGTTTAATTACATTTTGCGGATTACTTGCAGGGATTTTACTTCTTGCGGTGTGGTATTAATAATTGTATTCAAGTTAAAAATCTACTACTTCCACCTTTGACTCTGTTATCATTAACTTTTTTAAAGAATTCACTAGACAGAATGGAGATATGTGAAATGGTACACACCAGCGAAATATCCAGAGCGTTAGACAGGGGGCACTAAACAGAAAGTATTTAAAATATGTATTACTAACACATCTAGAATCAGACAGAGTTCCTGCTCTACAGAAACGCCTAACACTAACCAAATAACATAAAAGGAGATTATACTTAACTACTAATTGGTAAAAACAATTATTTCCTCAGTCTCAAAATAGGTTTAAAATAGATAAGCACAGACAGATGACACAGGAAGTTATAGTGCAAATTCAATGCTTTTCAAAGAGTGACTTAAATATTGTTGGTTGAGTAATATGAAATCCTTTGATTGGGTGTTTGTGAGGAGTCTCAGAAAGGGAGTATTTCAACATGTCTGTGAAACAAAGCCACAGTGCCTACATGCCAGTGAGTGATCCTGACCACAGTCCCTGCTGCTTTACACAATAATAAAGCTCTGTCTGTGGTCGCCTGTCTTACACAACCCGGCCCTGACATCTCAAAAGTCCTATTAGAAAAGAACAGCCCAAGTGTATTTTCACAGGATTTACAGGGGTAATAGAGTGGTGCAGGAATGAGTCCTCAAACCTGGACATTAGTTAGCATTTGAGCACCTCTGGGTTCCCTTGTCTCAAATTCAATGTTTTTCTGAATGGTTAAAATAAGGTTAACACAATCTGAAGAGATGTTCTTTTGTTTTGTTCTACATCATGAAATACGTCACAAGATATCCAACTAGTTAATGTTTGAAGCTTCTTGTGTCTTGAAAACTGCATTTGCTAACAAGTGTCTAGCCAACTGAACATTAGCCGCCTTTAGCTTAGCAGTGGGGACGTGAAGTCATGTAACCGTGATGTAGTTCCTTTATAACCTAACATTAGCCACCTTTAGCTTGGCGGTGGGGACGTGAAGTCATGTGACCGTGCTGTAGTTCCTTTATAGCCCAACATTAGTCGCCTTTAGCTTAGCGGTGGGGACGTGAAGTCATGTGACCGTGCTGTAGTTCCTTTATAGCCCAACATTAGCCGCCTTTAGCTTAGCGGTGGTAAAGTAAAGTCATGTGTTTTTACTTCCGGTGATTACATTTATGCTTCTACAATAACAGAAACAGTGTAAATAGAGTGGTGCAGAGATGAGATATTTTTGTAGGCCCACCCAAAAGTTAGCATAACAAGGGCTCCCTCGACAAAGAGCCAATGGGATATTTTCATTGGATTTTGGAATATTGTAACAAATAAGATCTGTGGCAAACACACATTTATGATACTTACATGCTTTTTAAAACCACTTTACAAATTTTCAAGTGTGCCTGCAAAGGTAAAAAGCTAACGTTAGGCTATAAAGGAACTACATCGCGGTCACATGACTTCACGTCACCACCGCTAAGCTAAAGGCGGCTAATGTTCGGCGTCATGACGTCTAGTCGTTTCATTTAGACACTTGTTAGCAACCGTTGTTTTTAAGACACATTGAACCTTCAGACATGACCAGTGGAGTATTTACTGATGTATTTTATGTCGTAGAACAAAACGTGAAACAACACTTCTCTAACTTCTGGTCACTTTCCAAACAGTCTCAAGGAGGCAAGAGTAAACCCTCTCCTAAAGAAACCCACTCTCAACCCGTCTGATGTTATAAACTACAGGCCTGTCTCTCTACTCCCGTTCCTGTCTAAATCACTTGAACGCGCTGTCTTTAAACAACTCTCCTGTTATCTCCATCAGAATAACCTTCTGGATCCGCACCAGTCTGGTTTCAAGGCAGGTCACTCCACAGAAACTGCTCTCATTGCTGTCACGGAGGAACTGCACACTGCCAAAACTGCATCCCTCTCCTCTGTCATCATCCTGTTGGACCTGTCTGCTGCATTTGACACGGTGAATCATCAGATCCTCCTTCGCACTCTCCAAAAACTTGGAGTTTCAGGCTCTGTACTTTCCCTCCTCACCTCATATCTGAAAGACCGTACCTACAGGGTGACTTGGAGAGGGTCTGAGTCCGACCCTTGTCAATTAACTACAGAGGTCCCTCAGGGCTCTGTTCTTGGTCCCCTCCTCTTCTCCCTGTACACAAACTCACTCGGATCAGTCATTAGCCCGCATGGTTTTTCATACCACTGCTACGCTGACGACACCCAATTAATTCTGTCCTTTCCCCGCTCAGAGACCCAGGTCGTTGCACGCATCTCTGCTTGTCTAGCTGACATCTCTCAGTGGATGTCTGCTCATCACCTCAAGCTCAACCTTGACAAGACTGAGCTGCTTTTCCTTCCGGGAAAAGATTGTCCCACTCTTGACCTAACAATCAACATCGGCACCTCAGTTGTTTCCCCGACTCAGACTGCAAGGAATCTGGGTGTGACCCTAGATAACAACCTGTCCTTCACTGCAAACATAGCAGCTACAACCCGTTGCTGCAGATACACGCTTTACAACATCAGGAAGATACGTCCCCAGCTGACACAGAAAGCGACGCAGGTTCTGGTCCAGGCTCTCGTCATCTCACGCCTAGACTACTGCAACTCCCTCCTAGCTGGTCTACCTGCATGTGCCATCCGACCTCTGCAGCTCATCCAGAATGCAGCGGCTCGTCTGGTCTTCAACCTTCCTAAATTTTCCCACACCACTCCGCTCCTCCGCTCCCTTCACTGGCTTTCGGTAACTGCTAGAATCCACTTCAAGACACTGGTACTTGCGTACCATGCTGCGAATGGATCTGGCCCTTCGTACATCCAGGACATGGTTAAACCGTACACCCCAGCGTGTGCAATACGCTCTGCATCAGCCAAACGACTCGCTGCGCCCTCGCTGCGAGGGGGACCCAAGTTCCCATCAGCAAAAACACGTGGGTTTGCTATCCTGGCTCCAAGATGGTGGAATGAGCTCCCCATTGACATCAGGACAGCAGATAGCTTGCACATCTTCCGGCGCAGACTGAAAACTCATCTCTTTCGACTCCACTTCGAGCGATAGAACTATTAACAAAGCACTTATATACTAATAAAGGACTGGCTTATCTAAAGCCAGTAGAGTAGCACTTGAAATGTTTGGCTCTATGAAACCTGATGTACTTATATGATTCTGTTTTCTTCAAGGTTGTGTCTTCCTGGTCGAATGTACTTATTGTAAGTCGCTTTGGATAAAAGCGTCAGCTAAATGCAATGTAATGTAATGTAATGAAACTCTCTCAAGCTTGTGGTAATAACAGACCTTTTTCAGGCGTCTAAACACAAGCACGTTAATAAAAAACATTGATTTTAGGAGGAAGGTAAAATACTAACTCATATTTGGGTTTTAGGATTAATTCCTGCACCACTCTATATGTGGAGATTATCCTACTGAACAAAACATGTAAGTATTATCAACATGTGTTGGCCAAAGATCTTATTTTTTGCAATATTCCAAATCCAATTAAATAAATGGCTTTTTGTCAAGGGAGTGCTTGTGTTGCTTACTTTTGGATCGGCCTTCAAAAATACGTCATCCCTTCACCGCTCAATTTCAAAGACTTTGGATGTGTGTGTTCTTCAGAAAGAGGCGGGGCCACAGTGTTTTGTGTCGTGACGCTCACCTCTCCTCAGGCTGTTGACCAATTGGAAAAGTGTCACTGAGTTGGTTTTCTGCACAGGCCTGTCACTCACACACATTCTAAAATATACATTCCTACAAACATGTACACATTCTCATCTTATCTACAAGATCAGTGACACAGGGCCATGGTTTCTGGAATAAAATTAACACACACACACACACACACACACACACATTTGTGACACATCGCCACAGGCACGAGAGGAACAACACACACCCTCAAACACACACTCAGAGCTTCCACTTCTCACTGTTTTTGTTCCTACTAATAGTCACCTCCCCAGTGTGCGTCCATTATTATATTTTGGCCTTTGTCCGACAATCTTTGAAAGCAACCGCAGCCTCCATTCATCACTAAGAAAATAGAGCCTGTGTGCAAAAACCTGTTGTTCCTACTAGTCAAAAAAATTTCCTCTTGGAAGGAAAAGCCAAATTTTTCCGACCTCCTATCGCCCGAAAACAAATATCCATTGTCTCAGAGTCCTAATAGTCTGAAAATATACACTTACCCTTCAACCAACTTAAGCACAAGCTCATTGTATTGCAGATTTACCGCAATATTTATTCTAAATTGTTCATATTTATTCACATGCTTATGTAAACGTGTAACAGTAGAGGCACTAAACACAAACATGAACCTAAAAATGAGCATCATGCGTCCCTTTTAAGGCATTCGATATGTTATATTACATATCGTTTAGCTGAAGCTTTTATCCAAAGTGACTTATAATAAGTGCAAAAACCATACAGTATGGATGTATCTTTGTTTTGTTTTACTTATATTGCCTGTTAAGAAATTCGTTTTTTGTGTTTTGAGCAACGTACATGTATGGTAAAACTAAGCCAATAAATAAAAAGTAAAACAAATGGAGGTAAACTTTGAGTAAAAGCCATCAAATCAAATTAAGGTGTCAAATAATATGGAAAAACTAGGTCAATAAATACAAAAAAATTGAGGTAAACTTTGAGTAAAGGCACAATAAAACCAAATTAAGGCGTCAAATAATATGCTAAACAGGCAATATAAGGGAATGTAAGCATGTGCCTCGTTGGCTGTCTGCCTTGTGGTTTTGAATGAGAATCAGCAGCAGCTCCAGCAGTCTTTATTATGAACCTCTGTACAATGTGAAGGCTGCAGAACAGCTTCAAGTGGGGCGAACATTGTGTGTAAGCCACCGTTTATATTCAATACAAAAAAATCCTCATATGTTGTCAAGCCGGCCTGTTTCCATAGTGACTTCATTCACTTCCTCACCCAGAATGCTCTTTCTTTAGACCTCACTCTTTTCTCTTTATAACCCCGCCTTGACTACATTTAACTTCACGGGACTTCTTCTCCTTCTTCTTCTTCTTCTCTGGGAACATTTCTGCTCCTCCTGTTTCCTGCTATAAGTGCCACCCCTGCGTTTATGCCGCCCCCGCAAATAGCCTCTCTCTCTCTGTCTCTCAATGAAATCCAGACACACACTGTACTCTCGCTGCGAGTCACAAAGAAAACAACTCCGGGCTGTAGCTAGGCAACTCATGAGTCATCTCACTGCCGCGCCCATCATCAACTGATCAACCCCCCCCCCCCTTACAACACACACCGCAGCTTCATTGGCATACACACACAAACACAAAGCTTTGAAGCCACGTTGTGAAGTTTTTTTAAGGATTTAAACTATGTGGATGATATTGAGGCGCGGGTATGAGTCCTAAACATATGAGTTAGCATTTTAACATTTCCGTGTTCCCTTATTTAGATGTCAATGTTCTTTTGAAAGTGTTGTTGTGGACATCACTGGTGAACATCTCAAACTTCTATGTGTCTTAAAAAGGCGGTTGCTAACAAGTGTCTATAAATGAGACCATTAAACGTCATCACGCCCAACATTAGCCGCCTTTAGCTTAGCGGTGATGACGTGAAGTCATGTGGCCGTGATGTAGTTCCTTTATAGTCTAATGTTAGCTTTTTACTTTTGGAAATTACATTTACAAGTTTTGTAAAACGTTTTTTAGGTGAAATAGGTCAGTAGATACCCCCACTGGTGAATGTCTGAAGCTTCATTGTGTCTTAAAAAGGGATGTTGCTCACAAGTCAAACATTAGCAACCTTTAGCTTAGCGGTGTGAAGTCACGGACCATGCTGTTGTTTGTTTATAGGCTAACGTTAGCTTAAGACAGGGCCGTATTCATGTAGTCAACATTGGGGGGGACCAAAAATTCAATACAAATTTGAATACTAATTTCCTGCCATTCTAAAGGAAAATACATACAAAATCACTAACACATTGGATACTTTAAAACCTGTTAAACCCCATGCCCCTGCCCGTGGGGGCAAAACACAATAATAGTCACGAAACTGTGTCTCAGGCATGGGTGTAGGAAGCATCCTCAATGTGGGTGGGACAATTTGACGGGGGGTGTGGGCGGGCGGGGGACCTAACCTCCTCTAGGGGGGTCCGGGGGGGTGCTCCCACGGGAAGATTTTTTTTTAAATGTTGAAGTTAAAAGCATCAATCTGGTGCACTTTGAGAGCAACATTAGGGACTAAATCTATGGATACATCTCAATAACACCCATGTGAAACAGAACTTCCATACCTGTTATTCTGTTATTCTCTTATTTTGTATAACTATAATGATCATATAAAGGTGTGCCTTGGAAATACTTGTTTTGCATCAATCTTGATACAGGGTACTTATTATATGTTATAGTTTGGATTCCTAAAGCTTTTAGTCTACTATCCCATCATTCAAGGGTGGTTTTCACAATAAGTAATGGTTTATCTTTTTACTATGTTCAATCTGAATTTACTTTAAAAACATCTATATTGATTCTGACTTTTTCGACATCCAACTCACAGGTTTATCATTGCTTTGAGAAAAAAGATTATTCATTTAACCATTTTTAGAAGTGAAGATATAGTCATTTGTTCTGGGAATGTCATTTTCAAACCTGAGACCTGAAAAACAGGCTTGGGGCTTAACTGGTTAAAATGTTTTACCATAATGTCGAATTGTGCATTGTATTACATCGCCCTATTTTATCTAGTTTAGCTTTTCTTGTTTTGTTGTTTGTAATGGCAGAGATTAGGGATGAATAAAGTACAATTATAACCATAATCACATAAAAGCATTTCAATCCATAGAAAGGTCTGTGCCACGCAATTTCAGTAGAAACAGGAACACTTTATTGCCCTTTTGTTTTACAGCCACGACTCGCTCTAGCTGCTTGCCGCTCATTCAAAATCAAAAAGACCCCCAACTTCCTCCCAGACACCCGCCCAAAAAGCCCAACCCTCAAGTAAAGGACCCAAAAGCCTTTTTGCGCTTATCGTTGGCACTGATAAAAGACTAGCATATTCCTTCAAGGTCCAGTGTGTCCAGTTTCTTCTGGTGCACATAACATACGGCCACATTATTCAGCCTCGTTTGACTCATCGATGATCTAAGCCATGTCTTAAGCCTCCTCAGGGCACTAAAACTCCTTTCAGCCTCTGCAGAAGAGGCAGGGACGACCAACAGAAGCCTTACTAAAGCTTCCACCTGACCGAAGAGACCTCTCACCTCTGGCACCATTTCCCGAATAATGCTAGCAACATCTGAGCTTGTTTCATAGGTGTAATTAGCTCCAAACATGGCCAGCTGCACCTGCAGTAGTCTTGAATTCAATTCAGGATACTCTTCTACCACCTTGTCCATGTCTCCGTGTAGCAGCACATTTTCAAGCTGCTGCAGCTTGTGGAATCCAGCTTGTTCAAACCTCTCTATGAATTGAGTATTCACTGTGTCCAAGGCATTGTAGAATTGGACTCTGTACAAGGACTGGGCATCGGGATGGATATGGGCTGCAGCCTGACCGGTGTAACGCTTTGTAGGTTTGCGGACATGAGGGATCTGAATTGGTTGTAGGTCCAACTTTGTTGCCACAGCAGTTGCTTTCGAGAACAATACATCAAAATGCTCCTCCATTCGTTTGACCTGCATGCTTGTTTTGACATGGTCTACAGCCTCCAACATGCCTGAAACGGTCTGTTTCCTAAGCTGCAGGGAGGTGTTCAGGCACTCCAAATCCCCCATCAGGTCTTCAGCCATTAAAAGGCCGAGCACAGTGTTCCCTTTAAGAAATGTTCCATGAAGACCATTGGCCTTGGCTGAAGTTTCAGGTGAGCTGCATGATGCCATTTCTTCAAGGGCCATCAGCACTGACTCATACTGCTTGAGAACTGAGCGGATGGCAGGGGTACGTACAGTCCACCTGGTGGGACAGAGAGCCTTCAATGAGGTGAAAGTTGAACCATGCTCTGATTTTGCGATATTCTGGAAAATCAACTTGAACTTGCCAGATTGATTAAAGAAGCCCCCCAATTCATGGACCAGACCCATTGCATCTCTTACTAGTGGAGAGGCTCCACAGGCAGCCTGCGTAATTAAGTTCACGCAGTGGGGACCACGGTGACAATACACAGCCAGCGGTTGTTCTTTCCTTAAAATGGCTTGTACTCCCTGCAATCGTCCAGCCATGTTTGCGGCACCATCATAAGTTTGTCCTCGGAGTTGAGACAGAGGAAGCTGTAGGCGCGTCATCACATCACATGCCATCTTGGCTATATTTTGCCCTGTTGTTGATGACACTTGGTAGATTCCCAGGAATTCTTCCTTTGGTTGTAGATCTGCATCTACAGAGCGCACACATATTGACTCCTGCTCAATTCCTGATATATCTTGGGTGCCATGAATGATAATTGCGAACTGGACCACTGGCATTGATGTTATTTCCGACACAATTTATTTGATGATTGTATTGGCCATCACCTTCAACAGTTCGTTCTGCAATTCCGGACTGGTGAAATCGAGGGGACCTTTTCGCCAGGAGGTCAGCTCTGCATCGCCCGTTGCCTTGTACTTTAGAAGCTGGCTTAAATTCCCACTCTCCTTCTGATCGCCTCGAAAAGCCAGACCTTGCCGCGCCAAGTACCTCACACCCTCAACAATCTTCATCAGATTTCTTCTTGCTTGTTGCTGCCATCTTTCAAACTCACGTGAAAGTTGCACATTAACAGGCTCTGGCTCCTGAATCCTAGTCATCACAGCTAATTTGTGACACTGGCTGTGTTCATGCACACTACATTTCTCCAGTGCCTTCTTCCAATTGTTATAACCAGTCTTGACAAACGCTGAATCTGCTTTTGACGCAAGCTTAGACTTTTGTGCTGCAAAGTATTTAGCACAATAGAAACAGAGGACCCCTTTTACAGAGGGGCTGTAATGGAGCCATGTATGATCTTCAAACCACTTCTCCTGAAAGTAGAGTATTCTATTTGATAGGGTTTGACTGGGTATGACTTTCACATTTGGATGATTTGGGCAAAGTCCAAGTCCTTCCTTTCCTGTCTTACCTCCATGTCACCAGCGCACACTCTCCCTGTCTGGTCGCCATGCTCACATTCTCTCTCTCCCTCTCTCTCTTTACTCTGAACACACCAGAGTGAACATGGAAGAAATATTATCAGTAAACAAGCTATCTGACTGGTAACAATACTCACTTTCTCACTGCTCTTAACATACTTTTTTTCTTTTCTGAGGCTGCCCAAAACACTGTCTAATGTCACTGCCACCCTTCCTCTTGCTCATGCTTACAGCTTGACCTCGGCGATCTGCAGTTGCTGATGTGATGAATACGGGTCAGCAGCGCTGGATATAAGATAATTAAACATGTTTATTAGCAATTCTGAGCGTTCTAAATCCAGCACAAGCTAGGATGCACACTGCAAACCTCCTGCGTGTGAGTATCTTTTAAATGCTTCTGACGATTATAAAATACTATTTCATAATAATTGTAGAGTATTTATATTTAATTAATTCTGGCAACTTTGGTATTCCAAAGGTGTCACACATCACGGTTTTAAATCTTTCCACACCCGACAAATTACAAAATAAAATAGAAATAATCCACATGAATAAATATCTATTGGATTACATCCAAAACGTCATTTTCCACATAGCTGACACTAGCCCGCCAAACCCTGGCTAACAACTGAAACCAGCTAGCCCACAGCTAGTTAGCTACTATTCCTGAAAAGTTCGGTTTTAACATCAAAACTACAAGTTACTTACACAAAGAAGCTAAACCGGAGGGTTCATTAACATTACCATTACGAAATAAAATAATATAGATTACTTTAGGGCTAACTAGAAAATATACCAGAACTGATGGAGGGCAAATTAAAACATGACTGACCTGCTTGGAGCATCAAGCTAACTGAAGGTGGACTCAGACGTGCAACAGCGAAATACACCTCCGGGTACAAAATAAGGAACCAATTTACATATGAAAAGAAATATCATTTTGGTGAAGTTCACAATAACAGAAAATATAGATTTTCAAGTATACAAATAACCAAAATAAAGAAGTCATAGAATAGCAATTTTATTTTAATTAAAAAATAAAAATAAAAACTTTTTTTATTGTTGCTATTTATTGGGGGGGACATTTTGAGTGTATCTGAATATTGGGGGGATGTGTCCCCCCCAATGTATATGGTGAATACGGCCCTGGCTTAAGAGATGTTCTAATATTGTTCTACGACATAAATAACATCAGTAAATACCCCACTGGTGAATTTCTGAAGGTTTTACTGGTCCAAAAAAATTCGGATGCTAACAAGTTGCTTAAAAACGACTATAGCTTATGTCATCACGCCGAACGTTAGCACCTTTAGCTAAGCGTGGTGACGTAGCTTTTTTCTTCTGGATATCTGAATTTACACTTCAACTATTGTAAACATAGTGGAGTTAATATGTGGAGATTATCCTGCTGAACCAAACGTGTAAGTATCTTAAATGTGTGTTAGCCACAGAGCTTATTTTCCGGAATATTCCAAAATCCAAAGGAAAAACCCCATTTGCTTTCTGTCAAGGTAGCCCTTCTGATGCTAACTAATGGGCCGGTCCACAAAAGCACGTCATCCCCTGCACCACACTATTTGTCACCACTTCTAACCTAATGTTGAGGAAGAGGTGAAAGACAGCCCTTTATAAGTGTTTAAGTGTGAGAACATCGCCAGTCTGCCCTCAGCTGATAACATCATGACCACAATGTGATGACTGATCTCAGATTGGCACCGTCACTGATCGTTAGATGGTGGAGTTGGTAGCATCTCACAGAGCTCTTGTTTCTTGGCGGTTTTGGTTGACGTACAGCAGACAATATATCTTTCTTTTTTTATCATGAATAGATGGAGCATCCTCAGTTTATTCAACTTTTTATCAGTTTGTCTTCAGGCCAGATGGCGGTTTGGATGAACACTGGCTGGCAATAGAGATTTAATTTCAGTTGAGTAAATAAAAACCAAACATTGAAATGAAAATAGATGTAAATGACATACAAAAGTGACTCACTGTGTGACTTATTCGATCAATTAAATGATGGGTTTGACAAAGCAGAGAAAAGAGGGCAAAGGTCAACAAACCCAAATGTCATGGTTGGTGCATCTGAGAACAACATGTGTTTTTGAGTAAATGCCGACTAAATATTATTTTTTAAGAATTGTTCATCTATTCATTATGGCCACTAGTATGAAACAGATGGAAAACCATACATATGTATGGAGTTAAGTGTGTGTCTGTGTGTGTGGAAAAGTCCTCAAGAATATATGGGCATAGATATGTCTCATAATTATTTGTGTGAACATAAAATAATTTGTGTGTAAATATGTGATTTGTAAATGCAAAACACCATCCACAAATGCATTTAAAAGATTTGCAAACTCACAAATAAATGTGCAAGTGTAAAACGGATCTGCAAATACGCTAAATATTTTCACAAATAAAAAAAAGATCTGTGAATATCTCTTTAACATTTACAACTTTCGATCAGGCATTTGTGAATCCATTTTGTATTTGCCGACCAAAAATGCGCTTGCGGATCTCAAATCTCTGCTCGCGGATCTCACATTTCTGCTTGTGGATCGTCTTTTTACACACACGGAATTTTGAGACATATTTTCCGCGGGTCTCGGCTCAAATCTACTCGTGTCACTCGGTGATTTTCGGAAACCACGTGATGGCCCGCTGATGAGGACATTTCCGCATGATTTCAAAGTAAGAGCATGATGGTTTGTTTAATGCGCTGTTTTTTATTATAATGAACAGCGGAACGTTAGATGCATTCTTACTTCACCATCATCATCATCATCATCATCATCATCATCATGTTATAGTGATACAGTTAGTTTGTGTTAGTTTATTGGTTCAATATAGCATAGTAGCATATCGCATATCGAGCACTTTCGTTGATGTTGAAGTACAGGCTATATATAGCCTACGCCACTTTCGGGTCCCGGGGGAGCAGCTGGCAGCCCAGATCAAACTCTTTCTTCATTGTGTGTTGTGTATTCAGTCAAGCGGGTCAAAGTTACAAAGCACTTCACATCTTATTAATCGGCCTAATTTTACCTTACCAGTGTAGTAATAAAGTAATCTGTAGAAAAGCACCGTATTTAGGTTAGCCTTCAGAGTAAGGCTACATTAAATGTTATAATATTCATCGTGTCCTTTCTACTGTATATGCAGGGGTGCACATAACTGGTACGCAGGTACAAATGCCCGGCAACAATCTGAAATGCGTACCGTCACTTGTGTCACAAAGCGCATTTGCATACCGACGTAGGCTACTTGTGAAGCTTTTCCAGAAGACGGTTAGATCACCGGACGACAGAGTCGGTCTCCGTGTGCACAGACAGGGCTGCTGTTAACGTCGGTCAGTACAACGGAATTGTGCCAAAACTACGCCAACCGGCTGCGGAGGGAGACACTCCCCCCCCCCCCCCCCTTCACTGGAGAACTGCGCTAAAACAGCTGATCACAACGTTCACGCTCTGTGGTCATGAAGTACTCCACTAGCCCCCCGCTGCCTGCTGCTCCCCCTGGGATTGACTTCAACATCAACGAAAGTGCTCGATATATGCTGTATTGAACCAATAAACTAACACAAACTAACTGTATCACTAAAACATGATGATGATGGTGATGGTGATAAAGAATGCATCTAACGTTCCGCTGTTCATTATAATAAAAAAACAGAGCATTAAACAAACCATCATGCTCTTACTTTGAAATCATGCGGAAATGTCGTCATCAGCGGGCCATCACGTGGTTTCCGAAAATCACCGAGTGACACGAGCAGATTTTAGCCGAGACCGGCGGAAAATATGTCTCAAAATTCCGTGTGTGTAAAAAGACGATCCACAAGCAGAAATGTGAGATCCGCGAGCAGAGATTTGAGATCCGCAAGCGCATTTTTGGTCGGCAAATACAAAATGGATTCACAAATGCCTGATCGAAAGTTGTAAATGTTAAAGAGATAATCACAGATCTTTTTTTTATTTGTGAAAATATTTAGCGTATTTGCAGATCCGTTTTACACTTGCACATTTATTTGTGAGTTTGCAAATCTTTTAAACACATTTGTGGATGGTGTTTTACATTTACAAATCACATATTTACACACAAATTATTTTTATGTTCACACAAATAATTAAGAGACATACCTATGCCCATAAGAATACATCAGTGAAAAGTTATCAACAGTTAAAGCAATGCAGCATTGGCCTCTAGTGGACAAAAAGTAGATTGTTTTATACAGTACATGCTATTCTCAGTGGAAATACTGGCCTTTGTGACAAAAAATGTATTAGATATTACATTATCAGAGTGTTGTTGTTGATGCTGGTGCAAAATGTATGCAATATGTTACTGTTGTCACAAAATAAATATGAAATAAAAATGCTTTTTGTTGTGGAACTTTTTTTAGAAGCAATTTAGTGAATCACTCTGAAGTTTTGAGCGGATACTTGTCTTTTGGCTGGTGTTTTGAGAGATCTGTAAGTCATTATAAGGACTCAGAATTATTATCAGAATGATTGCTAAGTGTCTCGAAAAAAAAAAAGAATTCTTTCTTCAAAAGAATTATGAAAGATTTTCTCAGTATCTTGAAATAGTGACTCAGAATCTTAAAATGATAACTTTAAAATATGACTTCATTAAAAAAATCTCAAGCTTTCTACTTAATTGCTAAATTTAATATATCAAAGGAATGCCAATTAATCCAAAAAGATAACTTATTATCTAGAAGTAACCACAAATGTCCCATCAATTGTGAGCAAATTAGTATCTTAAAATACCAACATAGTATCTCAAAATAGTGATAAACCTTCTCCAGATAATAACATTGAAGTAATGACTCATGGTGGTTTCTCATTTTGAGATATGATGTCATTATTAACATTCCAACATTTTTTTGACATGTAAGCTATTGTTTTGACATAAGTAGTCATTAAGAGAAAGTTTAGATTCATTTTGAGATACTAAATTGTAATTTTGTGACACTAAATCATAATGTCTGAGATACTATGTCATTATCTTGGGATGCTAACTCAAAATGTATGAGACAGTTTCTCATAACTTTGAGATAATAATTCATTATTTTTGATGTATTTAATAAATACTATTTATTATTTACAGGCAGAAATGGGCTTCCAATCTGCACAAGTTATAATCCAGTTTGAGCCAAACACCTGTGTAATTAAGACCAATTAACGATCAGGTGTGTTGGACGGAAGTATACAAAGTCCTGCTGCTGGTTCCTCTGCCCCAGTGCGTTTGTGCTGCAGAGAGAAACTCTTATTTGAAATGCATTTAAAACGAAATGGACACTTATTCATCGTCCTTCTCATTTACACCATCACAACAATAACTTTACCTGTTAATTCATCCTCAAACTCTGCTCTTCACGGTGAAAGACGAAGCGTTTTAACGACTAAAGGCCTCAGAGAGCGGATAAACCTCGACTCAAAACGGGAAAAAGAGTCGAGAATACTCCCTTTTCTAAACTCCGAAATCCAAAACAAGACTGGATTCAAACTACAAACAAACATGGCGTCTTCTTTGATTGGAAACATCTTCAAAGACCGCAACAAACCGAAGCGAAGCGACCCTCCGAATGAAGAATGTAACGAAGGGGAAATCGAGTTTTGCACTCCGGGAAAGTTTTATATTCCTGGACAACTTGAAACAAACCCGGTGGTGGGTCACCAGACAGATTCTGCTAGAGGTAAGATACTTGTATAACTTGTTCTACTTCTCGTGTTAAGACTTTTTTGAAATTATTATTACTTTGACTTTTTTTGTACTGTCTTGGTTTCTCTAAAATATATATTTTTGTGATTATGTTTTTTTTTAAATGTGCTATAACTAATCTTACCTGCCTAAAACTATACCAAATTGAAACACAAGCGTTGAACTATATTTTTTAAATTAAAATCCCCATTTATTATCAGGTTAGTAAAACAATTATTGCTTATGGGTTGCTCTATACTTTATAAGGCAAGACCTCCCGTCAATTGGATTTTATTTTTTTTAAAGCATGTGAAACCTTACATTTTTGGGATCTACTTTGCAAAATCATATAGCTGTATTTCAAATACTTTTAGTTTTAACTTTTATTTTTGGAATTGTGTTACTTCCAAGTTTCACCATTGCCTATTTTACGCATTACAATTTTAACTGAACACCTTAAAATAGTTGTAATCACATCTAGTAGTAGTTTGGTCCTGTGCCACAGATTTTGTTCATTATAGCTGCAAAGAAACACCTAATTTTCAATATATCTAATTAGCTTTTCCCAACAAGGATTATCCACATTTTTTTTTTACGAAAAATGTTTTTATTCATCACAGACGGAAAACTAATTTAAGGAATTCATATTACTTCATAACATTTTTGAGAATAGCCTATCTTTTGTACATTTGGCTGACACAGTATTCCATTCAGTGGTTTTATTTCATTGGCTGATGTCCACTATGTTGACCAAGGTTCTCTCTCTCTGACTGCCACCTACTTTGCAGTAAATTGAGAACGTGCACGCTTGAAATGTCTTCTATACCTTGATTTACAGGGATTGTGTGAACTGTTTTAATCTTAATTTATGATTCTGCAAATTGTGTTTATATTACTTGGAGGCCTTTTTGCTCCACTAAACTACAGACACGGACACTTTGTAATCCCTGTGTACTCTGGTTTGTTTCTGTCCTCCAGTTCATGCTGAGGACAGCTCAGAGTTCAGAGGTCAGAGGCTCAGTGCCTCAAAGGAGAGCTGGCGGAAGCTGAAGCCAGTCGTGGATTGTGGATATGACGCCATGACCCTCACAGTGAGATGGAGACGATCCGTACAACTGCAGCTGAGCCGGGGTGAAGACACTCACCTTTTGGATATTTTATTAGAAATTCAATTTACAGATATATTACCCAGTATGGTAGCAGCCCGGCCTGCCGGGGTCTATTTTCTTATCTTAAAAGTGAAATTAAAGGTATAATGTCTAAAAACGACTTTAAATAGGAGTTCTGTATCCAAAATGTTTACAATAACTTTCAAACCTAGAGAAATACCAAGTTATGGTAATGATCCGTATTACTTGATCGCCTGTGATGGAGACGGATACCCCTTTAAACATATATCTGTGGCCATCTGTAAAACATCAATTGACATTTATATTGAGTTTCCCGCCACATTTTGACAACTATTTTCAATCTTTGTTGCTTTCAACGGTATATTTTACAACCCGATGAATGATTTTAGACATGGTACATCTGGTGTCTTTGTGTCTTTGTACATATTTTATCTTTATTCAAGTAATAATTAGTCATTTTCTCACTGTACTTTCTATTCTCATTATCTCGCTTTCATTGAAATGCTTTTTTTTGTATATTTGTAATAGTTTTTTAAAATAGTTTATATATTTTTAATGGCTGATTCTGACATCAAAGTGTTCCGTTAGATAGATAAGTACTTTATTGATCCCAATTTGTGAAATGTTTGCGTTGCAGCAGTATAAAAAAAACACAAGGTAATGTACATAAGAGAAACTAAGACACAGAAATAAAATAGCATTAAAAAAATAAAAAAGGGTTTAGCACAATTAATCAAAACGATATCAAAATCGCTAAATGGACTCGTGCAATACAACAAAAAATGTTAGCAAGCAAAATGCAATATCTGTTAAAATGCTTAATTTTTAATAACATTTGTTTTGGTGTCTGTGTCTCAGTGAACGAGTCGTCGGTGCCTCTGAGCCAGCCTCCTCCTCAGTGTGGATACTCTGTGCATAACACATGGAGAGACCTCAGCCTGATCGCTCGCTACGACGCCTGCCACGTCAAACAGGAGGTAACAGATCCATACATTTCAATCTAGACCAGGGGTGTCCAAACTACGGCCCGGGGGCCAAATGCGCCCCGCGGACCATTTTGAATCGGCCCTCGGCAAATAAAAAAAAATGTATAATGGTGGTGGCCCACAAATGAAACTTGAGCTTGTCTTGTATTGTACTTCTTAAATATATCTGTAAACATATTTTACACAGTAGCATTTATGTGTTTAATAAGCCCAATTTCAGTCAATTTAAGTTGGAAACATTTTCTAACAAATCTAAGTTGATAAGAAAAAAGCCCAATAACTTATTTAAATAGCAACCTTGAAATATACCCTATTTCCTCTTATTATAAGCAATCTGAAGCTTCTGTTTCAAGGAATGAGCTGCTCACAAAATAAATGAAACCCTCTGGAAAGCTGTGATTTAGGCTGCAGCATAATTTACTTACATTTGATTTATTTTACTAACTTATAACTTCAATTATGAGGCAATAAACCTGACCTCTAGTGAGTGACCCAGTCCTTCGAATATTTTTTCTGTATGTGGCCCTCGATGAAAAAAGTTTGGACACCCCTGATCTTGATGATAATGCATAGATTTTAAAACAGTTTTTTAAAGGGTCAGGGTCATTATTGCACATTTTAAGGGTATAAAATCTCTAGCTGAATTACTTACATTTCAATGTCTTTACAGTGTGAATAAAAGTTTCCTCGTACCAAACAAAATCCGTTTTTAGAATCGGATGAATCATACCTTTTAATGTAGATGACTCAGTCCACTCTCATGTCACCTTGACAAGAAAGTTGGGGGCTTTAATGGAGCGTTGACTCAGGACTTTTTTAACGAGTAAAACCTGGTCTCTTAATTATAGATGCATCTTCTCTAATAGATGTCAAACGTTTTTGCTCACGGCCAGAGGTGGGAAGTAGTGGAGTACAAATACTTTGTTACTGTACTTAAGTACATTTTTCTGGTATCAGTATTTTACTCCACGACTTATTTTTCTGATGACTTTTTACTTTCTACTTCTTACATGTTGAACACAAATACCTGTACTTTCTACTTCTCACATGTTGAACCCAAATACCTGTACTTTCTACTTCTTACATGTTGAACCCAAATACCTGTACTTTCTACTTCTTACATGTTGAACCCAAATACCTGTACTTTCTACTTCTTACATGTTGAACCCAAATACCTGTACTTTGTACTTCTTACATGTTGAACCTAAATACCTGTACTTTCTACTTCTTACATGTTGAACACAAATACCTGTACTTTCTACTTCTCACATGTTGAACCCAAATACCTGTACTTTCTACTTCTTACATGTTGAACCCAAATACCTGAACTTTCTACTTCTCACATGTTGAACACAAATACCTGTACTTTCTACTTCTTACATGTTGAACCCAAATACCTGTACTTTCTACTTCTCACATGTTGAACCCAAATACCTGTACTTTCTACTTCTTACATGTTGAACCCAAATACCTGAACTTTCTACTTCTTACATGTTGAACCCAAATACCTGTACTTTCTACTTCTCACATGTTGAACACAAATACCTGTACTTTCTACTTCTTACATGTTGAACCCAAATACCTGTACTTTCTACTTCTCACATGTTGAACTCAAATACCTGTACTTTCTACTTCTCACATTTTCCAAACAGGCCGGTTCCTTTAGTCTGAATGTGTGTTTGGTGCGTGATCATTATTATTTAGTCATTGCGTGCCTATTGATTTGAACACGATCCGTGTATCCATAATTTCCTGGTCTTCTCTAAAGAAGAGGCACCAATGAAAATGTTGCCGTTGTTCAGCATGGAAACATTCATTAGCTAACAATGACATTATTGTTCTATTAATATAAAGGGAGGTCAGGTACTCTTTAAAACAGCTGCTAGTTATGGGTACTTTTTACTGAAGTACATTTCAAAGCCTCTTTACTTTGACTTGAGTAAAGAAGTTTAGTCAGTACTTCTACTTTTACCAGAGTATTTTTAAACACGAGTATCTGTACTTCTACTTGAGTAAAGGATGTGTGTACTTTTGCCATCTCTGCTCACGGCTGTTTGTGTTCAGGAGGAGGGTTTTGTATTACCCCTGCTGTGGAGGGGGACTCCAGCGAAGATGTCCTGCCCGATCCCTCAGACCCAGCCTCGGGCCTCTGGACCCTCGTCTCTCTGTTGCTCTCTGCATGGGATGACCCTCACTGTGCAGGGACCCCATGCTGCTGAGGACATCAGGGTGAACGGTAATTTACTTGCACTAAACATCTCGTGTGAGTGTCAGTTTGGGAAGGGAGGCATGTGGGGGAGGGGAGGTTTGGTCAGTGTTTGTTTGTTTTGAAAAAATGAGTGGGGATGAAGTATTAATTGGTACTAAGTCACATTTTGTTGCCAATGAATTTCTTGGTGTCATGAAATCTTGAATCTAATGTAATTCTACCCTCACTCATCCTGTACAAAGAATACAATTATATTAAAAAAAAAAATAGAAATAAAAAAAAAGGTAATTTACCTGCACTATTATCTGTTTCATTGTGTTGCACTGTTGTAAGATTTTCCTCGACATAACTACACTGTAGCCATGTACGTATGACAATAAAAGCCTTGAATCTAATGATAGATTTTTCATTCTTTTATCACTCTGTATTTCTCTAGATCAGGGGTGTCAAACTCAATTTCATTGTGGGCCACATTAGCATTATGGTTGCACTCAAAGTGCCGGTTGTAACTTTAAGACTATATACATTTACATGAATATATAATATATATTAAATAATGTATTATATTCCATTATTGGCTCTGCATTGGATTATTATCAATTCTGGTAATAACTTCATAAATAGCTACGTCTGAAAGCAGAAGTCTAGGGCAAATAATTGAAAGCAAATATTCAACAATTACAGTATATTATATTCTTTGGAAGCTCTTGCGGTTTGACACCCCTGCTCTAGATGGTCTTTTAAAAGAATGTTTTTTTTGCTTCTCGTTACAGTCAGAGGAGAATGGGCCCCCCTGTTGGTGTTAGAGGAGCGGTGTGGATACACAGTGGAGAGACGTGACGCTGAGATTATAATCGCTGCTCCATTTATTACCTGTGGCATCACAGACGAGGTGAGTTTCAAGAAGTCACTATTCATAAGACGATACTACATATATTGTACGTATACTATAATACATTTGTAGAAGGGCTGTATATGTTAAAGGTCCCATGTCATGCTTTTCTGGTTATTACCCGTCCCCTTGTGTTATGTAGCTTTCTCTGCATGTAAACGGTCTGCAGAGTCACAAGCCCTCAAAGTACACCCTGTAGCGAGTAAAACTCTAACACAGAAAAGACCGGTCTGTGCTGCCCCAGAACGCCTCGTTGGAGATTTCTCTTTTTCCATCGTTTACTTCTTGGGTATAGTGACGTATTTCGGCTATAGTGACCTTACGTCCGCGGAGCCGTTACGTTTGGACCAATCAACGGACTTCCTCACACACACACTCGGCGGGACGTTGCGAGGCTCGCTGCTGCGAGGAGTGGGACACTGTGAGCTGGCTCACTGGTGTGGGGTCGGCGAGACACCGCGGAACTCAGCCTGAGCACACACACATTATATTATATAAAATGTTGAAAAATCACTTGTATTAATCACATTACTCAGTTTGACCCAAACCACCTTTCGAGATTTTAGTAAATGTGACTTAAATGATGTTTTCATACATTTTCTGTAAACTTTCTCACAAAGAAAATCTCTCTTTTTCAGGATGGAAAACACAGTCTGTCTCTTCAGATAGAAGAAAACACCTTCAAAGTGGCCTGTCCTGTGTCTCCCCCTGAAGAACTCAGACCTTCCCATCATACTCCTCGTCTTCAAAGAGGGAACATTCCTGAATCCCTGGAGTCTTTTCCATGGGCCCAACCTTTCCTCTTGGCCCCTCTTAACTACCCCCACCCTACATACCACCACAAGTACCATCCTCCTGATGAATCATCTTCCACTGCTGAGCTTTCATTAGCTCCTCCTGTTGATTCGCCTCCAGACGACCCCCACCAGATTCCTGCACATTTCAATATCCCCACTCCTCAGTCATCTCCAGAAAATGTAGAAAATGTACATCCAGTGTATCCGGATCCGCAAGATACTCATGTGATGGGCGTCTCGATTAAGCTGCGTGCTGCTCCTTCCCCAGTAACCGTTCAAGATGTAGCACCTTCTCTGCAGCCTTCGAGCCACGGCTTCAATTCCTACTATCACTACTACCACCACCCTAAAGTACCTCTTCCTGACACAACTCAAAACCCCGATCCAGGTCCTGAGGAGCCTGGAAAACAATCTTTTACCAATCCTCCTCAAAACCCGGGATTCCTAGAGAACTCCCACTTTCTTCAGCCAGTGACGGAGGCTGCCTTTCTGCCAATTTCCAACCTTCCAACATCTGCACCTCATCCTCCACATCCCATTCCCATACCATTACTTCCCACACATCGCTAGCGGCGAGGCCACAATATTGCCGCCTCTCGATCCCGAAATGACTCCAAATTTGTCCGAAGATCAGAAGTCGGACACCTCCGTTCATCCTCGCTCGTCACAAGTCTACGATGAACACAACCCCTTCAATCCATACTATCACTACTACCAACCTAAAATCCCTCAACCTGGTCCACCTCAAGACCCAGATCTGCGTCCCGAGGAGCCTGTGGATCTACCTCAAAACCCTGAATTCCCACAGGACTCACAACAGTTTCTTCAGCCTGTCACAGAAGCTGCCTCTCTTATGTCCACCCTTCCTCCAAAAACCTCTACACCCTCACATCCTCCACATCCCTATCCATTCCCTTTCCATTACTTCCCACACATTGGTCCGGAAGAGGCCCAAAGGTTGCCTTCTTTAGATCCCGAAACGACTCCAAATTTGTCAGAAGATCAGAATTCTGGCACATCCATTCATCCTCGCTCATCTGATGCTGAGGCAACTTCTTTAACTTCTAGTCCTCCAGAAAGTCCTCCAAAAATGAATTCACCTGATGTACCTTATCCTCCACATCCTTATCCATTCCCGTACTATTACTTCCCTCATATTGCTCTTGGCGAGGACAAAGGATTGCCGCCTCTCTATCCTGAAATGACTCCAAATTTGTCAGAAGATCAGAAGTCGGACACCTCCGTTCATCCTCGTTCATCACAAGTCCACAACGAACACAACCCCTTCAATCCATACTATCACAACTTCCACCACCCTGAAATCCCTCAACCTGGTCCACCTCAACACCCTAATTCAGGCCCTGAAGTACCTGGAGAACAATCTTTAACTCATTTTACTCAAAACCCTGAATTCCTAGAGAAATCACACCAGTTCCTTCAGCCTGCACCTGAGGCGGCTTCTTTTACTTCTAGTCTTCCAGAGAGTCCTCCAAAAACATCTGCACCTTTTCCTGCACATCCTTATCCATTCCCATACTATTACTTCCCACATATGGCTCCGGGCGAGGACAAAGGATTGCCTCCGCCAAATTTGTTGGAAGATCAGAAGTCGGACACCTCCATTCATCCTCGTTCATCACAAGTTCTCGACGGACACGACCCCTTAAATCCACACTATCACTACTTCCACCACCCTGACATCCCTCAACCTGGTCCACCTCAAGACCCTGATTCAGGCCCTGAAGTACTTGGAGAACGGTCTTTAACTCATTTTACTCAAAACCCTGAATTCCTAGAGAAATCACACCAGTTCCTTCAGCCTGCACCTGAGGCGGCCTCTTTTACTTCTAGTCTTCCAGAGACTCCTCCAAAAACATCTGCACAAGATGCACGTCCTCCTCCCCATCCTTATCCATTTCCATACCATTACTCCATGCATATCGCTAGAGGAGATGTTAAAAGATCGGCTCCTCCCGATCCAGAAACGGGACCGGACAACTCCGTTCATCCATACTATCACTACCAACACCTTAAAATCCCTCTTCCTGGCAAACCTCAAGACACCGATCCAGGTCCTGAAGAGCCTGGAGAACTCTCTTTAACTAATCTTCCTCAACTTCTTCAGTCTGGACCTGAGTCAGCAACTTTGACTTCTAGCCCTCCAGAAAGTCCTCCAAAAGCATCTGCACCTGATGCACCCCCTCCTCCACATCCTTATCCATTCCCGTACTATTACTTTCCACATATTGCTCGGGGCGATGTTCAAGGATTGCCCCCTCTAAGTCTGGAAGCAAATCCAGATTTGTCCGAAGATCAAAAGTCTGACGCCTCTGTTCATCCTCGCTCGTCACAAGTCCATGATGAACACAACTCCTTCAATCCATACCATCAATACTACTACAACCACCTTAAAATCCCTCAAACTGGTCCAACTCAAGATCCTGATCCTCAAGAATGGTCTCAAACTAATCCTCCTCTAAGCTATGAATTCCCAGAGAACTCTGATGTTGCTTCTTTTACTTCAAGCCCTTCAGAAAGTCCTCTGAAATCTGCACCTGAGGCACCTTATCCTCCATATCCCTATCCGCACTATTACTTCCCTCACATTGCTTGGGGAGAGCCTGAAGCGTTTGTAGACCCTCAGGAGATGCATCCTGCGGGCAATATGAACTTTGAAAAAGCTTCAAATTCAGAGCCTCAGCTTCCCTCTGACCTCAGTGGGTTGGATCATGCCGCTGAAGCAGGATTTCCCAGCATGCCTCAGCAGCTTCGTAGCCTCAATTCACATTATGTCACTCATCAACAGCAAGTAGATGCTTTTGAGCTTCCTGATGAAGAAGTGGGGAAGAGGATGGATGCTGAAATGAAAGGTGATTTAAAAATACTCAAAGCTGTAAAATCTCCAGTAGTATTGCTCTTGATTACACATACTGAGTTTGGCCCAGCATTATTTTTGTTGCCATAGCTTTAAAGGGGACCTATCATGCAAAATGCGCTTTTTGATGTCTTTTATACATCAATATTCAGAGTTAAATGTGGGGTAGGTAATTTTGGAGAAACCAGCTTGAGTGCGCTAGAATTTGAAAATACACAGCCGGAACAAATCTACCACTTCCTTCAGACTTCCTTACAGAGCCCCTCCTCCAAGACACACGAACGCGCACATGACCAATGAGGGCACGAGATAAGTTTGTGCACAGATGGAAGGCTGACAGGCAGGTAGGCCATCCAGTTACTTTAGCCGGGCCGGCTCAGATGATTGGTCGTGCTTTTTACAGTATTACGGCTTCCACAGATGACATTTTTGTCAAAAGCACTCAAGATATTCATTGCTATCGGGATGTTAAGAGCATTCCATAGAATATAACAAAAAGTGTATCTCGAGCCGGTTTCTTAAACGTACCTACCCCACCTTTAAAGTAGAAAGGTATTAATGTTGCACTTATGCGAACATCACTTTATTTAAAGGGGACCTATCATGCAAAATGTGCTTTTTGATGTCTTTTATACATAACTGTGTCGGGGAACTCACGCAGCAGCAGAAAATAAAACCCTTTCTCTTTTCCTCCATACCCAAATCTTTTAAAAACGGGTGTACAACGAGCGGATACAGATTTGCTGCCGATCTGACGTCAAATCGGCAGCGGACTCACAGAAAATTGCTATCAGAAACAATGCCTGACGTGTTTTGGACGTAATCTCGTCTTTGTTTACATTAGCAAGCCTCGCTAACACTCAGAGCTAACCTGTACTGGAGAGCACATGTGTTTTTTTTAAAAGCAGGAAATGAAAAAAGGAACTCACCTTGTGATAAACCTGCAAGAGAAAAAGCATTTGAGCTCCATACTGTTTCAGAAATAATCCTTGACGTGGTTTTGAACAGGATGGCGTTTTATCACAGCAGAATTTAACTTTATCTCCGGTAGAATTCTGATCAGGCATTAGCTCCGCCTCCTCTTTTAAACAATTTTTTTTAAATCCAAGGACCCAAAATCTGCATTTCTCTAAAGGGCCGGAATAGAGGGGTATGAGGCATGGCTACAATGGGGGGATCTGTGACATGTTTTGTATATATGTATATGTTTCCAATATAGCATAATAGGTCCACTTTAAATATTCGTTAATTTAATGTTGCTTTTGTAAATCAGAATGCTTTATTTATCCTGGGCAAAACTCAGTTTCATGAGTTACCCCATTTTAGAATAAATAACTAAAATGTCAAAGTTTTAAATAAAAATAAGAAGTTAAATCAAGAATGCAATAAAAGGATACAATAAAAATAGTGTGCAATGGAATACAAATATTTATATAAATCTAAAGGTGGAAATCATTCAAACCACAGCTGGGTAGCCTAATCCATAATAATGCATCTCAATTCGTTTATTTTGTTATCTAAATTTGCAAAGTAACTAATACCTTAAGATGTAAAAGATACAACATTTCCTTTGAGATGAATTAAAGTAGAAATTAGGATATGAACGAAATAATCTGACATTTTACATCACAGTTCTTGAGTATATTTAATTTCCGTGTGTTTTCCGACAGACTGCACATCGGGGCAGCATTTGATCTTCGTGGTGGACCACAGATCTGAGATCTCTCCTGTCAGGTCGGCGTTATGTTAATTACTTATTCTGCGTTTGACAGTTTTATTTCCTTGTTTTATATCAAATGTGTTATCCTTTTTAATTCTTCACACAGAAAACACTAGAATGAGTTCCTTCACGGAGGATTTACACACATCACAAGACAGTCATCTGCCTCTCTTTTAAACATTTCAAATGAGTATTGTCAGATCTGTTTTTGGTGTTTAAGCTTTTTTAAAAGGCATTTTGCTGGGAGAGGGGTAACATGCTCTGATTCCAACACATGCTGCTTTTAATTGAATCAGAAATCCTTCATTTTTCCCACAGCAGGAACATTTATATAAAAATCACATAATAATAATAAGTGTTAAAAGGATGTGGCTGCTGATTGAGGTTTAATAAACATTATTGAAGTTACTGTGACAAAGGTGACAGAGAATGAGGATTTTGGTATTAAGTATTCCACTACTGTATGTTGCATGTTTTTATGTTATTGTATTTACTTTTTGAAATGTGTCTTTAGGTTGACTTACAGAATCTGTCCAGGGACTACAGATGGAAAATAGCCTCTTGGCAAACTGTCACATTTACAGAAATGTTGATTAATGTGCACTGTCCCTGTTGAATGAATAAAACACGTTCCTCTGCTGGTCCTCAGGTTGGGGGTGCAGTGTAGTTCCTCTCCGGGCTCTCCAGGTGAAGAGAGTCTCCACGTGATGAATCGTCCTCCTCCTGTTCTGTTTCCAGTCTCCACCGTCACTGTGCAGCTGAGAATCGCCACAGGTGATCGTCTCCACTGTATTCTCTTTATATAACAAGAGGTTGAATAAGTACTATACATATATTTTACTAAAATTAAAAGTAGAAATTCCAGGGGGTCCGCGGGGTCTTAAAAAGTATTAAAAGTTGATAAATCAATTTAGCGAAAATGAAGGCTATTAAAAAGTATTAAACGGCATTTTCTAAGGTTTTACATTTTGTAGCTTGTTTTCAATAAGTATATAAATGGTCCAAAGAGGTTGTATTCTACAGTCTGCCTGAATGTAATCATGGCGTAGGTGTGTAGTGTGATTCTGTGTAGTTTATTGATGGCATCCCGTTGGATGTGACGTCATCTGAACAGGACATCGCACGCTCACTGCTTGATGGCGCGCGAAGGTCCGTTTACGCCGGTTGTTAAACAACATCGTTATGGGGAAATGCAAGTCTGCGTCCAAATGGTTGGAAGATAAGGAGGAAGGACAATCAATACTGTGTATAGTCAATGTGAGGTAAAGTGTGTCGCCAAGGTAACCGGTTAGAACTCAAAGTGGCGATGAGGTCTTAAAATGTATGGAAAGGGTCTTTAAAGGTCTTACATTTGACTTCAGGATTCCTGCATATACCCTGAATACTACAATACAGTATGAAAACTCAGTTACAAGTAAAAGTCCTGCATCAAAATCTTACCTGTTATCGTATTGCCTATTTCAGTAAAAATATATATTATTGTGTTTAAAATGATTGATGCATTAATGTTATTATACCTGTTGGATAAAAATCTGATATATTTTGTATTATTAATCAGAATCTTCAAAGTAACTGAACATTTTGAATGTGGAGAAATTCAATTGAAGCACAATTTTGAGTTTCAAATTTAGATTTTTTTCTTTTTTTTTTGTACACAGACGAGTCGTTCAGCAGCTTCCACCCTGAGGCTCACCTTCCTCTCAGCGTGATTGGAGGAGGATCTGTTTACCTGCAGCTGAGCCTTCAGGACCCCCCCGCCCCCCACCTGCTGCTGCTGGTTCACTCCTGCCTGGCGTTCACACACACACCGTACAGCAGCTGGAGGCTCGTCTACGATGGGTAGGTGTTGACGTTGCCATCTTACGATACGATAATACTTGACTGGTCAGATCAAGTCTGAAATGCTCCTTGCATCACAGCAGCTCCATGTGTGACATCAACAGACAGATATCAAGACACAATACATGAAAAACAAACAACAAACATTTAACATAACGGCACAATCAGTGAGAGAAAACATGCTCAAAGAGCCTTCAGCGTGCATCTGATCTGGATTCTGCTGTGTTTACTGAGAGGACTGACTGGAGCACAAAGGAGTGTCAATCTTAGGGATACTGTGAACATACCACAAATGACTTAGGAAGAAATACACACACACACTAACACTAGCACACACACCCCGTCGGCATTGCTTCAACCGGAAGTGGCACGTTTATTGCGCATGTCCGTTTTATCACGGCAATACAGGAAGTGACTTTTAGTGTAAGTAAAATAAACGGATTAATCTCTAATAACTCAACAGTAGGACATCTGAAATCCTTCATTCTTCCCACAGTGGATGCATTGTTTTGTTACAGCGATAAAACAGTGCAGATAGAAAGAGCAGACATTAAATATTTTGGCAAACACACCAATAAAATAAAAATCACTCTTACCGCCTTTTGATATTTTAGTGTGGATTGTGCTTTTGTATTGTTGGGTCAAACTATTGCCTGTAAATCAGAATCAGAAAACTTAAATCATCCCTGAGGGGTTATTCCGTTATTATAGAATATATATATATACAAAATTATCAATAAGATTTATGCAAGAAGTCAAAAGCAAAAATGTCTATTGAAAAATAAAAAGTGGTGTAATGTTAGTAAAGATGCTTGATGCTGATAACCAGATATTTGCATTACATTTTCACTGTAATAGAGTATATTGAGTTGTGCAGTTAAATTATATATTTACAAGTTGTGTCCGTATTGCAAAGTTTAAAAGTGTTTTTTAAAGGAGCATTTCCTGCTTTCTACATGTCATTTATTTTCTGTTCAGTTGCGGTGATTCCCAGCTGCTCTCTCACGCCAACCCCCCCCCCACCCAGAGGATCCTGATCCCTGCCCTCCCGTCTCCGCCCTCTGAGAGCACCCCCCCCCTGACTGAAGGAGGATCCTCTCACCTGCAGGACCCCGAGGTAACTCCCTCTGAACTAACATGCTCATACAGGACAATAATTATGAAAAGCACATAATTACACTGAGGTGGGAAGTAGTGGAGTACAAATACTTTAGGCGCATTCACACTGCGGTACTTTTCCCACAAAGGTTCATGTGAACTTAGTTCATGTGAACTCTTTTATCGCGTTCACACCAAAAAGAGCCGGTACTAAAATTAGTTCATGTGAACCTTTTTACCCCCACGAAAGTCCCTGCTAGAGAGCAGGGACTTTCGTGCGGCTCTCTTGTGAGAAAAGAGCTATATTTCTGATTGGCTGGGCGGATTGCAAACCACGCCCCGTAAAACTCCCAAAAAGTTTTGTGAAGCCGCCATTTTATTATCCTCGCATTAGCATTATTAGCATTAGCATTAGCCCAGCGCAGAAACGCAGAGAGACTAACTTATGGCAACACAAAATAAAACATGGGAGCGGTGTAGATGAGCCAGTCCCCAACTCCGGGGACTTCCGGCCGGGGACTTTGGGCGGCAGTATACGCCGTGAAGTGGTTTGCGGCCTGCCAGTAAGCCCAAAGCAGAAGAAGAACAAGTGACGTCAGCGGCTTAATTTGCCTAATCCTCCCTCAGGGACTTATTCCAGTGTGAACGCGATCTGTACTTAGTTCATGCAAACTAAAGAGTTCACATGAACTAAGTTCACATGAACCTTTGTGGGAAAAGTACCGCAGTGTGAATGCGCCTATTGAGACCAGTTTGGAATGTGTTTACTGAGGTGTTGAATCAAGTGACAAGTAGGGTAAATGTTTTCATAGACTCCTTAGAAGAAGTAGTGCGGCTCTCTTGTGAGAAAAGAGCTATATTTCTGATTGGCTGGGCGGATTGCAAACCACGCCCCGTAAAACTCCCAAAAAGTTTTGTGAAGCCGCCATTTTATTATCCTCGCATTAGCATTATTAGCATTAGCCCAGCGCAGAAACGCAGAGAGACTAACTTATGGCAACACAAAATAAAACATGGGAGCAGTGGAGATGAGGAGGTGTCGGCGTTCTGGCGATTTACTCGGAAGGCTTCAGTAGAAGCTGCTGGGACTCCCAGCAGCTTCTACTGAAGCCAGTCCCCAACTCCGGGGACTTCCGGCCGGGGACTTTGGGCGGCAGTATACGCCGTGAAGTGGTTTGCGGCCTGCCAGTAAACCCAAAGCAGAAGAAGAACAAGTGACGTCAGCGGCTTCGTTTGCCTAATCCTCCCTCAGGGACTTTTTCCAGTGTGAACGCGATCTGTATTTAGTTCATGCGAACTAAAGAGTTCACATGAACTAAGTTCACATGAACCTTTGTGGGAAAAGTACCGCAGTGTGAATGCCCCTATTGTTACTGTACTTAAGTACATGTTTCTGGTATCAGTACTTTACTCCACTACTTATTCTTCTAACGACTTTTTACTTTTACTTCTTACATTTTGAACACAAATACCTGTACTTTCTAATTCTTATATGTTGAACCCAAATACCTGTACTTTCTACTTCTTACATGTTGAACCCAAATACCTGTACTTTGTACATGTTGAACCCAAATACCTGTACTTTGTACATGTTGAACCCAAATACCTGTACTTTCTACTTCTTACATTTTGAACCCAAATACCTGTACTTTGTACATGTTGAACACAAATACCTGTACTTTATACTTCTTACATGTTGAACACAAATACCTGTACTTTATACTTCTTACATGTTGAACACAAATACCTGTACTTTATACTTCTTACATGTTGAACACAAATACCTGTACTTTATACTTCTTACATGTTGAACCCAAATACCTGTACTTTCTACTTCTTACATGTTGAACCCAAATACCTGTACTTTCTACTTCTTACATGTTGAACCCAAATACCTGTACTTTCTACTTCTTACATGTTGAACACAAATACCTGTACTTTGTACATGTTGAACCCAAATACCTGTACTTTGTACATGTTGAACCCAAATACCTGTACTTTGTACATGTTGAACACAAATACCTGTACTTTCTACTTCTTACATGTTGAACACAAATACCTGTACTTTCTACATGTTGAACACAAATACCTGTACTTTCTACATGTTGAACACAAATACCTGTACTTTCTACATGTTGAACACAAATACCTGTACTTTCTACATGTTGAACACAAATACCTGTACTTTCTACTTCTTACATGTTGAACACAAATACCTGTACTTTCTACTTCTTACATGTTGAACACAAATACCTGTACTTTCTACTTCGTACATGTTGAACACAAATACCTGTACTTTCTACTTCGTACATGTTGAACACAAATACCTGTACTTTCTACTTCTTACATGTTGAACACAAATACCTGTACTTTCTACTTCTTACATGTTGAACCCAAATACCTGTACTTTCTACTTCTTACATGTTGAACACAAATACCTGTACTTTCTACTTCTTACATGTTGAACACAAATACCTGTACTTTCTACTTCTTACATGTTGAACACAAATACCTGTACTTTCTACTTCTTACATGTTGAACTCAAATACCTGTACTTTCTACTTCTCTCATTTTCCAAACAGCTGGTTCCTTTAGTTTGAATGTGTGTTTGGTGCGTGATCATTATTATTTAGAGTCATTGCGTGCCTATTGATTTGAACACGATCCGTGTATCCATCATTTCCTGCTCTTCTCTAAAGAATAGGGACCAATGAAAACGTTGTCACGTTGCCGTTGTTCAGCATGGAAACATTTATTAGCTAACAATGACATTATTAATATAAAGGGAGGTCAGGTACTCTTTAAAACAGCTGCTAGTTATGAGTACTTTTTACTTAAGTAATTTTCGAAGCCTCTTTACTTTTACTTGAGTAAAGAAGTTTAGTCAGTACTTTTACTAGAGTATTTTTAAACACAAGTATCTGTACTTCTACCAGAATATTTTTAAACACGAGTATATGTACTTCTACTTGAGTAAAGGATGAGTGTACTTTTGCCATCTCTGATTATATGAAACAACCAGAACTCTTAAAAGTACACGAGAAAACATTTTTTTGCCTGTGTCTCTTAAAACGCTAAACAGATAATGCATGATACTGGCTTTACTTTTAGTAAAACGGTTTCAATGTGTTTGTTTCCTCAGATCTACTTCATGTGTTTGACAGAGGTGTGCTATGCTGCACATGTTGACTGCACCATAAGCTGCACCAACAGTAAGTTCAACACACAGGAAACACCCAAGAGAAACTGAGGACTGCTATAGTCTTCTCACAAGATTGTAGTAGTATATTAATTGGGAACATATTCAGAAGGGTTCCCAAGACTTAAAATAAGTGAAACGGGGCTACATAATTTACCTTTCAAATGCCCAGTGAAAAAATAATTATATTTTAAACATGGGCCTGGTGTACTTGTTGTGGTTTTCCCTTTCCTGTAGTGTGTTATCTAGGTTTGTGTGCATGTAAATGGTCTGCAAATGCTAAAATCCAGAAGTTCCTGAAAATGAGGGCTACTTAAATTGCCTAAGAATTGCTTATGAAGAATCTATTGCTCTTATCTACATGTGTCTGCTAGCATTCCCATTACCCAATTAAGAAATTATTTTCCAAGGACTTTACAAACACACCTTTCTAAAGCACAATACAAGACTAGAGAAAACAAAAAATGTCTCGAGGACTCGTTTATCACGACACTAACTTTTGTTTTTCCCTCACAGGTCCTGACAGTGACGTGTGAGAAATGAAATAAACACTTTTACACACCTGCACTCTGGTTTTGTTTCATGGAAATAACAAACACACAAGTCTTGGTGAAGAAAAGGGGAAAAGCCCAGTATGGAATATTTATTAGAAAACGTATAGTGCAAAAAACTACTATGCAAAGAGAAGGACAAGCAATACTAAACAAGACACTTGATGCATTTGATCACAAAAATGTGTTTGCAGGAACTTGAAGGAATACAACATCTGAATATAATTGTCATTAATGGCATGGTGTTTCCCTTTGAACCAAAGCAGTGTTTACAGGAAGGCAGCATATACACTTAGTTTATGCAGTACGATTAACAGCCTCTGACAGTACCTGACGACTGAGTTCACACTCAAAAAGGTCTTTTACTTTATTCAAGTTGGATCCTGTGGTCCTCTTGATGCACAATCACGTAAAAAGGAAATTAAATGGAATACAAAACTATGGAAAAGTCCCTTCTATAGCAAAACAATTCCCACTTTAAGGTGTCGACAGGGACATATACGACCCGACCTTACGTAAACATTTCATATTATCTGAATGGATTTTACAGAACATGCTCCCGTTCTCATTTATGCATACATTATTCATTTAAAAACATTATTTCCAGCGGCTCAGTGAGTAATTACCACTTCCACAAAAACGTTAAAAGCATTATAGGAAAAAAAGACAAACATGGATAAAAAAAGTGTAACAGGTATGGAATCTCTCTCCTCCTACATTATCCCATACTCTCCCTCACAGTTAGTTATTAAACGGATGTGTCACATTATTTATCGTATGTCCACGATGATGAAGAGGCCTGTCCGTTCATAGCTAGATGAATAATTGACCATTATACTCGACATCCATTCTACTAAGCTACTGCATGAAAATACAAAAAGAAAACGGCACAATAAAATATTGATAATTGTCAACAGCTAGGAAAAGAAATCAGTTTTCTGCTTACAATAGGTCAGATGATAAGCACAATGTGATGTTTCACATACACACCCAAATTCAATGCCAACCCAACACACTTCCACTGGAGGGGCAAATAGAGAGACTTGGGAAAAACTCTGTCACAGGAAACAGGAACTGTCGTAACTTTTCATAACCAGAGATTGGAATCAGCATCTCTGACAGAAAATAGTAATTATAATAAAAATCCCTGGCGTTTATTTCCTTGTATTAAACTTCTATATCATTAAAATACTTTCTGGGTTTAAAATGGCTGTAAAATAGCTGCTCATAGTACTAGGATGGGTTAAATGCAGAGGTCACATTTCACTGTGTGCAGTGCTCTGCATGTTTGACGATTTAAAGAGGGTTTCATGGTGCTTCTGGGGGGTTTGATAACTTCCTGTTGAAGGGTTTGATAACTTCCTGTTGAAGGGTTTGATAACTTCCTGTTGGGGGTTTTTGGAAACAGAGTCGAAGTGGGGAGAGTGTGTCGGGATCAGTTTGGAGTTGAGACACATGTTTGTAACGTTTTTCAAGCTTGAAATCCAGTGCTGTGTCTTCGCTGATGAGGGTTGAACTCCTGTTAGTACACGGTTGTGTATCGTGCTGTGATCTCCTGCTGCTCTCTCTTGGTCTGTGTCAGGAGGACAATGCTGCAGACCAGGGCAACAACCTGTCATTCAGACACAGAGGGAGGAGGTGAAGAGGGGGGATGGGAATAAGAGCCAGGCTTCCTGACCCGGGTCACACCAGCCACAGAATGAGTTTCGATGTAAGATGGGTACCAGCACAGGCTAGCAATTAGCATGCAGCTACAAAAAGAGACGCTTGTGTGGAAGGCAAAATGAGATATGAAGACACTTTAAGGAAAAATCCAACCCTTTATATATGTATTTTTTTAATACAGGCAGATTAGAAATAAAAAACTGAGGTTGAAATAATATATTTTTTTGATGCAACTGTTTTTATTGTGTATCGTGTTTTTAGCACGTGGCTTTGTTGTGTTCATTTAAGCTTTTATGATTCGTATGATGTTTTAATGCTATGTGACTATGTCTGGGAAAAGCGCTTTAACAATACATTTGACTTACGGGTGGATTTTTCCTTTAAAGGGAGCTGAAGAGACCCCACAGTGAGCATGCACAGAAGAGATGAACATGAAGTAATGTGAAAATAAACCCAGATCTGTATCCTCTATGCCCGAGCATTGTGGTAAAAGTGCTCTCTAAGTCATAACTATGGGGATGTTGGCCACAGTCAGAGGGGTGAAGACCACCGGCTCCTGGTCGGGGAAAGAGTAGGAAATGGAGTTGGAGGTGGGGATATATTCAAGCTGAGATGTTTGAGGCTGAGTCAGGATGATGTACTGAGGAGAGGATGGGGTCTTGAGCTTTTTAGCAAGGGTTGAGCTGCAAATCAAAGCCAGGAGCTTTTGGGGAGCATTGGTGAAGAGAGTGAAATATATTGTGAAAATTATTAGTTTGAATCAAGACAGGGGGAGGAGTTTTTTTTAAAGAGAGAAAGGAGGGAATAGGGGTTAGACCACAAGCAATAACTTTATGAACAACGAGAGATGACAAAATGAAGCATGTTGAAAATTAATGGAGCTGTTTTTTTCAACAAGATATACAAGACCCACTCTATTGTGTCCACGATTTGCTAATTGCGTAACAGCTAATGCTAATTCAATGCTAACTACTTGTTAATTGTTGTTTGTAAAGTGTAGAGTGCAGTAGTGGACTGAAATGAAGTACACTAAAGTACTGTACCTGTGTACAATTTTGAGGAACTGTTCAACAGCTTTAGTTACTTTGCAGATTCAGATTTTATGCAATTACAAAACATAAGTCGAATAAAAAATAAACATTGACATACAATTATTTAAGATATTCTGTATGCAGTAAAAGTAAGGCCATTTTTTTTTTTTTTTTAAAAAAAGGACCACTGCAGCACCTATTACTTTTTTGCTTTTCCACTAGGGGTAGTTCCGGCTCAGGGCTACTTTTTCACCTTTTTTCTGGCCCACCAAAATCGAGGTTCTTACCGGGCTAACGACCGGGCTGAATATGCTAAACTAGTGACGTAAACACTCACGACTGCTGAATGGTCAGAGAATCGCTGGCAAGGGAGCTACAACAAAATGAACATATTTTACCGTGATTTAATTGTAAAACACGATTCAAAAAGATGCCGGTCTGCAGACAAGACGGCAGACGAAAAACCTTTTAAAATGTGTGTTTTCTGAATGGAGATCGGGTCGATCAGGCTAAGCTAACCTTGTATATGCTCCGTCCACACTCACAACAGCCTACAGACATAAATAAACCAGTGACTGTATTCGCCATGACACAGACAGTATGCGGTTTGTACTTGTTTTGCTTTTGTCTAGTGTCTGAACAGATATGAGGAGCTCTGAGTGCTAACAGCTAACGGCTGATGTTGGTTTTGTGGTTCGCATTGAAGATGACGTCACGGCAGTTTTACGCAGCGTCGCTCTGCCCGCCAAACAGCCGATCGCCCCGCCTACAATGCGTTACTATAGTTACTACTCCAGGTACTAAACTGTAATGGAAACGCAGCATTAAATGAGCCTGGCCTACCAAGGCCTAACCATACCGTACTAAGCCGTGCTAGGTCCTGCAGTGGAAAAGCGCCATTAGTGTTCTTGGACAGTCCAATCAAAGGTTAATTTAAATATTTATTAGAAATTATTTTATTTCTCTTGTAACTTGTGTCTTCGCAAATATACCGATTCAGGTCATAGTTAAGTGCTAGCATTCTAACACGCTAAACTGAGATAGTAAACGTGGCAACAATTATATTGTGTAATTGATATTTTCTTTAGTTATAAATAAACAAAAACCATTAGTATTAATTTTTTGAATGTAGAGTACACTTTGCTGTCATTTGTGTGCTTAACTGTTTTAGGTATCTCATTTTTAAATTAAACATGTGACTATACAGAAAATACAAAAATGGGTACATTTTGTTCACCGTCCTATTTTAGCTGAAAAAAATCTATTTACTGCATTTCAATTTTGAAGCATGCAACACATCTGCTTACCAGAAGAGCTCCAGTTCCGACGAACACGCCCATCACCAGCGGTGCATTTCTGTTGAAGACATCAATGATCGCCCCAGGACAAGCCTGTAGCACCAAAAAAAAAAGGGATTATTGTCAGTTTTAAACACATAAACCTAGAATCAACTAATTTCAAAAGTGAATACAGATCGTGACTCAAAATCCTACAACACTGGAAAGATAAACATTAGTTTTATTATAGTTAACGGCTAGCATGCTAACAGGCTAAGATAGGCTAACTAAGATATTAATTGTGGCCAATAATCTAAGAAAAAGAGGGAAAGAATAAGTTTATTTGTTGTCAGACATGTAAACCCACATGTTATAATGTCTTAAAAAAAGATAACTCAAAATCTTACAACCCTGAACAGATAAACAAATGTAGTTTTGTAATAGCTAACTGCTAGCATGCTAACAGTCTAGGCTAGCAATAAAGATACTAAATGTGGTAAATATTCTAAGAGGAGGAAAGGGGTGTTTTTTGTATCTGTTTCAAACACACGTCAACATATATTGTAAGTGATTTTGAGTTATGTGTTCACTAAAAGACAAACGAAACTTGAAAGATATACACACTTAGTTTCGTAATAGCTAACTGCTAGCATGCTAACAAGAATAATTATTATAGTAAACGTGACAAATATTAGAAGGAAAATAGGAAAAATAGATGTTAATTTTTGGTCAGTTTAAACACACGTAAACTTACATTGTAATAGTGTTTTGAGTGAACCCATAATAACTCAACATCCTACAATACTGGAGGGATATACAAACTTAGTTTTGTCACAGTTAACTGCTAGCATGCTAACAGGCAAAACTATGTTAGTAAACGTGGCGAATATTATATGAAAAAATGTGTTTATTTATTTGTCAGTTTCAAATACAGGTTAACCAACATTGTAATACTGTCTTAAGTGAACATATATAATAACTAAAATCAAATGATACCTGACAGATATACTAATCGTGTGTTAAAATATAAAATAAAACTGTAATAATGAACCTTTGAAATATAAATTAAAGCATGAGTCACAGCGCACGGACGCAGCGGTTCAAACAGCAGAAGCTCCGGTAAGGATTATTATTGTGTGTGTAAACAAGCATCGAGGATACACACGGAACATTAAGTTCTAGTTTCTATTATTCGTATCTGAATAATATTTTTTTTAAAAGCCAATAAATACTAGAGGAAACGGAAACACTGAAAATATGAGCGTCTGCAAAAATCCCTCATCATGAAATTAAAGCTTTATCGTTTTCTGAGGTCAGAAAGATTATATATTATAGGTCTATATATATGTTGATACAAAGTTAGGCTGACTCACTGCTGCTGTTTTCCTCAGAGTCTGAGAAAGTAACACACGTTGTCGCAATAATTAAGATCTGTGTTTTGTTATGAAGCCGGCATTCAGGAAGCTGCGCTCTGATGGTGGGTATGGAGGAGACTTTTACGCGTCGTAGTTTGTATGTCACCTTGTGGGACTCGTCCTTTACTCGCTCAGAAAGATCCACACTTTCAATGTCCTGCCTCACCAAATTAACTTAATGACCAGGCTCCGCTCTGAATGAAGTCTGAGGGTTTCCAGGTGACGCGTCATAGCACATGCAGCGCACGGAGCTCTTTTTTATATATTTTTTGAACTAATCGACTAATGAAAAATTGCTTGATTAAGACTTTATTAGTCGACTAGTGATTAATCGACTATTAGGGGGCAGCCCTAATTTTGTGTTAGTATCACAAGTAAACCCACATTGTAAGTGTCTTAAAAAATATCGTAACTCAAATTCATACAATACTGGACACATATACAAGCTTAGATTTGTCCTAGTAAATTAGCATGCTAACAGGGTTAAGTACGACAGTAAAATGCTAATTGGCATTAACTTACATCCATCTTGATGTGTTCCAAAAAGGAGTTTGGGTCGGGACAGGTTTCCTTAGCAAAGTCTAACAACGTCACCCCGGTCGCTCCACAGCAGTGAAGCTACAGAGGAACGAGATGAAGGGAGATTTGAAACACTGACAATTAAATAAATAAGAATCACAACCACATATTTTACATCTCACATTATATAATCAATGTGGAAGTAAATAAAGACATGAGTAATAAGCAACTCTACTCATTTAAACACATTTTCAAATATGTAAATAAGGCAATGAATGAAGAGATTTTTTAGAATAAAAACTGACTCAAAATATATTATTAGATACTCATTTTAGTTATATTTTTGGAGAGTTTTTATTGATAACATATGGCTTTGTTGGGGTTATTTATTAGTTAAATAATACTTTTAAATTACATTATTTTTCAAATCAATTATTTAAAGAAAATGTTGGTTCATTTGTGTATTTACACAATTTATTACATTTTAATCATTTATTTCATACTGTCTTTTATTTGATAATATATTAAAAACACTGGTTTGGTGTAAAGGGTAATTCATGTTTCCATCTCAAGTCTGAAACAATATAAGACAAACAACAATTTTGAATTACAATTTTGAAATTAGAAATGTTTAACAAATGGAAGAAGGAAATAAAGTATTACCAGTTTTTGGATGAATGTGAGAGTGACCGCAAGAACTGGGTCGCCGTTAGCAACATACAGCAAATATATGCTAGAGTAGAACTCCCCCATTCTCAATCCAATCTGAAAAATAAAACACAAATTCATGAACATACATAAAGTATTAATTTTAAACATTTATTCTTCTCTTGTTTGTTTTCCTTCCATCTTACCTCCACCTTCCTGGAATAAGCAATCACTCCAAAAACAACCACAGCTCCTGCGAGGATGGACACCAGGACTGAAAACTACACAGAGAGGAAGCCGTTAGTAAACCCAGCTGATTTATTTAGAAACTGAAGGATATTTATACATTCTCCGTTCCTCGCTCGCATGTGGAACTTTCTAAATAGGAAACTGAGTAATGATACTTTGTGGTTCTACATTTGCAGAAAATATCTGTCTTCCAGCAGGTGTCAGGAAGTGAAGTAATAACGATGAAATTGCAGCAGAGAATAGATCATTTAGAGGTCCCCTATTCCACTGTTTTTCATCAATATATTATAGCTCTCAGATATATACAAACATGTCTCTGAAGTGTTTGCCTCCAAACACCAAACAGATCATTGCAGCATTACCCATAATCCCCTCTGTTTCAGCCCTGTTTCCAAAGTGCTGATTCTGTCTGTTACTTTAGATGAAAATAAGGAGCCCCTCCCCACGCCCCTCTGAGAGAGATTTGGTTACAAATGTGGTTAAAAAGAACTCAATTTGATTATGTATGTGCAATAGGGATATGTGCAATAGGGAAAGTTCTGTACCTGTATGTTTCTTGTTTGTTTCTTTGCCATATGTAATCTGTTCTGTATCTATGACTGATTGACCTGAATGTTTTATGTGTATTATCTCGATGCCCAAGACAAATTTCTCCTAAGGGAGACAATAAAGCTCTATCTTATCTTATCAATCTCACAGTGAGTTCTGCACTTATGCAACAGTAAGCCAGTTGTGTAAGGCAGGCTTTTGCAATCACATAAAATGGCTGTATATTCGATATACTATATGGCTGTATACACGGAAGTCTCACTATTTGCAGAGCGCATCGTTTCTCGTTGCAGGCGCCGTAGTCTCCAAACACGACCACGATCAGCATCACCGAGCCCGTGATAATCAGGATAGTCACCGCTTTAAAAAAAAGATATATAAATCTGTGAGTAAATATGTTTCAGACACACACTATGTTTATTCTGGTGAAATCATGCCACATATGTACTGACCAATAACGAATGCGCTTGAGTTGAGGGCCTCGAATTGAAAGATAGCTCTGGTGCTACCGCTGAACCTCAGCCACAGGCCCAGACCCAGGAACACAAACCCCACCAGCTGCACAACCACAGAAAACCACAAAGAACAACCACAGTGTGAATGTGCATCAGACAGGAAGCTTCACAGTTTCACATTCAGATTTATGGTTTTGGACTAGGGCTGTGCGATTATGGCAAAAATCATAATCACGATTATTTGGGTCAATAATTGATATCACGATTATTCATTGACCATTTATTGAACTTTAAAACAAATAATATTTTACCAATAAACAAGATCAACAAATATGTTGGAGCGCACTTCCAAAACCATACTAAACATATATTATTAATATGATAAATAAAAATAAATTAGACCAAAATAAATTAAATCAAATATGTTGCAGTGCACTGTCACAACCTACTGAAAACTCCTTAACATATAGCCAACATGTTGGTAAAACATATTCAACATATTCCACTCAGTTAAACGTTGAAGGCTGGCCAACCGTCATGGTCCAGAAGTAACAGGAAATAAATGTTGAACTACAATTTAAGACCAAATAAAAATGTTTAGGCCACCATGACAAATGCTGGTAGGGCTGCTCATGTCATCTCTTAAAGATTTTTTGCAAGAAATACCAGCCTGTTGACATGGTCTGGTTTCAGAGATGAGCGCAGGCAGGTGACAATATTGCCACCTGTACTGAAGACCCTCAGCCACGCCCCGACACAGGGGTGACGCCGGCCAATCACAAAGCTTTGATGCGTTCAAGTGCATTATTCTGGCACAGGAAGATTATGTTACAGGACATAAAACAGAATATTGTTGTTCTATTTTTAGACACATCTCGCGATCGACTGGTTGGGCACCCCTGGGCTAGACCATAGGTCTGTTGTGGTAGCAAAGTAGTCAGCTGAAGCCACATCTCTCTCAATTTCCCCACGGCATTTGTCATATAGTGCAGGCAGCGCAGACCTGCTGAAATAATACCGAGACGGCATCGCGTAACGTCCAACGTGTTGACAAGTTGCTTAAAGCCCTGGTTGCTAACAGTGCTAACTGGGCAAATATCTTTAGCGATGTGAAATGTAATGGCACCTGTAATATCTCTGTCTCTGCGAGCTCGTCGCGTAGGCCGTTGCTCTGTACAATGCGTCCTGAATCGATGACTGTGATGATGTGGTGGATGAAGTCGAGCGGGCATCGGCTTTTTGTTGTATTACTGCCCGGTCGTATTGCACTTTGTGGTTGTATTTCAGATGATTAAAGAGATTGGTTGTGTTAGCGTGTGGTGCCAACACAACCTGGTAACAAATCCTGCACTGTACTTTATTTTGCTCCACGTCGGACTCCTGAAAGCCAAAGTACTTCCAAATAGTGGAAATAGTTTGACCCTTCTTTTTAACGAGTTGCTGCTTTTGTTCTGACATCTTCGCTCACGCTGAACACTCACAACACATGTCACTCCCACGTGGCCGAGTGGGCTTTTAGGGAGGGGCGAAAGCGCACCCAGCTAAATAATCGTATTTTGTCAATTATGCTGTTTTCATAATCGTCGCAAGCCATAATCGTAATCGCGATTAAAATACGATTAATTGCACAGCCCTATTTCGGACGCTGCTGTATTTCCAGGTTAGTTCACGCTGTGTGGTATAAAAAGGTGTCATGTGAAAGTGCAGAATGAAACAGGGACGTAGAGGCACACTAACAACTGTCAAACCACAAAATACTCACAACCACAGGGCAACATGATAGCAGAGAAAAATCACAGAAAAACTAAATAAAAGTACTGAGATCTTGTTCTGACTGCTGGGACCAGCTTCTAGCCAAACTGTGACACAATTAGATCTGAATTGATATGAATAATTGTGCTAAACAGAGAATACCATGCTTAATCGCTATGTGATTTTACTTACAGCAGTGGATTTTAAAAATGTAAAAAAGTAATTAAAAAAATACTTGCATAGGGATATAGATTTGAATAAAAAAGATCAATAATCAATTTTTTTATCATTAATATCTATTAATACCAATACACTAATGTTTATATTGTGGTAAACACATGTTAACAGTTTTATTGTCGTTATATATTATATTACTATGTGCAGTTTTTATTTAATTCCTAAATGTGTTATTAAAGGTGGGGAAGGTCATTTTGGAGAAACCAGCTCGAGTGCGCTAAAATTTGAAAATACATAACCGAAACAAATCTGCCCCTTCCTTACAGAGCCCCTCCTCCAACACACACGAACGCGCTCATGACCAATGAGGGCACGAGATAAGTTTGTGCACAGATGGAAGGCTGACAGGCAGGTAGGCCATCCAGTTACTTTAGCCGGGCCGGCTCAGATGATTGGTCGTGCTTTTTACAGCGCCACGGCTTCCAGAGATAAAAAATGTTATGTATTTATTCTCAAAGCATTTAAGATATTCATTGCTATCGGGATGTTAAGAGCATTCCATGGAATATAACAAAAAGTGTTTCTGAAATAAAAAATGTAATATACAGTTAATTTGTACATAAACCTTCATGTAAAAAAAAGCAAATTCTAAAAGTATAATTAAATAACTTGCATGCTTTTCTTATAGTGTACTTCTTAAATATAAATGTAAACATATATTATGTGTGACTAAGCCCACTTTTCCAATAGATTCATTCTATTAAAGTTGAAAACATCTTCTAACAAATCTTAGTTGATTAAAAAGAAATAAAGCCTAATAACCTATTTAGATAACAAGCGTGAAATAGACCACTCATAGTTCCCCTTATGAGCAGTCTGAGGCTTCTGTTTTAAGGAATGAGCTGCCAACACTTTCTGTAATTACATAAATGAAACCCTGTGGTGTAGGCTGTTTGTTTCTTAAAGCATATTCAATTATCAGGCATAATTGACCTACATTTGATTGATGTTGCTCAATGAACTTCTAGTGAGGGGCCCAGCCATTAGTATATGTTTCTTGATGTGGCCCTCGGGGAAAATGTTTGGACACCCCTTTTTTTAAAGATGTTGTTTTCCTTTCTCCTTCCCGGATGTGACCACAGAGGCGCTATACCTGCAATAATAGAGAACTCAGGAAATGAAAGCCTCAGCGAGCTGGTATTCCTCAGAAACGAAACCAAAGTGTGCCAGCCCAGTGGGCCCACACCAACAACTTTCACACAACATCAGAAACACTTACAAACCATTAGTTATTCACAGCGTTAAAACGTGCACAGAACACTATAAAGTAAACAAAAAAAGGGAAGAATTAAAATATGAAGTATCATAATTATTAAACCACTTACCGCAAAGATGAGGTTGAAAATGAACAGCGTGTATTTGCAGAGGAGGCCACATCCGTCCAGAGCCATGATGCTTATTTTACTGTAAATACAAGAAAAGCACGTTATTTTCTCACTTATGCATGCCTTTTCTAATGCAAGCTTCTACCTATATAACAAACACACACATACATACATACATACAAATAACAACCATTTAGTGTTACAATTTACGTCTAGATGCCATATTACGTTGTAACCATAGACTGTACTGTATATGGGTTTTAACACGTTTAAATCATTACAACAGCGTTTTATCTTGTTAATATATCAAAGTAATGCAGCCAAAAAAACGGCATGAGCTTTAAAATGTTATAAATACCTGGATATCTTTTGACGACTTTAATCCTTGCTGCTATCAAACAGAAAACACAACAGGATTAACACAGTCGACGCAGCGTGCCTTATTTTAATACCCCAACGTCCGTCATGTCCCGCCTCTTCTCATTTGATTGGCTGAAAGGAGTGACGGATATGTGAGACAACCTATAAGCAGGCAGGCGTACATAGTAGGCGGGGCTATATGAACATGACGGTTGGAGTGAAAGTTAAGGAAATGGGATCTCATGGAATGAAAGTGAATGTTGATTTTGTGCATTTTAAGAGTTTTTTTCTACTATAAATAAATAAGAATACAACTTAATTGTTCTTAATTATAGAAATATATGATTTACATGTTTAAAACAAGCCATAGCACTTTTATGCATTTACTTTTTATTTTATTGTTATTTATTTTACTTTTTTTGATGTCTTGTCTGTTTGATTTCGTATTTAATTTACACAAATATCACAGGTATTCAAACAATTTATAATGCAAGAATAGTAAATGAAAAACTAGTAGCGGATATTTTTTAATTGGTGTAAATGTGAAATATATAATCATACATAACACAATTGGAAACAAAGGACAGGTAATGACATCTGACACAATGTTTTTTTCTCTGTCAAACCCCGATTTTATCTCGGGGACCTTCATGCAAATATTTTCCTCCTGGCTTTGATGATTTTTATATTTGCCTTTGGCTCATACAATAAACCACACGTAATTCTGTACCTGTAAAAATGTAAAAAAAATTCTCTACCTTGTATCTTGAAAAACACACATTATTCACCATTAAAGAAACAGAGAATAGCCTATATGAAACGGAACAAAACTAAAGTTGAATTAAGTAGATCTACTCAAATACTGGACTTAAAGAGGTCATATTCTCCTCATTCATATTTGTCTTTAGTGTCTCTACTGTGACATGTCTCCATGCTTTAATGTTCAAAAAGCTCTTTATTTGTCTCATACTGCCTGTGCTGCAGCCAGTGGTGACTGGTCATTAGGGGTAGGTGGGGCACAGCACCATCTAGTGTCAGCAGAAAGTCATTCAAATAATAATTCCAAAGGAATGCAAAACAAATTCATGTTTAATCATCTGATTCGTCTGTAGATTGCTGTTTTAGTCTGCGTTCTTCTAATTAGTGTCCACAGTGTGCCTATTGAGCTGTGTTGAGCGATGAGGCGAGGGGCAAGCCACGGTCTAGCCCAGGGGTACTCAAATACAAATCTTAAAGGTCCAAAATAAATGTTTCAATAAGACAAAGGTCCGTTTATTACGGTCATTCAAACTTTTAAACAATTGCAACAAGATTCTTAACACGAGGTTGCAAAAACAAAAATAATCTGTATGCAGCAGTTTTCATTGTTGTTGTGTCTGTGCTTGACCCCTCAGAGTCGCAGTGTAAGAGCTGCACAGTTATGAATAAAGGCAGCTGCACCCATTTTCATTCAGCATTCCCATTATTGCTTTATAAATGTATTCCCCCTTGTGTGTCCACTGAGGTTCGTCAGGCCCAACACATCTTCAACAAACTCCCCCTTTGCCTCATCATAAAAACTCACAAACACCAGCAACTGAGCATTGTCAGCAGTGCTTGAATTGGAATGAAAAAGGTGCCAGTACTCTAAAATCAGCAACTTTTTCAAGTCAATTTTATATATACAGCCCACAAACAAGAATTTGGCTACTATAATGCTGGTGGGTTTGTCTCTTTACTACTGTATATTTTAGAAAGGTTCACTGTACTTAACATTTTTTATGATAGGCAGCGGATATGGCTAAAGCTCAGTAAGGTCAATATTAACTGAAAATATAGCAATCAAAGTCTAGATCTTCTGCTGAAGACACATGAAGCAGAGACCTTTCAGGTGAGAGCCCCTCTGGTGGTGTTCAACATTAATGACAAGGAAACAAAGCTCTGGTCAGAAGCTTTTTTTATAAAAAGCTTTAACAAAATTAAGTATTTCTGTACATTTTGAATGCAATCTAACTTTCCAACTCAGAAAACGAAAAAGTGCCAAAAGTCTTCTCACATGGCTGAGCTGCTTTGCAATATACTTCACCACTGAAGAATACAAATATGTATAAAGTAAACTATGATGCAATCTAACTTTCCAACTCAGAAAAATGATAAAGAGCATGAACAAAGAACATGTAAAAACAAATGCAAAATTTGCACAATCTAAAATGAGAAACTGTAACTGCAAGTAACAAAGTCTGAACCATGGTAAAGAGTTACATTGAACACCAAGCTGATCAGATAACTCCCTGGTTGGTCTGAAGTCCTTCTATCTCCAGGATCTGTACAAATCGGCACATTATGCCAAAAGTCTTCTCACTGGGTGAGCTGCTTTGCAATATACTTCACATTGTTAGAAAAGGCTCCAGAAGGCCTTGGGGACATCAGTATCAGGGGCTGGAGCTGGACAGGCTCTTTCATCAGCACTTCTCCTTCCCTTTGCCAGCCAGGACCTCACATACTGTTCCGGATTGAACTGTCCTAGTGATGGTCCATTACATTTAATGAAAACCAGGCTGGACAGTCAGCTGACAGAGAGAGCATTCCTTTTTGCAGTAAGGATATCGTTCATGCAGCTGAATGCCCGCTCACACTCACTAGTGGAGACAGCGATGGTTCGGACTGCTTTCAGTAGAGGCTCCATGGCAGCAGGTGTACGGGATGCCCTGGTTTCCTTGTATTCGCGAAAGCCCTGAACAGTCTCTCTTCTGTCCACTTTCAGCACTTCGCACAAACGTAGCACCTCTACGTCCCCATACTGTACGTCTAACTCCTCTTCAGGCCAACTTCCAGGATGGATAACTTTCATGTCCTAGATTAGCTGATTGTCCCGGGCCTCCCGGCCATGTAATGGGATTTCTCTTGTGCTGACATGAGAGGAGGTTGTGGAAGTCATTCTGTGTCTCAGATTCTCTACCATACTGCGGAAAAACTGACCTGGATGAATCTGTACAAGCCTGCCATTCTCACGCAGGGCAACACCCTTGAAGGACTTCTCAGCTAGAGCTGTATGAACTGTAGTCATGTGTGGGCCAGGCATGGTGACCATGGATTCAAAAACTCGTATTTCTCGAGTTAAGAGCCTATCTGCTGTAGGCAGTGTCATCTCTCTTTTTTGGAGTTGCCGAGAGAGGTCGCTGAGCTCTGTGAGCGCATCGTACATCAGTCCCAGATTGCTGACAAACGTTGCAGATGTGAGCACATCATCCAGGCCCTTGTACTTTGCTCTGTCTCTGGAATCCCTGCTCGTGTCGTTTGCAGCATTTGTGAAGTGATCATGAAGCACTCGGTAGTTTTCCCAGACTGCTCTGACGCTCCTTTCACTTGAAGCCACCCAGCGGATGGACAAAACACGCCCTATCACCAGGAGACGCTGTCCGACTGCTTGCGCACACTGCGCTAACTGCCTCTGATTTTTGGGGGAGGCATGGAACAAGGAATAGAGTTTGTCAAAAAAGATCTGGAAATGATTGAGCCCCGAGACCTCCTTGACCACATCCCCAACTGCCAGCTCTAGACGATGATTGGAGCAGTGCCACACAAACAGGCTTGGGAATTTACTACACAACTGGGTAGCAACGCCTGTTCTCTTCCCTAGCATGACTGAAGCCCCATCACATGCAAAAGAAACGAAACACTGACCTAAAAAGTCCTCGTTAAAATCTCTTCCAAGACACTCCATTAACGCCTTTGTGATGTCATCAGCCGTTGTTCCATCCAACTCGATCAGCTCCCAAAAAAACGTTTCGGGCTCAGCATCAGCTAATGCTGAGCGTAGACACACAACAAGCACCGTTTTACCACTAATAGTGGTAGATTCATCGACCAAAACACAGAGTTTTCTTTGGTTTTCTGTAATGTCTTTTGCCATTTTTTTCTTCAGCTCATGAGCTATGTGGTCGATGATTTCGCCACAGGTTTTATTGGAGTGCAAAACCCTGCCCACGTTCAGCCCATTCAGTTTCTGTACATTCAAATCAATTGGCATGTCTGTGAATGGCCGGCTATGTTTGCCAATTTTATATGCGGTTCGAAAAACTCTGATAGTGGTGTCTAATTCAGATTTATGCATAGACTGCACTTGATGTTGAATAGTTTCACGTGAAGCAGATGTAAGGATGTCAGCAGCTTTTACATGGGCTTGTGATTCTTTATGTTCTTTGATTTTTTTTCTCAGGCTAGCTTGTTGTTTGCCCTTGTCAACACCGAAATGAGACACTGCACACTCACCCCATTCAGTTGACAGTTTCAGTCCTTGTCCAGTGTATTCCCAAAGATTTGACATCTCTGCATATCCGACATCCTAGCTTCTTATCTTTAAGAAGGAGCCATGCATTGGTCTTGCAAAAATATTGCACCTGGTCCGTTGTCCAGCAGTCAGGTGCATCGCTTTGCCCGGTGATGGTGGTGGCAGTTGCGCCAGCAGCAGCTAACGTTAGAGGCTCTGGAGGAGGCGGCGGAGCTAGTGCTAATGCTAATGCACTAGAACTTGGAGCAGGAGGATCAACCAAAGAAAGCTCCCCATCAGACACAATTTCCAACACAGGCACAGCATTCTCTGTATTTGAAGTTTCTTCCGGCGACAACCGCTGTCTTTTTGCACTTTTATTAATCCACGCTAACATTTTAGAAATGCTAATTTGTGACGTGACTTGCTTTCCTTCTCTCGGGGGCGTGCCTGCTCTGTTCTATCACTCTACATAGCCACCCACTGGGTGGGAGTTGCACTGCATAAACACAACACACGTGCATCTAGGTATGTAAATTGTAAAGCATTAAAACATGGTTTTACTAACAGTTTTCAGTATGTTGTTACTTCGACATTATTATTATTATTATTATTTTGAAACGTGTATTACTATTAAATCACGGTCAAATAGGTTAATTTTGACATAGTCGTTTCCACCACAGTATTTACATGGAGAAGATAAGCCCCGCCCCCTCTCCAGCACGTTCTGTTTGAATGACAGGAGTAAACAGCTGACAGCCGCTGTGAAACTCCAGCGGTTAGAGCGATGAGAATGTCCGTTCGGCACCTCATGACGCATCTACTGAGTACCGGGCGGCTGTATATATATATATGGATGTATAATAAGAACGGCGGGAGAGTGTTGAGTACTGGCACGGTGCATGAGTACCGGAGTACCGCCAGCATGCCGGTACTGAGCAAGAAGTGCCGGTACTCCATGGGTCAGAACCAGAAGTGCCGGTACTGCGTACCGGTGAGTACCGGCCCAATTCCAGCACTGATTGTCAGTGGACTCACCCACAGCTAAGGAAATGCACTGACTTAAAACAGTTTTTTGGGGGCAGACCCCCTCAAAGAAAACAATATATTTACACACGTAAGGTCATCATCTTAATAGTTGTGTATACTCATCCGTGAGCAGAGCATCAAGTTGACATGTCTATTACAGCTGAATGCGGCGATTACCATTTTGTTCAGCAAAACGCCTCACAAACGTATTAAGATCAACAGCTTTAGTGCGTTTTGATTCAATGCTGAGTGCAGCCAAACTGACAGTCTCTTCTCTGTCAGACCGCAAATACCTCATTCCTTCAGTGCTTGGGTCCGAATGCTTCTCGTTTTGCGCCGTCCAGTTCAAAATGAAATCGCCGCCAATCGTATATCCACGCTCGCGCCAGGACCGGGGGAGGGGTTACATGACGTGCATCTTGTGCTGCATTCACTTGCACTCGGACATTAGAGACTTTCTCTCATAAATGTCCGATGAGCCACAACTTTTCTTTCAAAACAAAGCCGCCAACTGGGGTGGCAGCTGGGGTGGCAAGGTCTATTTTTAGGGTGTCAGTTGCCACCCCGGTAGGTGAAACTAGGCTACTAGCTACAGTACAGATGGAACTAGATGAGCTGTTAACTCTCGCTCTGAATTTTTTTTTTTAATTCTCGCTCTGACTTAGACAGGTTGAAAGAGACACACACATTTTTCCCACCCACATTCCGCGAAGACCCGCCCTACTGTGCCTCTGATTCGCAGATTGTTTGGGGGGAAAAAACGCTGACTGGATGCTGAATGTGATTGGACCAAAGCGTTGACACACACAGGTGGAACACAGTGGAACAGTCAGACATGCAGAGCGCTGTTTGCAGTGGACATAGCGGAGCATTTTGACTCGTTGCGAATAAGTTGTGGCGATGTCTCACATATAATACAGAGAGATAATACATATGAAAAGTATAATTTGCTCGGAGTCCGGAGACAGTGGTGGTTCGGTCCGGATCCGGACCAGAGTCCGTAGTTTGAGGATGCCTGGTCTAGCCCCTCTCTCTGCTGTCAAAATGAACGTGTATTGTAAAAACTACACTGCGCATGCTCAGAGTCTTGTTCTATTCAATGGCCGTTTCTCAATCTCGAGGATACTGGCTTCCAGGCCAATATTTCAAGGATGCTACGTCATGGAGTGCCGCCGAAGTAGTGTTCCAATCTCCAGCATACTTGGAATTCCACCGAGGCCGCGTCCTTGGTTTGGGGGAAATTTCGAGGCTGCACATGGGTAGACTTCGTGTCCTTAAAATCCCCACAATGCTTTGCGCACGGACCAATTTCTAAAACCCTTGCAGAGAATGGCTGAACCGACGCAGCACACATTTAAATGTAAGTGTGTAGTGGCGTAGAAAAAGTGTAGTGTTGGTAAATGTGTTACATTTGTTATCACCATAAATGTGTTCCGTGAAAGTAAATCAACTTCATAATTAGATAGACATAGTGAGGTATTTTTTTTCGATACAGTTTATGTTGAAACCGTTAGAGAGAGTGGCACACTTGTTAGCCCGTTCCATTCTTCTTCGTTTTCCGAAGCCGTGGCTTCGTTTCTGAAGGAAGTGACTTGGAAGTACGCGACTACCAAGCCAGCATCCTCGCGATTGAGAAACGGCCAATGTGTGCGGCAAATAAATAATCACCATAGGGGGACTGTGCTGCCATCCGGGATCCCCACCAAAACGTCATCTCACATAATTCAGAGCTGATTGGCTGTAAGTATGTGTGCAGCGAAAATAGTAGTTGTGAACGAAGAGGAGACGAGAGAGAGCAGCGTATAGTAACAATCAGTAAAACGGAAAGAAAATGAATAAAGTTGACCATCTATTTCAGCTTTGGTAAATTCATTTTATGTCATATATTTTGTTGATCTTCTGTGTATTGCCTAATTGCTCTGCTGGATCGATTGATATTGTGACACGGTATTGTTAGCAGGAATACCTGGATGTTGACAAGCAAGCCTCTATCACGACTTTTGGTTCACTATAACACACATTTTTGTGGAGAATACGAAGATTTTTTCAGTTCTAGTTAAGCAAATGTATATGTGCTACGTATGTTACTAGCGAGGTTTTAGATTGGCCAGTATCCATGTGAAGTTATCGTCATCTCTTGGCGTGAAAACAGTATTTCCCGTGTCAGCGTTTTCATAGTAACGTGGTTGCTCTCGCTGCCGGAAATGAGTTCTCTCGTCACTGTCCAAACATTCTCACTCCCAACTCGTCCTATATGTCAGGATCCCTTGGCGTCACTATCAACGCAGTGCTGGGCCCTTTAGCGTCGATTTTCAACTATCAGGGAGTCCCATTGACTTGCATAGAGCGACACCCGCCCCCCTCTCTCTATCCTATCGGAACCATGGATAGCCAGCTATTTGTTTACGTGTGTAAAAAACACCAGAAGCTTATATATAATAATATGAACATCTAAGTTTTTTTGTTCTCGAGTGAGGGAACAATGGAGCGTGAGATGGGCCGGAGCGGTACTGCAGTCGCTTTACCGCACCGTTGTGACGAAAAGGGAGCTGAGCCAGAAGGCAAAGCTCTCTGTCTACCGGGCCATTTTCGTTCCTACCCTCACCTATGGTCATGAAGGATGGGTCATGACCGAAAGAACGAGATTGCGGATACAAGCGGCCGAGATGGGTTTTCTCCGCAGGGTGGCTGGTGTCTCCCTTAGGGATAAGGTGAGAGGTTTGGTCATCCGGGAGGGACTCGGAGTTGAGCCGCTCCTCCTTCGCGTCGAAAGGAGCCAGTTGAGGTGGTTCGGGCACCTAGTTAGGATGCCACCTGGGCGCCTCCCTAGGGAGGTGTTCCAGGCACGTCCAGCTGGGAAGAGACCAAGGGGTAGACCTAGAACCAGGTGGAGGGATTATATCTCTTTGCTGGCCTGGGAGCGCCTTGGGATCCCCCAGTCAGAGCTGGTTGATGTCGCCAGGGAAAAGAAAGTTTGGGTCTCTCTGCTGGAACTGCTACCCCCGCGACCCGACCACGGATAAGCGGGAGAAGATGGATGGAAGTTTTTTGTGCCCCACCACTTTTGTACATATAAAAACGCCACTAGCTGCAGCACCTCTTTTCACCCTCTGTCTGAAACCAGAGCCCAGTCTGCTCTGATTGGTTAGCTGGCCGGCTCTGTTGTGATTGGTCAACCTCTTAGAGATGTCCCGCCCCTTAGCCTATCACGCGATAACCAATAGAAGCTTGAGTGTTACATAGTGATGTCACTTGTTTCTTATCTGTGTCTGCTTGCATTCCGATTACCCAATTAAGTAATTCTGTCTCACTTAGTATTGCATCATTCCATAGACTGTATATATAAATGGACGTAGTGTCCGTGACATCACCCATAGGATTCTGCAGAGTTGCCGTGAAGCCCTTAGTAGGTGGAGTCGGCCACTAACGGCTCGACTGCTCCAAATAAGGGCAAAGAGGCGGAGCCGAGGCGGGACCTGCTGCCTCCGAACTGGAAGTAAACAGAGCTAGCTCAGGCTAAGAAGCTAAGCTAACATGAAATACATGCATACCAAGTTACTGCTAACAGTGTAGTTCCCTAAACGTTACATTCATAATCAAATGAGACAATCTGCAAGAGAATTAGCTATATTTTGTTATTCTTAATGCTTGTCATTCACACGTTGAGAAAAGACGGACTCCACCGCCCGGACCTAACGGAGCCGCAGTGGGCTAGCTCCGGGACGCCGGCTGGAGCTAGCCCCCTGCGGCTCCGTTAGCTCCGGCGGCCACCACTGGGATAATTGGGTCCCCTATTAACATTTGCTCCCGTTTAGCATTATGGGCGTCATAGCCATAGACTATAAAAGTCTTACCCAAGGCTGAATCATAAACTAAAATGTATATGTGTGCATAAAGGGTTACGTCCTTAGCTGGCTAATAAGTAACAAGCTAAGCTACCAAGCACACAAACACCTGCGAACGGGGTTCACATGTATAATATTATCATATTAGACTTCTTGGAAGTTCTGTTAGTACATTCAAGCGCACAGCACGACATTTTAATTGTCTGGTATTTGTAACAATATTCCCTAAAAGGCACAGTCACGACGAACACGGCTAAAGCTAAAGGGTCAAGTACAGTACTATGACTAACTAACGTTGTAGCCTCTATGGTTGTAGCCTAGCAGAGTGGACAAGTTGCTGTTAGCTGACAGTGAGGCATGTATGTGTCCATCAAAGTGACCACGCCCTAATTTATGCAAAAACGTTAAGACCTAATATAAATAAAAGGGTCGTGTTAGAAAACAATTCACTCACAGATTCATAATCATGAAGGTGGAATCTAACTATATCGATAATAATATGTATTGCATCCATGGGTAGAAACATGTTTTTTTCTGCTGTAAAGTTGGGCATTTTAACATGGGGGGTCTATGGAAATTGCTCCTTTCTGCAGCCAGTCCCTAGCGGCCCATGTATGAACTGCAGTGTGTGGCACTTCCGTATTGGCGTCCCGGCTGTTCCCCAGAGTTTGCCGCTTGCATCATTCCAAAGGGCTTTACAAACATGCCTTTCTAAAGCACAATTCAAGACTATAGAAAAATCAAATATGTGATAACCAACGAATATATGTGGACTCGTTTATCACGACAGTAACTTGTGTTTTTCCCTCAAAGGTCCTGACAGTGACGTGTGAGCAATGAAATAAACACTTTTACACACCTGCACTCTGGTTTTGTTTCATGGAAATAACAAAAACACACAAGTCTTGGTGAAGAAAAGCCCAGTATGGAATATTTATTAGAAAATGTATAGTGCAAAAACGACAGGGCAAAGAGAAGGACAAGCAATACTAAACAAGACACTTGATGCATTTGATCACAACAATTAGATTGCAAGAGCATGAAGGAATACAAATGTGAATATTGTGGTGGTTGATGTGTTGACTGTTGCTCCTTGTTACTTATAGTCTTGTGTATGATATTGGATGAATTTTTCCTCTGTTTCAACGAATACATAATTGTGCATTACTAATTGTCAGAAGATTTGATGTGTAGCCTACTATGACAAGAGTGGGTCTTTATTTTATGGAAAGCCCCTTAAGGCGAGTACTGTTGGCTCTCTGTTCTTTAATGACTTTGAATAATGAGTTCTCTATGACTGTACTTGTTGTTCCCTGTGATATGGTTTCATCTTTGAAACTGTTGATCCTTTGTACTAATACATATAAAACCCTGATGAAAGTGTGCTCGGGGTCAATCCTTGGGAAGTGACTTGCTGTTGCTTGCTGAGTTCGATCCTATTGTGCAGAAGCCTAATAAACTTACATAGACAAGTCTCATTTGTTTGTTCCCTTTATTGACGAATTTCCACCACAAATATAATTGTCATTAATGGCATGGTGTTTCCTTTTGAACCAAAGCAGTGTTTACAGGAAGGCAGAATGTACACTCAGTTTATACAGTAAGATTAACAGCCTCTTACAGAACCTGATGACTGATACACAATATTCTTGTCACACTCAAAAAGGTCCTTTACTTTATTTAAGTTGAATCCTGTGGTCCTCCTGATGCACAATCATGTAAAAAAGAAATGTTATGGAATGCAAAACTATGGAAAAATCCCATCTATTGCAAAACAATTCCCACTTTAAGGTGTCGACAGGGACATATACGACCCGACCTTACGTAAACATTTCATATCATCTAAATTGATTATACAGAACATGATGCCTTTCTCATCTATGCATATATTATTCATTTAAAAACAATATTTCCAGTGGTTCAGTTTGTATTGAACTCTTCCACAAAAACGAAAAAAGCATTAGAGGAAAAAAGACGATGCTTATTACGATAAACATGGCTAAAAAAAAGTGTAACAATGGTATGGAATTTTATCCCATCCTACATGCTCTTCCTCACAGTTTTGTTATTAAACGGATGTGTCACATTATTTATGTCCACGATGATGAAGAATAATAAATAATAATTCATTCTATTTAGAGGCGCCTTTCAAAGCACCCAAGGACACCTTACAATTCATAACATATTAGAAGGAAAGGTTTAAGACAGTACAAAAGGACCGTAACAGGGGACATGTTGGGAAACAGGAGACATGTAGTACTTCAGTGATTAGACTGATCTGAACAGGTGGGTTTTAAGGAGGGACTTGAATGTGGGGATTGTGTCAGACTGTCGGATGTGAAGGGGGAGAGGGTTCCATAGTTTGGGAGCAGTGCAGCTAAAAGCCTGAGCCCCCATCGTGACTAGGCGTGGGGTCGGGACAGTTAGCAGGCCAGTAGAGGCGGAGCGGAGGGAGCGAGAGAGAGGGGGTGTAGGAGGTCAGCCAGATAGGTGGGGGCCAGGTTGTGGACGGCTTTGAATGTGAGCAGGAGGGTTTTGAAGTCTCTCCGGTATTTTACAGGTAGCCAATGCAGATGGATGAGGATGGGGGTGATGTTGTCAGAGGATGGGGGTGATGTGGTCAGAGGATGGGGCTGATGTGGTCAGAGGATGGGGCTGATGTGGTTAGAGGATGGGGCTGATGTCAGAGGATGGGGCTGATGTCAGAGGATGGGGCTGATGTGGTCAGAGGATGGGGCTGATGTGGTCAGAGGATGGGGCTGATGTGGTCAGAGGATGGGCTGATGTGGTTAGAGGATGGGGCTGATGTCAGAGGATGGGGCTGATGTGGTCAGAGGATTTGGTGCGGGTCATGATCCGGACAGCAGAGTTCTCAATGATTTGGAGTTTATTGAGGAGTTTGATGGGAAGGCCTAAGGATGGTATTACAGTAGTCAATATGGGATGTGACGAATGCATGAACCAGGACTTCAGTACTGGATTGAGTAAGTTGTGGGTGGAGTCAGGAGATGTTTCGTATATGAAAGAATGCAGTCCGGGTGATTTTTTTTATGTGGGGTGCAAATGAGAGGGAGCAGTCCAGAATGACACCAAGGCTCTTGACCTGGGTAGAGTATGGGACAGGGAAACCGTCTATGATTAGGTCTGGGGCAGAGGGGGGTGGAGCTTTGGAGAGGGTGGATTTGGAGCCAACAAACAGGGCCTCAGTTTTGCTCCTGTTGAGCTTGAGGAAGTTACGGCTCATCCTGCTCCTGATGTCCTGGAGGCAGGTGGTGAGAGAGGTGGGGGGCAGGGCAGCATTGGGTTTGGTAGATATGTAGACCTGTGTGTCGTCCGCATACCAGTGAAATTGGACCTCATGGTGACAGAGGATGGGGCCAGGGGGGAGGAGGGTAAATGATGAAGAGGAGTGGACCAACATCTGACCCCTGGGGGACACCATGTGAAACAGTGGATCAGCTGGACTTGTGATTATTGAGCTGTAGGATGTAAACCAGGAGAGTGCAGCACCAGTGATCCCAATGTCTGCCAGACGTTTGATGAGCAGTGGGTGGGAGATGGTGTCAAAGGCAGATGTGAGGTCGAGGAGGATGAGGATAGTGAGCAGTCCAGAGTCAGTCACACGGAGGAGATCGTTTGTGATTTTGACGAGGGCTGTTTCAGAACTGTGTTTTGGGCGGAAACCGGATTGGAATGGTTCATGGAGGTTGTTTATGTCGAGGTGGGACTGAAGTTGACTGGCGACCACTCTTTCAAGAGTTTTGGAGATGGGCTTGTTATTGTTCAGATCAGCTCCAACAGCACCGGGTTTTTTGGGTAAATATGTGCAGTATTTATATAATAAAAATAAATAAAAACACTTATTGAAAAATAATTGCTCTTTTGCTTAAATATTTATCATTCCCCTTCTTTAGTAGTGCTTGGAAAATATTTGCAGATAAGCATTTTTCCATTATCTAATGGAATAAAAACGTAAAACAACATAAAAGATCCAATAACTTAAGTGCCGTTATATTTGTGCCTTTAAGGGTGGATTTTTCCTTTAAAGGGAGCTGAAGAGACCCCACAGTGAGCATGCACAGAAGAGATAAATATGAAGTAAAGTGAATGTGAAAATAAACCCAGATCTGTATCCTATATGCCCGAGCATTGTGGTAAAAGTGAAAAACCCACTCTAAGTCATAACCACTGGGTTGTAGGCCACAGTCAGAGGGATCAAGACCACCGGCTTCTGTTCGGGGTACGAGTAGGAAATTGAGGTGGAGGTGGGGATACATTCAAGCTGAGATGGCGGGGGCTGAGTCTGGATGATGTACTGAGGAGTGGGTGGGGTCTTGAGCTTGTTTGTAAGGATTGAGCTGCAAATCAAAGCCAAGAACTTTTGGGGAGCAGTGATGAAGAGAGTGAAAAGTGAGTTTTTTTTAAAAGAGAGAAAGGAGGGCATTGGTTAGACCACAAGTAATAACTTTATGAACAACGAGAGACGACAAAATTAAGCATGTTGAAAATGTATGGAGCTGTTTTATTCAACAAGATATACAAGACTCGCTACTCTTTATTGTGTCCACGATTTGCTAATTGCGTAACAGCTAATGCTAATTCAATGCTAGATACTCGTTATACTGCTTTGTGTGAAGTGTAGAGTGTAGTAGTGGACTGTTATAAAATACATTAAGGTACTGTACCTGTGTACAATTTTGAGGAACTGTTCAACAGCTTTAGTTTTGTAATTAATTAATGTAATTGTTTGATAATGTTTTTAATAATAAATAAACAAAAAGCCTTTTTTGTCATTTGCATATTGTTGTCCTTTGTGCTTAACTGTATTAGGTAACATATTTTTTTTAAGTAAACATGTGACTATACAGTAAATACAAAAAGAAAGGTGATATATATCTACATTTTTTGGGTAAATGTTATTCACCAGCCTATTTTAGCAATGTATTTACTGCATTTACATTTTGAAGCATGCGACAGCAGCAACACATCTGCTTACCAATATAACTCCAGTTCCGACGAACAGGCCAATCACCACCGGTGCATTTCTGTTGAAGACCTCAACAATCACCCCAGGACAAGCCTGTAGCACCAAGAAAAAAGGGAATTATTGTCGGTTTAACAGATAAACCTAGAATGTACTTATTTCTAAAGTTAATACAGATCGTAACTCAAAATCCCACAACACTGGAGAGATAAGAGTTAATTGCTAGTATGCTAACAGGCTAAGATAGGCTAACTAAGATATTAAATGGGGCAAATAATCTAAGAAAAAGAGGGAAAGAATATGTTTATTTGTTGCCAGACATGTAAGCCCACATGTTATAGTGTCATAAAAAAGATAACTCAAAATCTTACAACACTGAACAGATAAACAAACTTAGTTTCGTAATAGCTAACTGCTAGCATGCTAACAGTCTAAGATAGCAACAAAGAGACTAAATGTGGTAAATTTTCTAAGAGAAGGAGGAAAGGGTGTTTTTTGTATCCGTTTCAAACACACGTCAACATAATTGTACGTGTCTTTATAAGTGAACACATAATAACTCAAAATCAAACGATACTTGAAAGATATACAAACTTAGTTTTGTCACAGTTAACTGCTAGCATGCTAACAAGAATAATTATTATAGTAAAAGTGGCGAATATTAGAAGGAAAATATGAAAAATAGATGTTAATTTTTGGTCAGTTTACACACACGTTAACTTACATTGTAATAGTGTTTTAAGTGAATACATAATAACTCAAAATCCTACAATACTGGAGGGATATACAAACTTAGTTTTGTCATAGTTAACTGCTAGCATGCTAACAGGCTAAACTATGTTTGTACACTGAACAAAAATATAAACGCAACACTTTTGTTTTTGCTCCCATTTTTCATGAGATGAACTCAAAGATCTAAAACATTTTTTATATACACAAAATAACCATTTCTCTCAAATATTGTTCACAATTCTGAAAAAAATCTGTGATAGTGAGCACTTCTCCTTTGCCGAGATAATCCATCCCACCTCACAGGTATATCAAGATGCTGATTAGACAGCATGATTATTGCACAGGTGTCAGTGTGAGAAAAAGTTTTTAGAGAGTACTTGTCCATGGACAAGTGAGTTTGGCAATTTACTTGTCCGAATACATTTTTCACTTGTCCAGAATGGACACAAATTAAAATTAAATGATTGTGTCCAACCAAAAAAACAACCCTTGAATGATGGGTTAGTTAGTAGACTAAAAGCTTTAGGAATCCAAACTATATAATAAGTACCCTGTATCCAGATTGATGCAAAACAAGTGAAATGTTACCTTTTTAGAGAGATTTAGCAAAATAAACCCACTTCTGGGGTCATTTGGATTTGACCTATCTCTGGCCCTCCTTGGTCGATTTTGATGATTGACATCTCTTTTTAACCGCTAGAGCCAATACAATCGAAGGGAAGTTCCACATACACACACACGTTACCAAATAAGGAGTGACAGTGACGCGTAGCCAAAACAGGAAGCTGTCATACACTCTGGAAGCTATCATTAGCAGCTAATATTAAAACTCCGTTTTTGAAATAAAAATGGAATTATGGATTATCGATACTTTTTTCAAAGTGAAAGGCACATTGGATTAACCTATGGATTAACCTTCAGCCACGTTTTTGTCGTTTTAATGCCATTGAACACAACTTTTGGTCAGAATAACAGCAAAAGGTGAGCATATCTCCGTGTTTTGCTACCTAAAGCTACGTTGTGTGTTGTCTCTATTTGCCTCCCCTGTCGCGAGTTCTGATCGCTCAGTGATGATACTTATATTTCTAGAATCTGTGGAATGTCAGCTTGTTAGCTAAGCTTGTTTGTGCTGACCCAATAAGTATATTGATCGGTATAGCTAGAGTTCTGGGCTAAGTGCGTTAGCATGTTTTCGCTCAGGGCTCATTTAGACGCTTCTTGTGAGACTTGTGTTTTGTTTCGGTAAAAATGGTCCGTATCATCAGTTAGCTGAGTTTCTTCCCGTTATGGTATGACACATTCATAGTTTTAAAAAAAAATATTAAGAAGCCCTGAGAGACAGTGTCGTGAAAAAAAAGCCCCGCCGGCGGGGTCTTTGAGGCTTAACTAAACACAAGTTAACCCACATTGTGTCTTTATGTCGTAACTCAAATTCATACAAGCTTGGATTTGTCCTAGTAAATTAGCATGCTAACAGGCTAAATTACGACAGTAAACTGCTAAGTGGCATTAAAGTAACTTACATCCATCTTGATGTGTTCCCAAAAGGAGTCTGGGTCGGGACAGGTTTCCTTAGCAAAGTCTAACAACGTCACCCCGGTCGCTCCACAGCAGTGAAGCTACAGAGGAACGAGATGAAGGGAGATTTAAAACACTGACAATTAAATAAATAAGAATCACAACCACATATTTTACATCTCACATTATATAATCAATGTAGAAGTAAATAAAGACATGAGTAATAAGAAAATATACTGTCATTTGGACACATTTTCAATTATATAAATAAGGCAATGAATTAAGAGATTTTTTAAACTCAAAATATATTATTAGATACTCATTTTAGTTATATTTTTGGAGAGTTTTTATTGATAACATATGTTTTTGTTGGGGTTATTTATTAGTGAAATAGCACTTTTAAATTCAATTAAATTATTTTTCAAATCAATTATTTAAAGAAAATGTTGGTTCATTTGTGTATTTACACAATTTATTACATTTAAATCATTTATTTCATACCGTCTTTATTTTACATTTTATAAAAAAATACTCTGATTCGGTGTGAGGAGTAATTCATGTTGCCATCTCAAGTCTGAAACAATATAAGACAAACAACAATTTTGAATTAAAATTGTAATCTTCTTCCAATTCCAATGATTAAGATTACAAATACAATAAAGTGCTTACCAGTTTTTGGATGAATGTGAGAGTGACAGCAAGAACTGGGTCGCTGTTAGCCACATACAGCAAATATATGCTAGAGTAGAACTCCCCCATTCTCAATCCAATCTGAAAAATAAAACACAATTTCATGAACATACATAAAGTATTTGCATTTTAAACATTTATTCTTCTCTTGTTTGTTTTCCTTCCATCTTACCTCCACCTTCCTGGAATAAGCAATCACTCCAAAAACAACCACAGCAACTGCCAGGATGGTCACCAGGACCGAAAACTACACAGAGAGGAAGTCGACTTCTTGAGAAACTGAAGGATATTTATACCTTCTCTGTTCCTCGCTTGCATGTGGAACTTTCTCAATCGGAAACTGAGAAAATAATGCTCCTTTTCAGGTTGTTATGTTTGCATATTAGACAAAGGAAACACCATATCAAAAAGTGAGTTCTGCACTAGTTACAGTAAGCCAGTTGTGTAAGGCAGGCTTTTGCAATCACATGAAATGGCTGTATACACAGAAGTCACTGTGTTAAGAAGTCTCACCGTTAGAAGAGCGCATCGTTTCTCGTTGCAGGCGCCGTAAACTCCAAACACGACGACGATCAGCATCACTAAGCCCGTGATAATCAGGACAGTCACCGCTTTAAAAAATATATAAAGATCTGTGATTAAATATGTTTCAGACACACAATATGTTTATTCTGGTGAAATCATGCCACATATGTACTGACCAATAACGAATGCACTTGAGTTGAATTCCTCAATTTCAAAGAGAGCTCTGGTTCCATCGCTGAACCTCAGCCACAGGCCCAGACCCAGGAACACAAACCCCACCAGCTGCACAACCACAGAAAACCACAAAGAACAACCACAGTGTGAATGTGCATCAGACACAAAGCTTCACACGGTTTCACATTCAGATTTATGGTTTTGGCCACTGCTGTATTTTCGGGATGTTTCACACTGTGTGGTATAAGAGGTGTCATGTAAAAGTGCAGAATGAAACCAACAGGGACGTAGAGGCACACTAACAACTGTCAAACCACAAAATACTCACAAACACAAGGCAACATTTTATCTTTAAATATATTAACCACACCAACAACTTTAACACGACATTCTGTAACATCCCGTCATGTCTGCTAATTTATGTCATGTTTAGTTAATCAGGTTCACAGGGGCGGTTCCAGGGGGGGCCATTGCCCCCCTAACACTGACCTGTGGCCCCCCTAACAATGAAAAGTCATTTTTTTCGTTTTTTAAAAATGTGTATTCTCTGGTACTCGGTTTGCCAAAAACCGCAGGATTTTGTTGCTGTAATGTAAGATTGTGCAGACACCCTTATGTAAAGTAGAGATGTAACTGTTCATTGCCTTTATTTTTATATAAATATGGTGTTAGTGCAAACATTGCACTATAACTTAAGCTGAAGCTAACAGTAATAACTATAAGATGTATCTGAAATAAATAAGTGTACTGAAACAAATACCAATAACTGTATTGCATTGTTTTGTTATGCGCAATTACTTCATACTGTCTAGTTCTCTTTTTCGTCTTGCATTTATTGTGCCCCCCTCAGAAAATAACTGGCCCCCCCAGTGGCCCCCCCAGTCAAATTGGTCTAGAACCGCCACTGCAGGTTCATGTTATTTGTTTCATGTTTAGTTCAGGTTAGATTTATGTTTATCAAGTCTCTTTGTTCACCTGTCTAGTCCTTTCACTGCACTTCCTGATTTATTTTGTACTTAACTTTCTCTCTCGTTTCAGAGCTCTCCTGCCCTTGTGTCTTCCTCCCCGTGTGGTTGTCAGCCCCTCCCTTGATTGTGACCACCTGTGTCCCATTACCTCGTTTATATATAGTCCTCGTCTCCCTTTATCCTGTGCCAGTTCGTCTTGTGCCTTGTGCCAACAAGAGAGCCAGCTTCTCACGCCAAGAGACTTTTGTTGCTAGTATTCAGTCGAGTTTATTTGTTCCCATGTTTGCAGTTTGCTTTTCTACGTCATGAGTGTTTTTTTTTGTAATCTTTATCTTAAAGGGGACCTATCATGCAAAATGCACTTTTTGATGTCTTTTATACATGAATATGTGTCCCTGGTGTGTCAGGGAACTCACGCAGCGTCAGAAAATAAAACCCTCTCTCTTTTCCTCCGCTACCCAAATCTCTAAAACGAGGGATCAACGGAGCTGATCCAGATTTGGCGTCCGATTTGACGTCATATCGGCAATGCACAGTGGCGGCGCCAGGGTATGGCTGGGGTAGGCTACAGCCATACCAAGAAATGGCTCAGCCCCACCTTAGCCCCACCATGAAAAATTATGTTAAAGTGAGCAAATTAAATAATAAGCAAAATGCTAAATGTTGAGAAAACGGCTTGCGAAAATGTACGGGTCGTGTCCACAACACACAAACTGATCCTGCTGTAACAACAACAAGTGCACGTTACTGATACAATATGGTTGAGACCATTCGGGGTTATGCTAGAAGAGGGGTGCAAGGAATAGTCTAAGTAGTGGGGGAGTTTTATTCACTAAAGGTGTGGAAATTCTCTGGCGTTATAATATCAGCACGGCCGCGGTCAGATCAAAATGCCTCAGAATGCAATTTGAATAGACCTACAGCCAATCAGAGCAACGAAACGTTGGGTCTGCGTCATGCCTTACTGATTGAGATCGATCGGAACCGCCATTCAGTATCCCCATTGGATCTTCAACATGTATGTCATTCATCACGTTCACAGGGATCCCTTTTTATTTACTACAAGACAAATGTGCCGTTTTATTTCATGCAGTTCCATTTTGATTGAGACAGGGAAATAATCTAAACCTCACGCGTGGCGTTTCACTGTCAAGGGGGGCGATATAGCGTGTATGTAATTACATTGCAAATACTGACTTGAGCCCCACCACTGTATGGGTTAGCCCTACCATAGATTACCCAACACAAATACTCTGGCGCCGCCACTGGCAATGCAGACCCTCGCCACTATCAGAAACGTTGCTATCAGAAACAATGCCCGACTGTTTTGGACGTAATATGTGACCTGCTCCATCGAAATCAGTCGCATTGACCCGAAAACACATTTTGAGTTGTATACACTGCTGGAAAGAGGAGATTCCTAGCTTTCTAATGATATCAGGATTGTTGTTGTACTCCAAATATTAAGCGAAATATGTCACATTATATAATGATTGTCATTTTGAGAAAAAGGCCTTCAAAGTTTTATCTTCTCTGGAATCCATCGATCTGATTGGTTATTAAATGATCAATGTACTACGGAGGGAAGATATTTTTGTTTGGAGGGGAAGCTCGCGAGTGTGTGTGTGTATACGTGTGTGTGTGTGTTTGTGTAATTTTGCGTTTGTGTGTATTGTGTTTGTTTCCCGGGGGAAACACTCACGAGAAACACCGCTGTTGTTATGCCTGCTGTGACGTTTGTTCTCCGCTTGTAATTATGCTGAAGCTTCAAAGTTGTATTGATCATCTGAATTTGCTGAAAAAAGTTGAATATTCTGAAAGCCAAGACTTTGTTTAATTGAAATCAGATGAAAACAAACTGTAACGGACCCTGCCGTGTTATCTATGATTACTATCAGGGGCGGCGGGTGCTGTAGGCTAGGGAAGGATAAGCCTTCCCAAATATTTGTGTCACTGCATCCTGGTAAAAATAAAAATATAATGTATAATGTTTGTGTCTTTGACATTAGCGCTGCTATGCAGCCACCTGTGCCCTGTACTACGAAGCCAGTTCAACAGACCCTGGATATGTTTGAGTTATCTTAACTAACCCTAATAAACGAGATCTCGCTAAGCGGTCCTACGACGCTGGTTATCAACTCGGTAAATCAAGCCAGGGTTTCTCTCACCAGCTGAGAGCGCGTTCACGTGAAAGGGGCGGGGTTAGCTACATTTGACCAATCACAAATAGGGACAGCGCAGCGTCATACTTCATTAATGAAAAGTAACTAATATTAGACAAATATGAACTTTAACCATCCATGACTTAAACATATAATCCAGGATACAAGCCACAGAGTTGCACCTGCAAGGTGAATATAGAACAACTGGTTAAACAATAACTACAGAGTGTTTGAAAGCGTACAACAGTTTTATGATATCACTGCCCCATCTAAGACACGGGTGGATCTGTCTTGAATTACATTTGAGTTGAGTGTTTAGTCAACTTAATGTGTTGCTTAAAATAATACTTCTGCATACAGTATGTGACAATGTAGGTGATGCACGGCCATACGGCTCGAGAAGCTGACTCAGATAAGGAAATGTGATATATTATGATATTATATCTGAATGATAAAGTGCGACACGTCGGCGTCTTCTCTGCATACGACAGTTTAAACTGTATTTCCTTTCTCCTGTAATATGACTTGATAGATTTAAACTCCCACACTGAGCTCTGATTGGTCAGCAGGCGGTGCTTTCACTGAGTTGATCTCTTTTCTATAGACGCCGGAGCCAGGCAGTGTCAGGTAAAAAAAAGTTATTTAGCCTTCCCAAACCTGAGCCTCACGCGCCGCCTATGATTACTATACTCTTACATTGATAATGTCAGCCGGAGGGAGGGGGGGCGGGCGCTGCGGAAGAGCAGATTGCGAGTGAGAGGTGCCTGTCTTCTTCCCTTTACAAGCTTCAAACATGTATTTATCGTGTGATTTTGGAAATTAAAGTTTCATATTCTGAAAGCCAAGACTTTGTTTGTTTAAAATCAAACAAAACCTCCGAACCCCGATTTTTTTTTACGTAAATCCACGTTTATTTTGAAATGAGCCGTTGCGACTTCCGACTGATTTCGATAGAGCGGGTCACATATGGTCTGTGTTTACATTAGCAAGCATCGCTAACACTCAGAGCTAACCTGTACTGGAGAGAGCATGTGTGTGAAGAAGCAGGAAATAAAAAGGAACTCACCTAACTGCTTATCTTTCTTACAGTGCAGACGCTTTTTCTGCTTGCTCTTGCCTCTGCTTACTTTTTATGCTGATTTTCCTATTCTTATTCTCTGAAAACTTCGAGCAGCAGCTCCTGGACATTAACTTATCACTGGGACAATTCATCTTCGTAAATAGACGGAGGGTTTCAGCCATATTTCAACATTTTTACGACGACCTCAGTCTTACAGTAGCGTGGCCTAGCAACAGCTAAAGCCTGGTAGGCTGCTGCATGCTATTTAGCTTAAGCTAGTTGGTAGCAAAATGCCTCCGTTCTCTACAGATGACTTCCACAAACTTATACAGAAGATGGCTGTGTTGGAAATGAAAATGCAACGGTTGGAAGTTAACGTGGAAGTGAATGGACTATGTCGTGGGAATGACACCACTTTACCAGTGTTGCAAAATAATGGAAAAGGGTATGCTAACTCACAGCTAGTTAGCAGCTACAAGGATTCCAAGAAACAGGAGGGCTGTGTACTGGGTAATAAATCTACAAGTGGTAGTCCTCCCTGGAACTCTCTGGGTGCAAAGCCTAAGAGTAAATCATTTCCATGGGATTTGGGAGGACGGATAACAGGCAGAGCCCAGAGCTCCGAAATCTGTGATGCAACCGGCTGGCCTGCATTGTTATCACCCAGGAAGAGCGCCTCTTCAACCCCTATTCATACTAGGAAACAGCAGTGGACAGCTGCTAAAGGGAGAATTACAAACAATCCTCCTAAACCACCAAGTGTGTGCCAATCCAGAACAGATACGCTCCGCTGACCGAGAGCCGGAGATCTCTTTCTGATGACCTGGATAACCCGTCCTCTTCACACAGCAGGGTAAGGACCAATAGCTACTCCAAAAGTAAAAGGCTAGAGGGAAAGCTAACGACTGGGCCTGAAACTCTGATTGTGGGTGACTCTGCTGTAAGAGATGTAAAAGGTCTGTGTAGTAAGAACAACACCAAAGTACTCTGTTTTCCCAAGGATGTGGTCTCTGACTTGGCTGAGAAGATCCTGCATATTGGGGCTGAACATCCGACTGTGAAGAATGTGGTACTGCACATTGGAACAAATGATGTTGTGAAACAACAGTCAGAAGTGCTGAAAAAAAGACTTTAAATGTTTGTTGGAAACTGCCAGCTCTCTAAATGCAGAGGTGTTCATCAGTGGCCCTCTAGCGCCAGTCAGAAGAGGAGTGGAGAGATTCAGCAGATTGTTTGCACTGAACACCTGGCTTTCAACTGTCTGTACTGACCATTCTGTCCATTTTATTGACAATTTTAACTTTTTCTGGGATCGCAGACATCTTTTCAAGGCAAATGGAGTTTGTCTGAACAAATCAGGAGTGAAATTGTTTATCTCTAACATATTCAACTGCCTGCGTCATCAATCTGTTCCCTCTGCCAAGGACAAGCGGCATCAATCTGTTCCCTCTGCCAAGGACAAGCGGCAAGAGGAATCAAAACAGGAGAAAGACACATCGTGCAGAAAACCCTGAGGAATTATCACTGCACCCGCCTGAGGAATGTTCTATGAGACACATGGAGGAGTCTCCACTGCCCGTCACCCCCCCCCTTGTCAACGTCTTTGAGGATACTCTTCATTCATCCCCCAGCTCTCTCTACTCTCTGCTCACCCTTTCACCCTCGCCCACCCCCCTGGAGTTCGATGACCGCATGAAGGCGACACGCAGGGCTGGCACCGATTCCTTCCTGGAGTTCAATAACCAAACTAAGGCGATACGCAGGGCTGGCAGCATGTCCTTTACCCCCGCTCCTCAACGACGCCCACCAAAATCACTGAATCAGAGACGCGCACCATCTCCCCCGTCTTCATCAAGAAAGCATCTGCAGTCTCCGAAGCCTGATAAGGATGTGTGTGTACGAAATGCAACAAACTCTTACTGATATGTGCTGGGTCCAGGCTCAAGGGCGTATGGCACTCTCAACTCTTTCCAGGACATGCCGGGGCCCTGCCTGCCTATAGCTTTGCCGATATCTGTGTTGATAGGTAATAGATTAAGAGCGGTGAATCATCTTAGATACACGAAGCGCTCAAACGTTTGTATGAGTTTATCTAATTTAGCAGTGATTCCATGTCAGCCACAGCTTGTTACAAAAACATGACTGATAGTGTGTTTAACAAACTTAAAGGGATAGTGGAAATGGAACCTCAAATAGTTTCGTTTTAACTTATATACAAGCATAATTACGTACCAAAACAATCACATCTGATTAAAAAAATATAATAATTGCCTTACGCATGTTAGAAGCACTTTATTGCAGCTTCCCCGAAGTTTTTTAGAAACGAAATGTTCGACTCAGCCAAACCGGAAGTGACGAAAACTTAGGAAGACGATACGATAACAAACCATGGCGTCTATGCAGAATGAACGTGGAAGGGCAAATATACCAGACAAAGAAGAAGGATTGTACGAGGTATCCAGTGATGATAGCGAGTCAGAAACATCCTCTCGGCTTTCCTACGAAAATGTCGTTTTAGGAACTGAATCTGAATCCGGTTCAGTAAGCGACCATGGTGACAATATTGAGCCAGACGATGGACCATTACGTCCTTATTTGTTCGAGCCCGAGCCCGAGGTGATGGTTCACGGCATGGGCAATGGCGAGGATGACCAGGACCAGGCGCCAGATGATGCACCCCTACGCACAAATAATCTTGACTGGTAGGTCCCTAAGCATAGCTCACGCATCTTAAGATCACCTGTAGCCTTTACAAATATTAATCATTGTTAACCAGTTAAGCCCGAAGGTCCCCCCAGTGGACCCCTCCCACAGGAGTTTTTTTTCTCTCACATGTCTCAGGGCTTCTTAACATTTATGAAACTATTAATGTTTCATACCCTTTTAAAGGTAAGAAACTCCGCTAACTGACAATAAGAACAATTGTTAGCTAGAAAAAACACAAGAGTAATACCAAGCCTTTGAATTAGCATTGAGCGAAACAATGCTAACGCTTTTTTACACACAACACACGGAAGAAATGCCCTTATTACTATCTTAACTGCACAAACAAGATATACGATTTAAAGCTGAGACTCCACACATGTAATGTCATCACTGTAAGACCTCGAATTCCTGGAGCTATCAGCCAGAAAAGAGAAAGTAAACAACATCCGGTTCCAAAAATATTACAATAATTACGTCTTACCTTTTTTGATTTGTCATCAAAAGTTGTGTTCAACGGAATAAAAACGCATCTCAAGGTTAATCCAATGTCGTTGTGTCACGTAGATTTTTTTACTGATAATCAATCATCATATTCTCGAAACAATCCTCAGTAAAATGACGGGAGCACACGACTGCCGAATTACTCGTCAGCTTCGGCTCCGTGAAGTTTGCCCGTGTTATCTGAACAAATTTCACCCACTGACGACGAATGGCTGGGTTCTTGGAAACGCATGCGTCGATACGCCATTCTCTGCATTTGCTGTCGCACTACAGCCATACAAAACACATCTATTCATTCACATAATAAAGGTCGGCTATTCACATGCAAATGCTATTGAATGTCCGCCATTGTTTGTGCCCGTCTTCCTATGCTCTCGTCATCACCCGAAGATTCCCGACGATTCCCGAAGTATTTCGTTTCATTGAGAGGGCGCAGTAAAATTGAAAATAAAATGAAACGAGGCGCATGAAATTAAAAAAAATTGTTTATTATGCTTATTTTTAATAAAAATACATAAGTTAAACCCAAAATTCGCGGATTTCCACTATCCCTTTAAACTAGCTTTATTAAATGTCAGGTTTTTGGCAGGAAAAACATTTTTAATCAATGATTTTATCACTGAGCACAATCTCGATTTTATGTTTTTAACAGAAACTTGGATTGAACAAAATAACAGTGCAGCTGTTCTTATCGAATCAACCCCCAACTTTAGTTTTTATGAGTCAGGAAAGAATGCATAAGAAAGGGGGTGGAGTTGCTATTCTGGTTCAATGATTCCCTTCAATGCAGGAAGACATCGTATGGAAACTTTGGATTCTTTTGAATATGTGGCCCTTCAGCTGAAAGTGCTCCTCTCGAGCTCTGTTCCTAAATATCTATAGACCACCCAAATACTGTGCAAGCTTTTTTGATGACTTTACTGAACTGCTGTCTATAGTGTGTATTGACTTGACCGTCTAGTCATTGTGGTGATTTTACATCCATGTTGACAAACCCCCAGGACAGAGGGGCAAAATAACTGTTTTGTGTTCTTGATAGCTATGGACTGACTCAGCATGTGACGGAGCCCACGCACAATAAGGGGCACACTCTGGACTTAATTATCTCAAAGGGTCTGAATATTTCTAAGGTTGTGGTGACTGATGTTGCCCTCTCTGACCATTCCTGTGTTTTTCTTTGAGAGCTCTATTTCTGTTCACAAAATGTTCAAAAAGAGATAACCACAAAGCGATATTTAACTGAAAATACTAGAGAAATGTTTACTCAGAATTTTTCTTCCACACTTGCCCCTGCTAACATCTCAGTAAATGAGCTAGTAGATCATTTTAATTCAAAAATTAAAAATGTTATAGATGCCATTGCTCCAACTAAGGTAAAGGAAGTGACTGGGAAGAAAATATCTCCATGGAGAAAGGCCATGAGCGTGAAAACAGAAAAAAGAGAATGTCGAAAAGCTGAACGCAGGTGGCGAAAAACAAATCTCCAGGTTCACTTTGAAATCTATAAAGAGAGACTTGGCCTTTATAATTTGGAATTGAAAAACGCACGACAATCGTTCTTCTCTGACATCATTACCAAAAACAAAAACAACGCACGTGCCTTGTTTGCTACCGTCGATAGACTGACTACCCCCAAGTGTCAGTAGCCTCTGAATTTCTATCCACCAGGGCGTGCAATGATTTTGCCTCCTTTTTCACTGACAACATTCAGAAAATCAGACAAGCAGTCAGTGCCTCTGCATCAGGAACAGCAAATGTGTTGTCTCTGTGTCCACCTAATATCAATTCAAACACCATGACACAATTCCATCAGATTAATGATAAAAACCTAGAGGACATTATACAACTTCTGAAATCCTCCTCCTGCTGCCTTGATGTTATTCCAACAGGATTTTTCAAGGATGTTTTGCCTTGCATGGCCTCAGATCTACTTCATATAGTAAACAAATCTCTTCACTCAGGTATTTTTCAACAGGCCCTGAAAACTGCAGTCATTAAACCGCTCTTAAAAAAGAATAATCTAGATGCTTCAGTAATGAACAATTACAGGCCCATATCAAACCTCCCATTTCTAGGTTAAATCATTGAAAAAGTTGTTTTTCAACAGTTGAGTAATTTCTTGCATTTAAATAACTGTTTCGATGTGTTCCAGTCAGGCTTTCGTCCAAACCACAGCACTGAGACTGCTCTTGTAAGGTCTTTAATGACATCCACTTAAACACAGACAGTGGCAGAACTTCAGTGTTAGTATTATTAGATCTCAGTGCTGCGTTTGACACTGTTGACCACAGCATATTACTAGACCGACTGGAAAACTGGGTGGGACTTTCGGAAACAGTTCTGAATTGGTTTGAATCCTATTTAAAGGACAGAAACAACTTTGTTTCTATAGGTAAATACTAGGGCTGTCAGTCGATTAAAATAGTTAATCGCGATTAATCGCAAATTAATCGCAAATTAATCGCACATTTTTTATCTGTTCTAAATGCACCTTAGAGGAATATTTTTCAAGTTTTTAACACTCTTATCAACATATGAGTGGACAAATATGCTTTATGCTAATGTTTATTATCATTTGAACAATGACAAATATTCTCATGAATATTAAACACAACAACCTCTGAACATTACAAATATTCGCCTCAATTCAACCTGGAAACCTCTCATACAATACAAAGTGTGTGTGTGGTGTGTGTGGTGTGTGGTGTGTGTGTGTGTGTGGGTGTGTGGTGTGTGTGTGTGTGTGTGTGTGTGTGAGTGAGTGCGCGTGCATGTGTGCGTGCGTGTGATGGAGGCATATGCTCGAACGGGAGCTGCCTGGACGCTGCAATCATGTTGCGCACATTATCCGTGCTGAGTGTGCTGACTTTTCGTACAATGTCCCACTGTCTGGCTTCCTGCATAAAGTCAAGTGCTCGGCGCAGTTGTCGGCGAAATGTCGCTCCTCTGTTTTCATTGAAACAGCTCCTTATATCCGTTAGCGCAACTAGCTAGCACCAGATGCTAACAACAACAATACACGTAAGGTCTCTCTCTCGCTCGCACGCGCCACACATACACACACCCTCCCGGTCCTCCCGATGGCCAGTCGGTGCCTGCTGGTGAGCGTGGAAGTGTGGTCTGCCGCAAGCGGACGGCAGGAGCGGGGCTGTCAGCATCAGCTTGTAGATGGTATTTAAACTCGATGCGCTTTGAAACTATGGGGCGGCCGAGGACAAAAAATACACATGCGTTAATCGCGTTAAAATAATTAGTGGCGTTAATTTTTTTTGTGTTAACGCGTTATTAACGCGATAACTTGACAGCCCTAGTAAATACACATCTGAGTTGACAAATATGACATGTGGGGTTCCTCAAGGCTCCATCTTGGGGCCTCTTCTTTTTAACATCTACATGCTACCACTGGCTCAGATAATGAAAAACAACAAAATAAGTTACCATAGCTATGCAGATGACACACACATTTACGTAACAATTTCACCAGGAGACTATGCTCCAATTCAAACACTGAGTAAGTGCATTGAACAAATCAATGACTTTCTCCAATTAAACAAAGATAAAACTGAGGTAATGGTTTTTGGAGCGAAGGCAGAACGTATAAAAGTTAGCGCTGAGCTTCAGTCTGCAATGTTCAAAACAACAGATAAAGCCAGAAATCTAGGTGTAGTCATGGACTCTGACCTGAGTTTCAACAGTCACATTAAAACAGTTACTAAATCAGCCTACTATCACCTAAAGAACATATCTAGGATTAAAAGACTAATGTCACAGCAGGATTTGGAAAAACTTGTCCATGCTTTTATCTTTAGTAGACTCGACAATGGTGTCTTCACAGGTCTCACTAAAAAAGCTATTAGAAAGCTGCAGCTGATTCAGAACGCCGCTGCTCGAGTCCTCACTAACACTAAGAAAGTGGATCACATCACTCCTGTTCTGAAGTCTTTACACTGGCTTCCTGTGTGTCAAAGAATAGATTTCAAAATACTGCTGCTGGTTTATAAAGCACTGAATGGTTTAGGCCCAAAATACATTTCTGACCTCCTGCTAAATTATGAACCATCCAGATCTCTCAGGTCTTCAGGGACTGGTCAGCTTTCTGTCCCCAGAGTCAGAACTAAACATGGTAAAGCAGCGTTCAGTTATTATGCTCCAAATATCTGGAACAAACTCCCAGAAACCTGCAGGTCCACTGCAACTCTGACTATTTTTAAATCCAGGCTGAAGACTTTTCTTTTTGTCGCTGCTTTTAATTGAACTATTCATATCTTAGACTGCACTGTAACTTTTATCACTGTAACTTTTATCCATGTATTTTTTCTTTTAATGTTTATTTTATTAGCTTTTCTTTTAATGACTGATTTTAAATGCCATTTTCTTAATGTCTTTCATTTTTTGTAAAGCACTTTGAATTGCCTTGTGTTGAAAAGTGCTATATAAATAAACTTGCCTTGCCTTGCCTTGCCTTGTGGTAAACCTGAGAGAGAAAAAGTATTTGAGCTTCATACTGTTTCAGAAATAATCCTTGAAGTGGTTTGGAACATGATATGGCGATGATATACATTGTTTTTTAAAGCTTTATACCCAGAACCAGCACTTTTGAAACAGGAAGTGAAATAGAGGGATATGAGGCATGGCTATAATGGATGATCTGTTTGGCATTTTGAGCAAACCACTTCATAGACATGTTTTTTATATATTTTTATATATTATCTGAGACCTATGCTATTGCCTAAAAATAGCATGATAGGTGACCTTTAAGTAAAGACCTTTCGAACAGCGAACTTTCTTTTGAGTCGTGCATTTGAGTCCAAAGGTTCATCTCAATGTCCCTCCTCGACTCCTACAGTGCTTCATTAAGAGTAACATATATTAGAGATCATATCATACTCTATAAAAACATTAAAGTGTGTGAAATATACTTACAAATTCAATAACAATGTTTGATTATAAAATAATAACTTACAGTTCTTACTTGTGGTTTTTACAAACACCCACAGAAAGTCAAACATTTAGGATATATACAAATACGGGTAGCATAACTAATACATATTTTAGTGATTTGTGTCTCTCTTCTGTAGGACAAATCAAATAACAACATCCAATACAAAAGTTGATCTGAAACAAGCTCAAATAGCCTACCATAATGAAATGAATCCATCAATTATTATTATTATTGTTATGATTATAATTATAACTTAAATGAAATGTTATACCTGGAAAAACAAATACAGGACCGAAAACAATACATAGAAAACTATAATAAAAGAGATGGACGAAATCATTTCAATGAGAAACTAATTCCCAGGTTTGAAGGGATTTATGTGGAGGGAAGTATAGTGACAGGTGATAAAACTGCGCGCACCAGAAGTAAAGGGCGTTGTTCATGGTGACGCTGGAGTGAACAAGGACATCCCAATTAATACCTGAGGACTCCTCTGTCCTTGCGTCTCTTCCTCGTGTCTCTCGCTCGCGTCTGGTGGAGCTAAGACGGAAAGAAGGGACGCGACGCGAGTGAGGGAAAGGAGGAGGTGAAATATTCAATTGAGATTAACTCCAAGTGATGTTACCTTCCTAACACATTCAGAAAAACCTACAACCATTAGGTTTGCACAGCGTTAAAACTTCAGAACACAATAAAGTAAAAAAAAAAGTGAAGAATTAAAATAGGAAGGATCATCATTTTTAACACACTTACTGCAAAGATGAGGTTGAAAATAAACAGCGTATATTTGCAGAGACGGCCACAATCATCCAGAGCCATGATGCTTATTTTACTGTAAATACAAGAAAAAAACAAATTATTTCCTGACTTATGCATACCTTTTCCAATGCAAGCTTCTACCTATTAAACAAATACACACATATAAATAACAACCACTTTGTGTTATATTTTACGTGTAAATGCCATATTACACCAGTTTTAATATTGCTTCTTCCTGTAAATATATCAGTAATGCAGCCAAAAAAACAACATAAGCTTTAAAATGTTATAAATACCTGGATATCTTTTGACGACTTTAATCCTTGCTGCTATCAGACAGAAAACACAACAGGATTAACACAGTCAACGCAGCGTGCCTTTATTTAATACCCCAACGTGCGTCATGTCCCGCCCCTTCTCATTTGATTGGCTGAAAGGAGTGACGGACATGAGAGACAACCTATAAGCAGGCGTAGGCGTAAAAAGTCTACATGAACAGGGTGGTTATAGTGAAAGTTAAGGAAATGAGATCTCACTGAATGAAAGTGAATGTTGATTTTGTGCATTTTGTGAGTTTTTTCCTACTATAAATAAATAAGAATACAATTTGATTGTTCTGTATTATAGAAATATTTGATTTACATGTTTAAAAAAAGTCCTAGCACTTTTCTGCATTTACTTTTTATTTTATTGTTATTTATTTTTATTTTATTTCCACAAATATCACAGGGATTCAAACACCCATTGCATTTCAACTGCAATCATTTATAATGCAGAATAATAAATGAAAAACTAGTAGTGGATATTTTTTAATTGGTGTAAATGTGAAATATATATAATCATACATAACAACATTGGAAACAAAGGACAGGGAGTGACATCTATTCCTCCCCCTTTCGTTTTCATTTCACACACACACACACACACACACACACACACACACACACACACACACACACAAATAAACAATTAAACAAATAGTATATTTGCCTTTGGCTCATACAATTATAATGAACCACACCCAATTCTGTTCCTGTAAATGTAAACGAATGTGCAACAACACAACCTCTGTTTGTAGCATTTCCTCTACCATGTGTCTTGAAAAACACACATTACCCTGCATTAGAGAGACAGAGAATATATGAAACGGAACAAAACTAAAGTTGAATGAAGTATATTTAGCTTGAGTGTTAAATAGTGATGTCACTTGTCACTTGTCTGCTTGCATTCCCATTACCCAATTAAGTAATTATGTTTCACTTAGTATTGCATCATTCCAAAGGGCTTTACAAACATGCCTTTCTAAAGCACAATTCAAGACTATAGAAAAATCTAATATGTGATAACCAACGAATATATGTGGACTCGTTTATCACGACACTAACTTGTGTTTTTCTCTCAAAGGTCCTGACAGTGACGTGTGAGCAATGGAATAAACATTTTTACACACCTGCACTCTGGTTTTGTTTCATGGAAATGACAGAAACACACAAGTCTTGATGAAGAAAAGGGAAAAAGCCCCGAATGGAATATTTATTAGAAAACGTATTGTGCAAAAACTACAGGGCAAAGACAAAGAGAAGGACAAGAAATACTAAACAAGACACTTGATGCATTTGATCACAAAAATTAGATTGCAAGAGCATGAAGGAATACAAATGTGAATATTGTGGTGGAAAAATTAAAATGATCATGTGTTGACTGTGCTGAGATACAGGTTGGAGTGCTGTAATGTCTTAACTCGAGCAGCTGCGTGATGGAGTACTTCAGCGTCATACAGGTGTTGTGCCAAATGATGCACCCCCGCCGTGAAATGAACCCCTTGTCACGGGAACGCGCATTTGAAAATAAAACGTATAGTCCGCTATTCTGTTGTCCCTCTCGTTTTATTTTATTTTAGCGTTTTTTTAATGGTAATTTTCAGACTTATATGTGAGTCGTTTAGTGGTAGCTCACGTCTTGACTCTTGTGGTTAAACGTTTCGCTCCGTATTTTGATGGTTGGGGTGTCAAATCCTGGATTTTGCATTCATTCGTCACTTATCTTTCAGTTAATTTTTTATTTAATATATGTTTTTATTTAATTGTGACATCCTGTCTGTATACTTGTGCTTTACAATGTATTGTCTAATTTTACATATTTGTCATATAATAATTTAAATATATGTTTACCGATGTTACATAGACTTTGTCAGCATCTTTTGCATTACAAAGATTACTCTTTTACCTTGTTTTGTTAATTATTCGGGTCTAAATTAGCTAATGGATTTTTACATCAAGTGCTTGAGGGTCAGGAGGACATGATGCAGAGTTGGTAGCTGTTTGTGTTTACCACGGACCTGTCGACCAGACAGTGGCGGCCGGCCCATAGGGGCGCCAGGGGCGCCGCCCCCCCTCTTCCCACATTAAAAAAAAGTATATATATATATATATATTTAAAACATTTTAATAAACAAGGTAAATATTATATAATTGGTATCAGTAAAATGTATAATCTACAATAAAATCTCGTTTAAAATTGTGTTACGATGTCTAACGTTACTGATAAGTCACATGTTTCCTGCCTGGCCTTGCCCGTGTATCATTACCCTCTCTCGTCTGGGCGTTATTCACAGCGCCCAGACGAGACATTTGGAGGGACTATTGCTCTAAACTGGAAAAAGGGCCTCCCCCCGATAAAAAAGGATAAAAAGACCTTTTGAAAATTGTAACTTGTTTTTAATGTAAAAGAAACCAAACGATTATTACATTACATACATAAATTGAACAGTAATTCACATCTCATAACAAAATAAGCTAGGTGACTACTTGCATTCGGTGACTTGATTTTAAAAATGAAAACCAGGGACATTTTTTGTTTTGCGGTCCCTATCTCATTAAAATATCTAATGTTAGTAACTATTAAAGACAAAATGGGGACAATTCTGTTCTAATGTAGTTTGACCATTGTAACTGCTGTGCAAAATAGGGCTTCTATAATTACCTTAAATAAACTCACTAATGAATGAAACCAGTTCAATACGCATTATTCTTATCATTCTTTATGAGCGCAGTAACGGTAAGGTATCTAATTACTTATTTATTTAGTATTCCATAACTTAATAACAGAGATGGTCGAACTAAAGTAGAGACATGGCAGAAATCCTACAATGAAGCGGGCAGTGAACTGTTCTCCCGTATGTGAGAGGGCGATCAAGAAAAGAGAGCGAGTGGCCCATTGAGGGAGTTTACAGCTGAAAAGACACAGAAAGACAGAAGCACAATAACAAGTATATTTAGGTGTTGTAAATAATAATAAAGGTTGTAAATAACCGACGGTATCAAGAATAAGTCCCCTGGTTTGTCCATTATACCCTAACTGCCATGAGACAACTCAAAATCAAGTTTCCAAAATCCGACACTGAGGTGGTCTTAACGCACCGGCAGATGACAGCGCTGACAAAGTGTGTTTCCCGCAGCGAGACGCTACAATACTAATTGTGGGTTTATCATGTTGATTCGGCCACAACAGAAAAAAGAAAAACAAACTCTCGCTCTCTCCAGAGGGGCAGGTCAGCCAAAAAGGTCAAACGGGCCGTTGCCCGGGCAACATTAGCCCGTACCTGTGCACGTCCCTGAGTCTCAGCTTGTTAGCTAAGCTTGTTTGTGCATATCCGATAAGTATATCGATTGATTTATACCTAGAGTGCGTTACATTTTTTTCGCTCAGGGCTCATTTTGATGCTTCTTGTGAGACTTGTGTTTTGTTTCGGTAAACATGGTTCATATCATCAGTTAGCTGAGTTTCTTCCTGTTAAATGAGTGGGACACATGAATAGTTTATTACATTTTAAGAAGCCCAGAGACACAGTTTCGTGAGAAAAAAAACAGGGGCGAAAAGCCCCTTAACAGGTTAAATGGGAATTAAATAATTTTAAGTAATTTTGAGTGTTCCCAAAGCCCCGGTGTTCCAACCCAGTCTCACATCTAAACGTGTAATAACTACATTGGTCCACAACTTGGGACGTAGTATTTCTACAAAACGCCTCTGAAATTGTAGGATCCCTACGTTTTTTTCACCATTCATTTCCAATGGCTGGCATCTATGTCACGTGATCTTCACATTTCTCCCTGCAGAAAAAAAAAACATGGCCGAACTTCGTTTTATTCTCGGTGTAAAATGCCTATTTTAAAGTTAGTTTGGCCATTAAAATGCGTTTTGATGTCATTTGATGCGAGAAATATGAGTTGTTATTTCAGATTATGTGTGCAGTGGATGTACATTGTTTTTAGTTTGCTAGTTATTACGAAGATTACTTCAGGAAATTGTGTCCATACAACGTTTTCATTGTTACCAAGGTGGTTGCTAGGGACGCTGCTATCGATATGATTTCTGTTATGTTGTGTAACTGTTTAATGGTGTTATCTTTATTGCTACCCCCTTCCCCGTCAATGTATAGTGTTGGTCCACAGCGCAAACGTATTAGTTTAACAAAATCCGCATCTAAAATTGTGGCATAGATACGTTATTTTCCCCTGTGCAATTCTCCAACCCAGTCTCACATCTCATCGTCATAAACAAATACCGGAAACAGACGTAGGCAAGATCCTCAGCTCGGTGATTGGATGGTGTTTATGTGATGTGAAATCCGAAAACGTTTAAAAAAATAAAATAATACTTTATTCCGAGTGTTCTTGCTTTTCTCTTTGAAAGTCATCACATAACGGCATTGTAATACACGGTTCGGCTGCATTAAATATTATATATCTGCCGTAGATATTTATTTATAGAGCCCTGATCAGAAGACCTTTTGACTAACTGTAAGAAATGCCGCCAAAACTGAATACGTGACGTGGATCATAAATATATCATCAATTAAACAACATCTTACATTTATTTTCACACTATACGTCTCCTTGCAGTATCAACACTAATTCGGCTGACTTTTATATTTGATCCAATTGGTAGATAGGCTGTATTTACACCAAAACGGTGCACAGCTGATTTAAAGGGACACCTGGTGGTTAAAGCACGTTATTGCATTTTATTATTTGTATTATTAGATATTAATAGGATCCCTATAAAGTATATTCATTACTCGTTATTATCTACTAATAGTTAATTAAAGACTGTATATAATTACTATTTTGCACATCCCTTTCAAGATTTCAAGATGTTCTAAGGTTTATTATATTATACACAACTACGGTGTGTAGAGGAAACTTCTGTGTAGCTATGCAGTGGGAGTCACCGACTCAGGAAGGAGACACGGGAAGAGCAGTAGCTTTGATGTCAAACACATGATGGTTTATTTGGAGTTAACGGCCGGAGGATTCACATCACAAGTCCAAGAGTCAGAGGTTCTGACTTCACGGTAGAGTTGCCACATCAATTCTGAAGAACTCTACCCCAGACCCATGTATTTAGCTAGTTCAGAGAGCATCATCAACATGCTGCATAACAAGATAGAATGATAACACCTCTATCAGCTGACGCCAACAGGCAGGAACAGGGAGACAAAACACTGAGAGCACAGCAGCCAAGGTTACAGGTGCCTGTGCTCAGTCAGGACAGTTTGAACTGATACACTGGGTCAAAGTTATGGGCCTTGGAAAATATTTCCACAACACGGTGTAGTTATGCAATGAATGAAAAACTTGGGTCACAGGTTCCTCAACAGTGCATTACAAGACATCTATCAATATGTGTGTATGAGTGGGACACATGAATAGTTTATTACATTTTAAGAAGCCCTGAGACACAGTTTCGTGAGAAAAAAAACGGGGGGGGGGAAAGCCCCTTAACAGGTTAAATGGGAATTAAATCATTTTAAGTAATTTTGAGTGTTCCCAAAGCCCCGGTGTTCCAACCCAGTCTCACATCTAAACGTGTAATAACTACGTTGTTCCCACTGTACTGTTGCACAGTTTATATATGTAGAAACTATGCAGGACAAGGTGTTGTTGGAAGTTTTGGAAGATTCATAGCTAACCACACTGAAGATTATGGAGGTATTGATCAGTCTTCTCATATTTTTAAGCCTCAATTTAAATTGACATCACCAGAAGTCATAATTTAAGGGGGCTTTTCTCAAAAAAATTGTACCGGGGGATCCTCCCGGACCCCCCTAGTATTGTTTGGTCACCATTTCCACAGCCCCATCTAAAATATTTTCCACCAGCCGCCACTGCGACCAGAGATGGGGAAAAGAGCCAGAAACACAGAAAGATCCACAGCATGGCAGATGATCGAGCTGGGAATAATTCTTTGTGGTAGTTGTCGCTGCTGGCGTAGCAGCTAACGTTAGTAGCCACTCGTAGCTTAACGTTAGCTTGTCCAGCCGACGAGGGATTTGCAGGACAAAATTGGTTGGAGGGTTTGATAACTTCCTGTTGGAGGGTTGTATCGCGCAGTGATCTCCTGCTGCTCTCTCTTGGTCTGTGTCATGAGGACAATGCTGCAGACCAGGGCAACAACCTGTCATTCAGACACAGAGGGAGGAGGGGAGGTGAAGAGGAGGGATGGGAATAAGAGCCAGGCTTCCTCACCCGGGTCACACCAGCCACAGAATGAGTTTCGATGTAAGACAGGTACCAGCCCAGGCTAGAAATGAGCATGCAGCTACACAAAGAGATGCTTGTGTGGAAGGCAAAATGATATGAGAGATATGAAGACACTTTAAGAAAAAATCCAACCCTTTTATATGTGTTTTTTGACTGTAGAAGGGCAGATCAGAAATAAAAAACTGAGGTTGAAATTATAATGTTTTTATGCAACTGGTGGGACAGCAAAAACATAATTTACATGTGTTGGTTGAATAGTTAGTGGAGAAGTTGATTTATAATGTATTCACTATAACTATAACATTTCTTTAAATTCAATTTATTTAAAAAACATTAAAAATGTAAAAGCTTGTTCAAAGCCATTGCTCTTTTACTATGACTGCTGTAGTTCCCAAATAAAACATGTTTGTATGTGCTTTACTATAACATTTATTAAAATAAAAAATATATATCAAGCACAATATTATTGACAAACTATTGCACTTAAATGTGTCTGCTGTCATTCCTTAAAAACAAATTAAGGTTCTTAAATATGTGCATTATTTAACCAGCTTATTAAAAAAGCCATTGTTCTTTTACTTAAATATGTCTGCCGTCATTTCCTTCTGTAGTGAATAGTAAATCTATTCACATAAGCATTTGTCGTGTTTTATGGCGAGGGATTCCTTTCCCATGGAAACGACATATGGTGAGATGTCAGATTTGACGTAGAGCTGTTGAGGCATGGAGAGGTGATATACAGGTGAAGATTGTGGGTTGGCCGGACCGTGTCTATTGGAGCTACAGCGACATCGTGTTTTATGGCGAGGGATGCGTTTCCATGGCAACAGCCTATGGTGAGATCTCAGATTTGGCGTAAAGCTGTTGAGGCATGGACCGATGATATACAAGCGTAGTTTGGGGGATGATCGGACCGTGTCCATTGGAGTTACAGCGACATCGTGTTTTATGGCGAGGGATGCGTTTCCATGGAAACGGCATATGATGACACCTCATAATTGACGTAGAGCTGTTGAGGGTAGGACCATTAACCATTATCTGAAGGCCCAATCCCAAATCACCCCCTCCACCCTACCCCTATACACACTCTCCCTCCGTTTGTGCGTTCGCACGGAGGGTCCGCCATATTAAGTGCTGTTCCAAACCAACGAGTGTGGGGCGGTGTGTAGGGGGAGTGGGGGCTATCAAGCCCTCAAACAGCGAGTCTGCAGTGGTGCTGACTTGAGACCGGTCTCTACCTGACCGGAGTCAACGCTGTGTGTGTCCGTCAGGAAACAAGCTGTTAACAAGTAGTTCCAGCAAACATCCACTGATAAATTGCGATGTTAACAACCTCATGATAACCTCATATGTTTTTAACCTAGGATCATACCTGTGTTTAGTCTAGAAAAAGGTAAATGTGTGCATTTTATTATAAAGTTGTGTATATTTACAAACTGTTGCAAAAACTAGAGTGGATCACGGCAGCGGTAGTGTTTCAGCTGATCATGGTGAACTTCTTTCACTTTGGTCTTCGGCCCTTTCTGGATGCGATACACCAGATCATCCAAGTGTCCCAGAACGAAGTATAGTCCTTCGTACGACGGGAGAAACCTCCTGACTTTGTTTTTGTCTCTCCATGTTCCTTTAATCAGGTACCAGCATCACCAATATGGTACTGTGTGCGACAGCCGTTTTTGTCGTATTGTCTCTACGTTTTACAGACTCACCAAGGGCCTTTCCAGCTCCAGGCGTTGTCGGATATGCTGGACATATTCAGGGGCTGAAGGGAGTGTGCCAGACTCTTGGGGTAGACCAGCTACCAGGTCCACCGGCTCGCTCACTTCCCGGCCAAACATCATGAAGTTGGGGGTGAAACCAGTTGAACTGTGCTTGGTTGCTCTGTAAGCCATAACAGCATAGGGGATCATGATGTCCCAGTCCCAGTGGCAGCACTCAGCTGTTGTGACCAGTATCTTTTGTAGTGTGGCATTAAATCTTTCGACTTGGCCATCAGATTGAGGTCTGAAAGGTGTTGTGCGTGTTTTCTCAATGCCAAACAGCTTACACATTTCCTGAAACACTTCAGATTCCAAGTTTCGGCCTTGATCATCGTGCAGCGTCTGTGGTGCTCCATAACGACACACCCACCCTGAAACCAGCACTTCAGCCACAGTTACAGCCTGCTGGTTGGGAAGGGGGTAAGCTTCCACCCACTTGGTAAAATAGTCCTGTACCACAAGCACATAACAGTTTTTGCGATCTGTCTCGTTCAGGGGCCCCATGATGTCCAAGGCGATGCGCTCCATGGGGGCTACCCTGACAGTGCCCATTGGAGCTTGTGGTGTCTTACGGGGCCTGGCTTTGGATGCGCAGCTGGTACAGGTGCTACACCAGAGGGCAACGTCTTCTCTCATTCTGTACCAGAAGTATCGGGTCTGCAGCCGGGCCACTGTGCGCTCCACACCAAAATGTCCACCTATTTGGCCGTCATGCATTTGTTCCATGACATCAGGGTGGAAGATTCGAGGCAGCACCACTTGTGGATAAAACTGTGTGTCATCTAGGCAGTAGAACCGCCTAACCAGAATTCCTTCTTTGAAGTAGAGACGCTTCCACTGGCTCCAATATGTTTTTGTAGCTGGGCTGCACGGGGAGGCCTATGTCTGGATCAGCCATAGCCATGTCTTGAGCCTGCAACAGCCCAGTAGTGTTGTTGGTCGTAGTCCGGTAGATTATTCCAAAATTTACATTGTCAACCTCAGCAGGTTGAGAGGCTGTCTGCGTTGCTGTGCAGCCGGCCAGGCCGATGAACAATCTCAAAGTTGTATTCACCCAGTCTCTCCAACCACCTGGCAAGCTGTCAGGTGGTTGGAAGACACAGCTTCCGGTCTTCCAAGACCCGAACGGACAAAAAGACGTGTTGCAGGCACGAAACACACTACCAATAGAAATACATTGCTTTGAAAATCGTTCTGTGTGACACGGAAAAAAAAGGGGGAAATCGTGTTGGTGAACACGAATCAATAGATTAAATGTCGTGACTATAACACGAAATGCCGTGAGACTGGGTTGCGTTTAGTGCAGTAATTCTGTTCAGTTTTGGATAGTTTGCGACTCCCATAGGCCAGCACAAGCTCTCTGCCCTGCTGAACCTGAGGACAGCGCCAATGCCCACATCGCTTGCATCTGTCCAGTATCATGCTGCCTTGGTCGGGTGGATAACCCAAAACTGGTGCTGTGGTTAGCAGACGCTTGAGCTCGTTGAATGATTCCTGGCATTCTTCACTCCAGTGAAAACGGGCAACAACAGAAAATGTGTTTAACCCTTCAGTTTTCATTATTTAGCTAAAGAAAAATGATGATACATTTGCTTTTCAAACACACACTCAATGGCCTTGGCTCATTTTCTATGAAGAACATATCAGAACACATTTTCAATGACCACCCACTGTACCCCCCCTCACACATTTATATTACATACAGGATGACCCGGGGCTAACAAAAGTGTAGACATTGTGTGTGTGTGTGTGTGTGTGTGAGACTTTTGTGTTTCTTTGTGTTTCTGCCCCTGCCATTCAACAAGGTTGCAACATTGTTGATAAATTCAAGCAAGGACACATGTCTGCTCTCACATTCCCGCATTATGTTTTGCGTGAATCAATGTCTTTTTTTTTCACAGTCTATCCCAACTGTACATTTGGGCCGAGACACAATAAATAAAGCTTCGCCAGTTTGGGTCCTTATCACAACTGATCAAGATGGCCAAAATATTCTCTGCTCAGAGGGCCTGACAAATGGTTTTGGAAGAGAGAGAACCATTTGATGATGATGTAGAGCACATGTGTCAAACTTCAGGCCCTTGGTGGATTTAATTTCGGCCCGCAGGATCATTTGTCATTTCTATTAGATCTGGCCCGCCGGTATATTGCACGCACACCTTCACTCCATCCTGAGGGTCTCCTCCGCTCAGAGCCTGAGCCCAAACATTGATGAGCTTGCACCCAAGATGAGATGCCAAGTATCTGAACTAGCTTCACAGAGCAGCACACTGAGTTTACATGGATGTTTCCTTCTGCACTTTCTCTCTCACGACAACAGGGCATGTTTGGTTTTCTCTTTGAGGGAAATAGTTTTGTTGAAGCTGTTGTTGGCCTGTGGAAAAATGTAATCATAAGAAATGACTCTGGAAAAGCTGCAGATAGAGCCATAAGAAATGAATGCAACTGATTATTTAATGTTTAATGTTGTTTTTATAGGCAATCATTTAAGCTTTGTTAGTTCCAGGTTTAATATGTGCAATAAGTTCATTTCAATAAGTTCTGCAATAAACATTGAACCAGTCCGGCCCTCGACTAGTACCCATTTTTTTTATTTTGGCCCACTGTGTATTTGAGTTTAACACCCCTGATGTAGAGGAAGAGGAAGGTGTTTCAGAATGTGAAGATCACATTTCTGAGAATTCTGAGTCTGACAGTGACTTTGAAGAAGAGGATGAGATTGAGCATCAGCAAAAAAAAGACGAGCCACAGGACCAGCCGGTCAGCGGGCAAAAAACAAGTAGCACTTTAATTCATTAATGTGATCTAAGAAATGTAAAAGGGCAAATATAAACCATATATGCTATTTTAACATACAATAGTTTGATTATGTTGAATTGAAGCCCAAAAAGGCAGCGACCCACGAACACTGGCTGAGTAACAAAAATATGAACACCACACAAGGGTTAAGTAAATAAAGAGTGTGCAAAACGATATGAAATGTAAATGCCAAAATACATGGAATGGTATTTATGTTTTTAGAAAGTATAGACTTGTAAAACACTTGTATTTTCCCCCTACATCTATTCATATCTCCTGTAGGTGTAAACACTTAAGAGGTGTGTTTCTCCAGCAGTGTGTTGGTGCGATGAACACATGACACAGGTCACCCTCACACCTTATTAATGCTCTTTGATCGAGTGGGTGTTCCCCAGAAAACAGAGTTAACACATGAGCTGTCATGAGAAAACACAACGTGCCAGCAGAGGCTCCGGGTAATTAAATTAGCTAGCAAACTGTAAAACCGTGTCTGCACAATATTCATCTATGTTACCAGGATGTAGGCCGATGGAACGGGAAATCCTATACAACTACAACAATACATGTCTTTAAAATCAGACAAAATATGTGTTCTAGTTGAATATCTTGGCTTTTTAATGACTGTTTTTAATGTATTTTATAATGTGTTTCTGTCTTAATATTTATTTTTGCATTTTGAATTGCCTCATTGAAATGTGCTATGGAAATAAACTTGCCTTGCTTTACTGCACTTCAAAAAAATGTAAGACACTTCTACTTCACTTTGTGTGTGTGTGTGTGTGTGTGTGTGTGTGTGTGTGTGTGTGTGTGTGTGTGTGTGTGTGTGTGTGTGTGTGTGTGTGTGTGTGTGTGTGTGTGTGTGTGTGTGTGTGTGTGTGTGTGTGTGTGTGTGTGACCACGAAGACACAGTGACCGTTCCTCTTTTAAGTATCCTCCCCCTCTTTAAGTTATGTTAGGTTTTCCACTGTAAATATTGCAACACAACAGCAGCTGTATTTGATTTGTGTTGCTTTTGTTTGAAATTCATCACAACTTCTCACCCTTCAAGATGGAAATCCCCTTCACTTCAGACGCTATGTCGTGTAAAACCCACCAGGGGGCGCAAACACATTAAAAACAAGGCTGCTGTAAATCTTCCCTTCAGAGAAATCACATCAGAGACTGAGAACTCTTTTCATTTGTGATTTGATTTCTGCATCAAAAACGTTTGGTTATCTACATCTGTTTCTCTCTGCTTTCTATTAACACATCAAACCTAGAAATGTACTTGGCTATGTAAAAGGACGTTAACCTGAATAGGTCAAGAGTTTTCTTCATATCTATATACCTAATTAAACGCTTATATAATTATTACTAAACTATTGCGCTTTTGGTAAATGTATAAACACGCAAGAGTCATATTGTATTATTGTATTAACAATTAAATATGTGCTTTTGCCTGACAAAAATGCATATAAAAGTTACATATATGCTTTAATTTAGGCCTATATGAAGAAAGACCCGAATATGTTAAGTGTTGTCAAATTTGTTTTAATAAATTAGAGTCTACTCAAATTATTTCTAAAATTGAGAATCACCTTAAACTGCGTGGAAAATGTGAAAATAAGTCCTCAACTTTAGCATTTAACATACTTATTATATTCCCCTATATCTTATTTAGACCTGTAGAAAAAACTAGCTTCTATTTTGTTTACTTTCTTACCAATTTGTATTTATTTTTTATTTCATTTTCGTCTGTGTCTCTTATATTTTATAATTATTTACAGTTTTAAAATATCAAATGGCTGTGTTATGAACAGAAAAATACTAACATTTTGAAATACGTGAGAATAAAGGAGGAGGAGGAGGGGGGCGTCTCTCTGGGAATCGTGGAAAAAAAAAGTAGGAGAAGGAGACGGAGGAAACGCAGACCTCAGATCAGCCCGCCTCGTCTCACCGTCCGCCTCTCTGCTCAGAGCCTCCGCCGACAAACTGACCCTGGAACAGCTCACCGGGGCTCCCTCACACAACCAACCGGGGACTCAGAGAGCAGAGGAAACGGTGTTCGTCCGCAGCCAAGAAGACACATCCAGAGCAGACCACGGTGCGATAAGAAGGGACTGGAGACCAAGGAACAACAGAGGGGTTTATTACCAACAAAAAAACACATGAATTGATCGACGAAGAGGAGGAAAAACGACTGCTTTGCTTCGCTTAAGGAGAAGTATCCCGCTAAGCTAATTCCCAACGTTTTCTATCTTTGGCAACGGTGCTACATTTATAAAGGGAGCTAGCGGAATGTAATGCTAGCATGCTAGTTAGCTAGCTAATTAGCTTGTCAGGCATCCAAGAGTAAGACGTGTGATCATATATTCAAAAATAGGTCACGTCGTTTTTTTTATTTAAACTCTTTTTTCTACTTAATGCGCCAGAGTCATAATGTTCAGCATTGAAGTTGGGAATTAAAAAAAAGAAGAACCAGCTGCTTATTATTATTGATGTAAATTAGGGGGATCCATTGTAATTATATCAAGGTATAGACATACACGTTTGTTTGTTTTTTGACTGGAGGACTGTCTTGCCGTCCAATGTTAATGTCGACCGACGTTGCTTCTATAATGCTGCCCGTTAGTCGGGGGGTAATGGAGAGAGACATTGATACAGCAGCCGGGACCCTCGCTAACACGACCGGGGGTCCGGGAGCTTCTGTCCGGGGGATGAAGCGAGGAGACCCGGAGCCCGACGCCCAGACAGCGGCTGCCCTGACGGACCTACCCGGTGCGGAGTGCAAAAGACCCAGGATAGACGGCACCACTGTGGTCGACATTGGGCAGGTAAGAGTGCAATTATTAAGCTTCCATGTGTGCATTTATTCCCCCAAAGTATCCTCTACCCTCCCCTTTCTCCTTCTCCAGTCAAAGCTTTTGTTCCCAGGCATCAGCATGGGAGTGATGATAATGTTTTGACAGCCCCCCCCCACGTCCTTTTCTTTCCCCCACTCATCAACAACGTAATCATGCATCATTGCAGCAAATGGAAAATCCTTTAATTGTGATAGATTCTGAACAACACACGTACAAAGTGTGAGGCTGCAGTTGCTAGAAGCCAGACAAAGGTAATATGATACAGGCTCCATTGCCATGACAGACCATTCATCATGCATGTCTTCCAGAAAGTAAGCCCTCTCCTTCTCTTGGTGTTTTTCTTTCATTCTTATGTATGAAATCACCCAGACTTGTGATGATAATTCACACTGCCTTTGAATCTATCTACCTATCGCCCCCCCTCCTTCCTTGATTGTCGCTAGGTGTTAAAAAGAGAGGCAGACATGGATTGGGGGAGGGGTCACCCCACGTGAAAGACAAAGAACAGAGCCTTTTTTGGGGAAGGGGGCTCTAGGGGGGCCCTCCTTAACACAGGTCTCCCCTGCTTTCATGACTCGACTGCTGAGGCAGCGTCAACCGCCTCCACCGTACTAATCTGTGTGTATTACAGTAAACCCGTTGACTGGATCCACCGCTTTTTATTCCTCACACGGCGCACATCATTCCTACACCTACACATGCTTTCAAGTGTCCTTAATCCAGCAGCACGAGGAGGGAACATTTTAGCTGACGTTTGGTGTTTTTAGTGCAGGGAAAACAGCGCTTACAGTAGAGGAAGGGCACGGTTTGAGGTCATCTGCAGGTAATTGAATCCAGAGGGAGCTGGGGAATGCTTTTAATTGGCTGTGAGGCTGACCTACTGCAATGACACACACAAAAAAGGGTCCCTGGTATAATGCTCAGCTTGGGGTGGATGCTGATGATGGGGAAAGGTTGCAGCCCGCCAGCAAAGATGATGTGACAATGAGCAGTGTGGCACGGGGGGGGGGGGGGGATCTCGCTGCCCATCAGCCGTATTGATCGCTGGGCATCGGGGGGTCACGGTGGAAATATGAGGGGGAGGATTGTGCAGGGAGATGGGGGGAGAGTTGATGGATGGAAGGTGATGCACATAGGAGAAAAGGGGGGAGGAGGTGCAGGACAAAGAGGACCATATTTGGGTTTACTATGGAAAAGAAAGGGACTCGGACATATGGCCGTGAGGGATAATATGTAGGGCTGCTGGATTTGGAAAAAATAAGAAATTGTGAGGATGTTAATGGATATTGCATTTGTGATTTCATTCGGTTTATTAGGAGTTATTGTTATTGAAATTATCAATAAAATACCGATATTTTTTATCAAGAAATGTATACAAAAATATCATGGTGTGAAGAGAATCTGTCTTAAACAAGTCTGTAGACTACTAGGGCTTCTCTGCAGCTCCACAATACTTCATTCAGATATTTTCAAATATTTAGCATTTACAAAATACTGCACTAACTGCGATTTGGATAAAGATTTGATTCATTTTGCAGCACTAAGTACAGTAGAGACAACATACCAGGAATATGTGGCGGGCTTGATGGATTCATGTGAGGAGGAATGAAGGATGGAAGCTAGGAGATAGGGGACAAGAAAAGGGAATCAGAAGGATTACTTTGCATCCATCAGGGAGAGTGATAACGGAGGAGAGGGAAGTGATGGATGGGGGAAATGACACCATCAGTTGACTGGGGTGGGGGGGGGGGAGATAGGCTCTGAATGATGGAATAACACTTAAGGCAAAAGGGTAAATAAAATAGAAGATGACATTGAGGGCTGATGCAGTCGCGGTAGTCTCATGGAAATGTCTCGCTGCTTTGCTCGAGATGAGGAAGAGGAGTTCAGGGGATGTGGTTTCTGGGGCGATTGTGGCTTGGGGTATTGTTGTCTGCTAACAATGAGAGTTTTTGTGTTGAAGTGTCCTCGGGCAAAATACTTGACCCCAAGTTGCTCCCGGAGGCATTTAAAGCGGACCTATCATGCAAAATGCACTTTGTGATGTCTTTTATACATAAACATGTGTCCCCGGTGCGTCGGGGAACTCACGCAGCGTCCGAAAATAAAACCCTCTCTCTTTTCCTCCGTACCCAAATCTTTTAAAAACGGGGGTACAACAAGTGGATACAGATTTGCTGCCAATCTGACGTCAAATCGGCGGCGGACCCACAGAGAGTTGCTATCAGAAACAACGTCCGTGTTTTGGACGTAATCTCGTCTTTGTTTACATTAGCAAGCCTCGCTAACACTCAGAGCTAACCTGTACTGGAGAGCACATGTGTTTTTAAAAAGCAGGAAATAAAAAGGAACTCACCTTGTGATAAACCTGCAAGAGAAAAAGCATTTGAGCTCCGTACTGTTTCAGAAATAATCCTTGATGTGGTTTAGAACAGGATGGCGTTTTATCACAGCAGAATTTAACTTTATCTCCGGTAGAATTCTGATCAGGCATTAGCTCCGCCTCCTCTTTTTTTTTTTTTCAAGCTAAGGACCCAAAATCCGCGTTTCTCTAACAGGGCTTCAAAAGAAGGGTTTGAGCAGTATGAGGCATGGCTACAACGGGTGAACTGTTTGGTATTTTAAGCACAAAACTTCACAGACATGTTTTGTATAGGTATGGCCCTACAATATATGTTTCCAATATAGCATGATAGGTCCACTTTAAATAAGTCGCTTTGGATAGAATCATCAACTAAATAACATGTCATGTAAATGGGATGCTCCTTATAGTTTAATGCAACGCAACAATAGAGATATGCAGAGATGAAGTATTTTTTTACGTAGTCTTGGAAGCGCTCTCTTGACAAAAAGCCAATTGTATTTTGGAATATTGTAGAAAAATAAGCTTTTGTTATTGTAGAACAAAATGTGAAATATCTTCAGCTTGTGTTAACCACAGATTCTATTTCAGGCAGTTAACGAAAAACACATTTGACTTTGTGACGGGTTAACTTCATGAAGTGCTAAAATGCTAACTCATTCCCGTGTTCTAGGACTCATTCCCACTCCACCCCTATTACCATACTATCTCCATTGAGAGCAGTAGATTGCCGACCTTCCTGTCTGACTGTAAATCAGGACTGTAATAATAAATGAGTGCAGCCTCCTCCCCCTTTTGTTGCTCGTGCCTCATACAAACCGCAGACTCCCCCCTCCAACACACACACACACACCCCAGTACCCTCTAGCTGTCCTCTGATGTCTCCCCCAAGCGTTTTTCCAGATTGCTAATTGACTCCGGTTCACAGGCTTTTTTAGTGATATAGACCCCTCCCCCCCTTCCACTCTTTCTCTCTACTGTCCCATCTCCCCCCTCCCTCTCCTGCCATCTTTGATTATCTTCCTCTTTTTCAATCCACTCAAACCCTGATTGCGATTTTACGACTGATATCTTGATTACGATATTGGAAGGATGTGGACATTTTTGCATTCATCTCATTTTGATTAAACATATGAAATATAAAAAATATAAAATGGTCATTTTTAAAGAGGGCCTGTACCAAATGTTTTTTTCTTTTGTTAAGTTTGTAGTATACTATTTGTAGGCCCATGGCTCTCCTTTCATGTGGTGAGTTATATAGTTTTATTTGACATGTAAATGGTCTGCAAAGGCTTAAATCCTTAAAGTTTTGGACCATAATGACATCACTATGTAACAGTCACGCACCTATTGGCTAGTGCTCCAACACATCGTACGTGATAGGCTAAGGGGCGGACTTATCTAAGCAGTTGACCAATCACTACAGAGCCGGTCAGCTAACCAATCAGAGCAGACTGGGCTCTGGTTTCAGACAGAGGGTGAAAAGAGGTGCTGCAGCACAGACAGTATGAGAACAATAAAGAGCTTTAAACATTAAAGCATGGAGACATGTCACAGGAGTAGAGACACTACATACTGATATACACCTGAACATCAGCAGGAGAGGACTCTTTAAAGTAGAGACACTACATACTGATATACACCTGAACATCAGCAGGAGAGGACTCTTTAAAGTAGAGACACTACATATTGATATACACCTGAACATCAGCAGGAGAGGACTCTTTAAAGTAGAGACACTACATACTGATATACACCTAAACATCAGCAGGAGAGGACTCTTTAAAGTAGAGACACTACATACTGATATACACCTGAACATCAGCAGGAGAGGACTCTTTAAAGTAGAGACACTACATACTGATATACACCTGAACATCAGCAGGAGAGGACTCTTTAAAGTAGAGACACTACATACTGATATACACCTGAACATCAGCAGGAGAGGACTCTTTAAAGTAGAGACACTACATACTGATATACACCTGAACATCAGCAGGAGAGGACTCTTTAAAGTAGAGACACTACATACTGATATACACCTGAACATCAGCAGGAGAGGACTCTTTAAGAACAGTATTTGAGTAAATATACTTCATTCAACTTTAGTGTTACTCCGTTTCATATATTCTCTGTCTCTCTAATGCAGAATAATGTGTGTTTTTCAAGACACATGGTCCTTTAAGCAAATAAACCTGTCTCAGTAGAGACACTTATCACTAATATCATCCTGAGAATGATCATCATACGGCAGAGTCCTGCACGGGTCTGATCTTCAAGACCCGCTCCCGCCGTTGGATTTCGCTCTTGAGGAAGTGTTATTGAAAATGCTGTATTCTCCGCTGGAGAGCTTCACCTCAGCCATTTCGAATGTGGCGCGCACAGCAGCAGATTGATGCGCTGCAGAGGTTATGATTATGCGCGGTCCCGCGGGGGAGAGGTCTGAGGATTTTAAACATTAAACTAAATGATTATTATTTTAATAAATTTATTATGCAATACCCGCGACCCGACCCGCATCATCTTTGTTTTACCAGAACCGAACCCGGAACAAAGTGTTTGAAAAAATACCACCCGCGAATCACCTTTTTTGCGGGTCACCCGTTGGGTACCCGCGGGGACACGACCCGATGCAGGACTCTGTCATACGGCCCCTTTAAGAAATATTGAGCTTATTTCGATTTCAATGCTTCTGTCACCCCCCCCCCCCCCAGATCCACCTCTGTGTCATCTCTTGTTTTCCTTCCTCGTCTCCTTCCTGTCTCCTCCTCCTATCTTTCCCGTCTCTCTGTAGTATGGATGCTTCTTCCCCCGGAGGCAGCGGTGCGGTCCACTCTGTGTACAGTTGATAACTCTCTCTCTCTCTCTCTCAGAGCCGATTTGTCCTATCGTTGGCAGTAAAGAGGCTTTGTGTCGCGCTAACGAGATCAAAGCTCATTTCGGAGAGGGCATTAAGCACTGATCGCTTTAACGGGCCAGAGTGACGGGAGGGGAGGGGGTGGGGGGGGCTCAGAGTGGGTTAATATGAACGGACAGATCACTGAGATTATTATACCAGGAGTGAGTTTGGGTTTCAGAAAAGCTCTACATAATCACTTTCCAATACATTTAAGCTGTGCTTGTTTCTGTTGGACACTTAAGAAAACTTATTTTTCTGCCTAGTTACGAAACGAGAAAATGTAATCCGTTATTTTAGTCCAGTGGTTGCAACGGTAAATGTTTTGAGGCCGACTTTTAACTCCTTACTTCTATTTTTCAGTATTAAAATACGAAATTCATGAAGGAGGAAAATTCAGTTTGTCAGTTACTTTAAAATAAAAATAATTTATAAAAACATGAGAAGTTTACGGAAACATTTGCAAAAAATGGGGTGAAATAAAAATGTAGGATGAAGAGATAAAGAAATTGAATACAAATATATATATGTATATATATATATATATATATATATATATAGTACAAATGTGCACATTGTAAAGTATATAACAACGATAGAAATATAGAATTATGTATATTAAAACAATAATTATAATTGCGATTATTAAATTATTAAATTCATTGACTTTGAAAACATCCATTTATTGGATGAAAACATTTGAACAGTATGTTTTTAACGGTTGATTACCCTGAACTTTAAGTAGAATTCAACTGAAAAAGTAATAATAATACAAAAATAATCGTTTTATTTCAATTACGTTGTTTTCGTAATCGTTGCAAGCCATAATCGCGATTAAAATACGATTAATTGAGCAGCCCTAATTAAAACATATACAGTGGGTTATTTAGTTTTTATAAAGATATTTAGGTCTCCCTTAAGTAAGGTAAAAGTCAATTGCAACCAAAATGTTAAATATGTGCACAGTTAAGTGTACAAAACTTAATTCACTGGGATAAATTGTAACACCATACAGTGAATAATAAACACAAGAAGTTTATGTGGAAATAAAAACTTCAAATCGTCAGTTTGGTCTTTTGTTAAAGCAGGCATTTGTCACTATTTTTGGCATGTTATTGACTTTGCAAAGTGACCTCAAAATGATCATTATCATTGACTCTCCTACCGGGAGGCTAATGCTGCTTTTACTCACAGCTCCTGATAAGTTGTATATCAGCACAGCAACCTGTCTAACTGAAGCCTAATCATCTGAGTGTCCTTCAGAAGTTAGCCGCCTGCATTATTCACAGAAAGGAGAGAAACATCTGCAGATTGTTAATATTTCTGCTGAGGGGCAGAGCCTGCTCTAATAATGTGTGTTCATATTTACTACAGAGGTTCGTACACGATACTAGCTAGCTCTCGCTGTTAAACTTTGAGCGGAGGACTCACCCTTGACTTTTGAACCAACGGCAACGATAAGCTAATAATTTCTCACACACAGATTGCTCAACTCGTGTGTTCTCTGTGTTCTTCCTATGGACACGGTGTTCAGTTACAGTCAACATGCTTTATTGTGCACAAAGGAATAACAGTGGGGACATGTAATGAAGTGCTTAAAGTCGACGTAATTCACCGTGGTATTTTAGTTTTTTGATACTTTATACATCTACTATACTACATTTTGGAAGTCTATATTGTACTTTTCACTCCATTTCATTCATTGTCACACAGCTTTAAGTACTTTACAGATTCAGGTTATTAGCTAACATAAAAAAGAAATCAACAATGACATATATAATATAGGTTAAAATATACATCAGCCGTTTAAAAAGTCATTAAAATGAGCTCTTTCTTAACAGCTGGGATGAACACATTAATGCATAAATAATCAAAATCAAGTCATTTAATATATATGACTCTGACATCATAGGCACTTCTACTTTTGGTACTTTTAAGTTTAATTTGATGCTGCAGATATCTTTGCCCTTAAGTATTTTGAATGCATTACTTTCACTTGTTACAGAGTACTATTTGTTATCTCTACTTTTACTTAAGTAAGATATCTTCTCACAGCACTGTAAGTAAACAGACACATTTAAAAAGCACCCTTCAAGAAAATAGACCATCTCCATTCAGGTTATTAACTAATATAAAATAGAAATCAACAATCTCATATAATAAAGGTTAAAATATCTATCAGCGGTTTCAAAGTGAGCTCTTTCTCAACAGCTGGGATGAACACATTAATGCATAATTAATGAAAATCAAGTCATTTAATATATATGACTCTGAAATGGGCCATTGCCCATAACAAGCACTTCTACTTTTGGTACTTTTAAGTATATTTTGATGCAGATACTTGAGTACACTTTTACTTGTAACAGAGTACTATTTGCAGAGATGGGGTCGTTACTAAAAAAAAGTAATATATTACACTACTTCGTTACTCTCTACATAAAGTAACTTGTTACTTTACTCGTTACTTTACTCGCAGGGCCGGCCCGCCCCTCCCTACAGGCAGATCACGCAGACTGCGGCGCACCTACAGTGTGCGCGCCACAGTTTTGCCTCTGCGAGACTCCACTTGCCCCCCCAATTACTATTGCATTAAGGAAGACATAACACAAGTCTTTCTTTTGATATGCTCTAAAATAGGCTACCAGCCACACAACAAGCTCACAGTCTATGAAACGTCAAGACATTCATTCATGAAACCAGTTCAAGACGCATTATTCTTATCATTCTTTATAAGCGCAGTAACGGTAAGGTCTCTCTCTCTCTCTCTCTCTCTCTCTCTCTCTCTCTCTCTCTCTCTCTCTCTCTCTCTCTCTCTCTCTCAAAGCAGCTCCCTAACATGACACTCCCATGTTAGCTCGCCCTTTATGGTCATCATGTCACCTCTCCCCCCTCCTCCTCCCTCCTGACATGCTTTACTCCCCCTCCCTCCCCACGGATGCCCCCAAACTGTCACATGTGCTCCCATCTCCTCCCACACGCACAGCGAAATGTCAATTGAGTAATTCCCTCACATGGGGTCAGCTGTGATCGCCGTGTTGTCACAGCTAACACCGGGTCATGAATAAGGAAAAATTCAGTTGTGAAATATTCCTGGGTTTATCAAGTTTGTTTCTTTGTTTCCAAAGTTCAGAATACATGTCTAATAGAGTGGTGCAGGGGTGATGTTTTTGTTTGCGTCACAAAGGCTCACTAGACAAAAAGCCAATGGGATTTTTTCATTGGATTTTGGGTTAATGCATAAAATAAGCCCTGTGGTGAACAAACATTTATGGTACTTACACGTTTTGTTCAGAAGGATAATCTCCTCATGATTGATTGTTGAAGCATAAATGCAATCTCCAGAAGTAAAAAGCTAACGTCAGGCTATAAAGGAACTACAGCACGGTCACATGACTTCACGTCACCACCGCTAAGCTAAAGGCGGCTAATGTTGGACTATAAAGGAACTACAGCACGGTCACATGACTTCACGTCACCACTGCTAAGCTAAAGGCGGATAATGTTGGGCTATAAAGGAACTACAGCCCGGTCACATGACTTCACGTCACCACCGCTAAGCTAAAGGCGGCTAATGTTGGGCTATAAAGGAACTACAGTACGGTCACATGACTTCACGTCACCACCGCTAATCTAAAGGTGGCTAATGTTGGGCTATAAAGGAACTACAGTACGGTCACATGACTTCACGTCACCACCGCTAAGCTAAAGGCGGCTAATGTTGGGCTATAAAGGAACTACAGCACGGTCACATGACTTCACGTCACCACCGCTAAGCTAAAGGCGGCTAATGTTGGGCTATAAAGGAACTACAGCACGGTCACATGACTTCACGTCACCACCGCTAATCTAAAGGTGGCTAATGTTGGGCTATAAAGGAACTACAGTACGGTCACATGACTTCACGTCACCACTGCTAAGCTAAAGGCGGCTAATGTTGGGCTATAAAGGAACTACAGCACGGTCACATGACTTCACGTCACCACCGCTAAGCTAAAGGCGGCTAATGTTCGGCGTGATGCCGTTTAGTCGTCTCATTTGGACACTTGTTATCATTCTCCCGTTTTAAGACACACATATGCTTCAGACACTCACCAGTGGGTTTTTTACTGACTTATTTTATGTCGTGGAGCAAACCGTAAAATTCCTGTCAGCTTCATTTCAGGCATCTAACCCAAAACACATAAAAAAAACCTTTGACTTTGAGAAGGAACCCAGCTAAAAGGCTGACTCATTTCCGCTCCACTCTATTGTAAAGTTGCTGTAGATTTCAACTCTATAAAAGAAGCTGTGAACCATTCGTTGCAACAGTAATGTTATTTTCCAGAAACTTTCTTACACAATGCAGAGAGGAATGTAAAGAGTCCTGCACACTCCTGCAGGTCATCTGTTGTTATTAGCAGTCAAAGAGGAGCCATCAATAAATCCACCCAGCGAAAAGCCCTCGGGCCACGTGTTGTGTTGGCGTCCGATTGGAAAAACTTGTATCCCATCAGAGGTGTCTAACTCCCACTCTTTTAGAGAAGGACATAAATGCCAACAACAAGTAAATTGCTTGGTGTAGCTTTCCCATTCTGTGGCTACATTTCGCTCTGAAAATGGTTCTGTGGAATAAGCCTTCAGCGTGAGAGCAAACTGCAATTAATCTTCACTCTCTCTCTCCCTTTTGAGTTTTCTTTCCCCGTCGTTACATCGCCCCATCTCTATTGCATTTGTCATTTCCAACCTCATCATTTTGGCTTTGATACCTTTTTGGGAGCGTGTCACCTCCACATCCATCACTCTGGCCGTTTCGCAATCTCGAGGATGCTGGCTTGGTAGTCGCATACTTCCTTCAGAAACGAAGCAAGTATGCTTCCAAGCCACGGCTTCGGAAAACAAAGAAGAATGGAACAGGCTAACAAGTGTGCCACTCTCTAACGGTTTCAACATAAACTGTACTGAAAATAAATACCTCACGATGTCTAATTATGAACTTGCTTTACTTTCACGGAACACATTTTTGGTGATAACAAATGTAACATATTTACCAACACAAGGGTTTTAGAAAATGGTCCGTGCGCAAAGCATTGTGGGGATTTTAAGGACGCGAAGTCTACCCATGTGCAGCCTCGAAATGTCCCCCAAACCAAGGACGCACGCAGCCTCGGTGGAATTCCAAGTATGCTGGACATTGGAACAGTACTTCGGCGGCACTCGATGACGTAGCATCCTTGAAATATTGGCTTGGAAGCCAGTATCCTCGAGATTGAGAAACGGCCACTGTGTCCCGTGCCCCCCCCACCCCCCCCTCTTAGTGATTTATTGAGTCATCTGAGTTTTGTAGCTGCTGATAATAAAAGATTGCCAAGAATGTCGTGTGAACATGACGGATGATTAGGTCTCAGATGTTTGGATGTTAAAAGTAGTTTGGCCTGATTCTAGCTCTTAGATCTCCATCCCTCCTTTTTGTTTAGTGTTTTTTGTCATTATTATGCTAATTAGATATTAATATAAACAGTTACTAGAAAACAGAGTTAGTTAAAGAAGGAAGGCAGTGCAAAGCTAATTAAACGAATAGCTCTCCTGTGAGTTGTCCAATTACATCGTTTTTGATAAAAGACCTCAGCACTTATGGCGTAATAACTTACTAACTTTATGATAAACAAGTTTCAAAAATGATTTCATGAGTCAAGGTAAGAACTTCAAGTCATCTTCAGTGGCGGAAATACAAATAAAATAACAGAAAATACAAAAAAAGGACATTTACTGTAACCTTTTATGAAATCCTTTTTAAAGAATAACAAATCTTTGGTTATTGTCGAAATGCTTATTAATGGTAAGCTGAACTGTTGAAAGTCAGTATTAGAATTGGGTTTAGCATAAGTGTGTGTAACCTGTTTGTAAAATACTCTTAATCTTGTATTTGCATTGTTTATAAGAAATAGTACTGGAGAGATTCGAGATTATTTTGTACTCTAAGCATCAATAAATACTGTTATCTTAAACGTTTTGTCAGATACGTGATTACTTTCTTGAATCCATTGACTAGAAACACATAGAACTCAACAAATAGAAGTCAATGTACAAATTAGTGATTGGTTGAGTTGTTATAGAAACCCATCGTTACTATAAGATGGTGGCGCAGTGGGTTGTGTGTAGGTGTTGGGATCAGGGGAGCACAGGTTCAAACCCCACTGCAGTCAGCAGCATGTCGTTGTGTCCCTGAGACCCTTCACCCCAAATTGCTCCTGTGGGGATTGCCCACAGTATTGAGTATGTAAGTCGCTTTGGATAAAAGCGTCTAACAAGTGACATGTAATGTAAGATATGATGAGATAGGACTGTATTCATCCCGAAGGAAATTGCCAGATTTACAAAAATCCAATAAACACAGCAGCACAATAATAATAAAACTGTACACTAACAGTGCAGTAAAGAGAGAAATTCAATAACTACAGGAAACATAGCCGTCACATAATTAATGTAAATATTAACAGTAAAAGGCTAAAAGATAACTTCTGTAATGCTTTTGCAGGATTTGGGTCTTTTTGGTGCGGTCTGGGTGGCAGCAGGTGTTACTTTTCCTCCATTTGGTGATAGGATTCATGATATATTAGCCCCCAGTCCCCCTCCTCAGGCTGTTAGGGTCCACTGGATGCCTGCAGCAGCCCCCTTAATTACCCAGCTCCCCCCCTCTTTCTCCCCCCTTCCCCTCACCATCTGTTGACCTCATGTCATTTGGCCTTCATTTGGCTGCTGCCTCTTTTTTCCCCTCTCCTTCTCTTACCCGTTTGCTCCGGCAACTTTCTTCCCTTCTCCTAAAATAGCAAGTTAGTTACACACACACACACACACACACACACACACACACACACACACACACACACACACACACACACACACACACACACACACAGAGAGAAAATAAACAAGAGCGACGCCCTTTCAGTTTTTTTACCCTCCGCCAAGTCTGCGACATATACAGTGTGTGTGTTTATGTATGTGTGTGTGTGACTGCTTTTCTGTGCTTTCAGCCGATCCGTCTGAAACCCTCACCGTCAGCCCGCCGGCGCCTTCAAAGGCTCCCAAACTATATGGAATTAACTGAATGGAAACTTGCAGGAAAACCGAGCCTTTAAACGCGGACAGGCTTAGCGCTGCGTGCCATGTTCGGTTTTCATTACAAAAAAGTAGACCCATGGCAGGGATACATGGGTGCCTTTTGTACACGTTTCAAGGCATGTACGTTACTTTAAAAAGCAGTGCCATGGGGTCGGGGAATGTGTGCTTTTAGTTTGGGTAAACACAAGTCTCTGAAAACTAGGTATCAAGTTCAGACCCCCGATCCCCTCCCCCACCCCGTTAAGAAAATATAAATCACATGGCATTCCTCGCTTATGACTCATTGTCTCCGTTTGCTTTTTTATTTCGCTGCCTTTTTCTTGGCTTTGGTCGTCCTGTTCCCCACATTCCTCCCCACCGCCTTGTCTGTCTTTGCTTTCATTTTTTTATAATTTTCTTTCTCTTCTTGTCCTTCCCCCATCCATCCACCCTTCCTCCTCCCTCCTTCTTCTCTACTTACTGACAGATTGATTCCAGATGTTGCTTACCCTCCTCTACTTCTTCGACGTAAACCCCTCCTCTTTCTCCCTTTCTTTCTCTCCACTTTATCCACTGTAGAACCGCTCTATCATTTCACCGTCTGGGTATAATTTTGGGTTTTTGTTTTTACAGTTTCCCTCCCAGTTTTTGCAGTAAACGCAGCGCCTTTACTCTGACTTCAAATGCGACAGAAACGCTGATTTAAAACACTTTAATCACCTGCTATAGTACGTACTTTGTCGTGAAAGTAGCAGCTAGTACGAAAACGTCCAGAACATCTGAAGTCTGCTCCAACCCTGAGTTTTTAAGGCTTAAGATTGCAATAGCACTACCTTTTATGGTTCATTTTCTATCGTGTAAAGCACTCGTGGTAGCAATGTGGTAGATAAACATTCATATTTTTACATTTAGACTCACTTTCACAACTGATTTGTTGGCCTTGATGTCAAAACTCTACATTTTGGTGCTTTAAATCCTATTGAAATGCAGCGAGCATCGGAAACTCCCAACATGCTACTTTTTTCGACATAAAATAGGAAGACTTTTCTCATCTCGTTGACTTTGCCCAAGGATCCTGCTCTAAACTCCCGTCTCCTTCTACCTTTCCTTCTGCTGAACCTTTTTATCACACTCAGTACTTCGCTGAATATAAGCCTGTCCATCCATCCCCCCCACCCCCCCCCTCCTCCTGTAATTGCGGCGCACCAAGGAGTGTTCCCCCTGGGGACGAGGCACGAGGGGGGAAATTGGTTCCAGATGAAACAGGAAGTGGAGAGTGGAGACAAAGAAAGGGCTGTTTTCAGACGAGGGTAAAAAAGAGGACGGCCCTGAAGGGTCTGGACGCAAATACACACATGGAGTCAAAACGTATTGCATCAAAAGGAAATAACTTTACCATTTGTACTTATTCTTTACATTGTTTTAACCTCGTTCTTTCACGCTGCTCCGTCTAGACACTCCCTCATTCGTCCGCACGTCATCCTCACATCTGTTTTTGCTATAAGAAAACACATGTCCAAGTCTCTTAGAATCAGGTTTCTTTGCCAATTGGTTTACACACAAAAAAGGAATTGGCTTGAGTGCATAATGGTGTAAAATAGCGCTGCCCCCAAACAGCTGCATATAACATTGAATTTATTTTTCAAAGGCTCATTATTACAGTTTTATATAATATTTGATATGTCGTCTGCAAAGGATCAAATCCACCAACTCCCCCTCTGCCTGAAACGCCTCAATTGGACTCCTTTGTTTACTTTGACATCACTATGTAACACTCACGCTTCTATTGGCTAGCGCTCCAACACATTGTACGTGATAGACTTAAGGTCCTTACCAGAGGCTGCGCTCAATTTTTTTCGCTGCCCGTCATTTTGACGGACAGGATCGTAAAATATCCGTCAAAATTCAGTATTACCCGTCGGCCTTTACACTCTGGGGGAGGGGGGGGAGAGCACGGAAGAGAGAGAACTGTCAACCGGGGGGGGGGGGGGGGGGAAGAGCACGGTCGTGAACTGTCAACGGGGTGCAGGGAGCCTTTTTGGCAGGCATGCATAACACCGGAGCCTCGCTTGCGGGGAAACTTTGGCGCTGTTCCGAGTTTGTTCTAATCCGTCAAAATGACGGACTGCTTTCAGATTTTTCCGTCATTGTTAAAAAAAAAATCCGTCGTAGACGGAAAATATTCGGTTAACGCGACCTCTGGTCGACACACCAAGCTGATGTTCGGCGTCGATAGATGTCGGGCTGTCGATGAGCGTCCTGTCGCCCTACTCAGATTGGTGTGTCCAGCCCCGTCGTGTCTTTTCGGCCGTGCCGACACCTTCCGTCGCCGATTCAACATATTGAATCGGGAGCCTGTCGGCTTAAGGCCGTCGGCCAAATAAATCACTCTGATTGGCTGTTCAGCTAGCGAATCAGTGCATGAGAAACTAAACGGAAGTGAGGGACCCAAACAAACTATTAAGAAGGCAAAACTGAGATTTCATTTAACTCCAACTCTCGACTCGGGTTCGGGAAAGCCCCGTGAGCTTCTTGCTGTAGAGTGAAAATGGAACGCACACGCTATTTGTTGTTTGTTTATATCACGCAGTCTGTTCTTCTTCTCTCGGTTATCACGCAGTCTGCCTTCCGGTTGTTGCCTCTTTTGAATGACGAATACACACTACCGCCGCCTGCTGGTAAGGAGAGTTATTGCCACTCACGCATGCGCAGTTCGTACGTGCTACTTGGCCGTCGGCTGAAGTCTTTGCGGTGTGTTCCAGTGCGACACATGGCCAAGACGCAGAGACGCGAGGCGACGCAACAGTGGTGTTTCATCGGGACGTGTTCTTTGGTGTCAGTTTGGTGTGTCGGCCCCTTAAGGGTCAGGACAACTTTTTGACCAATCACAACAGCGCAAAGAAGGATGAAAAAATAAAGAGCTTTTTGAACATTAAAGCATGGAGACATGACACAGTAGAGACACTAAATACTGATATGAACCTGAACATGAGCAGAAAATGACCTCTTTAGACACAATTTAGTGTCTGAGGACGAAGAGTGTGATTCAGTGGGGTCTTGGTTTTGTTGATGAGGCAACAAAGACTTTGTGTCGCTAAATCTAGCCCCGCTTTGATTTCTATTAGTCTGTAAACAGTGTGTCAGTATGACCCTCCGTCTCGGACCCTCACCCTCCGTCGGCTGGCGATCAGGAAGTGATTTCCGCGGGGGTTTAGCTTCAGAGGGTCAGGGTCGAGAGGTTAACTCTGTTGACACTCTTCAGAAGCCAAATGCTCTAATTACGGCGGCCCACTCTCAAGCTGTTTGCTGAATCAGGCAGATTTAAGACATTTTTTTCCGCTTGTATGAAAATATAAGCAGCTTGAAGGGACTGCCACCCCATCCCCCAAAAACACACATGCATCTTTCTCTTTTACTCCCTCCCCCCTTTTTCCCTTGTGAGACTGGAGGGGAGAAAGCATGAGTCTCACCAGGCGGTCATGTTTTCTGCGAGGAACGCCAGCAGGCTACACTACGGTGTCACCTCTCTGTCAGTTATAACCAGGCCTTCTTCTGAATACAGTAGAATCCTTTCTTGTCATTATGCAGGTACAATGAGATGAGTAGAGCTATTTATTTTGTTTTAAGGTGCCATCAAAAACACAAAAAAACAAACAAGAGACGTACAACAAGCATTCATACTTCAATATGCAGATACAGTGAAAGTGCATGAATTAGATAAGTTAGTACTTTATTGATCCCAATTTGGGAAGTGTTTGTGTTGCAGCAGCGTAAAAAGACATGGCATTGTACAATACAAATTTAAAAACACAAGAAATAAACAAGAAAGTCGAAAATATACATGTTTAATTTACAAATGAACAATAACAAGATATAAAGCAAGGTATTATATATACATAAGTATGTGACAGAATATGAAACTGAATGGTTTTAAGTCAAATAAATATGTTTGAATGTGTATACAAATGTATACACTCACTGTGTGGCTTATATCTGCCGACGGAGACACGTTTTGTTTGTGTTTACTCGCTTTTCTCGCCTCTGCATTTGTGTCTTCTGCTCGATCGTTTAGGACAAAGGGAACTGAATTGTCCCATTGCATTTTAAGGAGTCATGATGGCCCTCTAACGGCTCTCTGCTGCTCCTCTAACGGCTCTCTGCTGCTCCCTATAGATGAGAGCAGTCCATCCGGGTACTTCACCTCTACCTCATGGCCGGGCCCCTTTTTGGGTGAAAACAGTCACTCTCATTTATAGGGCGGTAAATACAGATTGAGACGTTTTCGCCAATCACATAAAAAGATAAATAATAATGCGGTCTTATTGGGCTTTCTACAAGGAGCCAATTAAGATGGTCAGACGGGAAGACAATTAAACCATGTCATTGGAGATCGATGATGGGCGTCGATTTATGGATTGAATTTAAATCAACAGAGGATCAATGACCTGTCAGTCTGCCGGTGATCGAGTGCTCTTCAGTGTTTTGTAAATGTCAATGCAGTATTCGCCTCTTTGACTTTTAACATTACAGCTGTTTAATTTGACGATTGACTTTATCAGTGTTATTAGCATCATTAATGTTTAATACAGGGGGTCCGCGGGGTCTTAAAAAGTATTAAAAGTTGATACATTTAGCGAAAATTAAGGCTATTAAAAAGTATTAAACGGCATTTTCCAAGGCATTACATTTTGTACCTTGTTTTCAATAAGTATATCAATTGTCCAGAGAGGTTGTATTCTACAGTCTGCCTGAATGTAATCATGGCGTAGGTGTGTAGTGTGATTCTGTGTAGTTTATTTATGGCATCCCGTTGGGTTTGACGTCATCTGAACAGGACATCGCTCGCTCACTGCTTGATAGCGCGCGAAGGTCCGTTTACGCCGGTTGTTAAGCAACATCGTTATGGGGAAATGCAAGTCTGCGTCCAAATGGTTGGAAGATAAGGAGGAAGGACAATCAATACTGTATATAGTCAATGTGAGGTGAAGTGTGTCGCCAAGGTAACCGGTTACAACTCCAAGTGGAGATGAGGTCTTAAAATGTATGGGAAGGGTCTTAAAAAAGGTCTCAAAAGGGATTACATTTGACTTCAGGATTCCTGCATACTTCATTAGTCATTAGTGTTGTTAGCATCAGAATGCCTTGTTGTTACGCTTGCCTTGTGTTCACTGGAAAGTGGGCGAGGCCGCTATTTCACCAGGAAGTGACGTCATGTTGCTCTCCTCTATGGCTACTTTAAGCTAGCACAGGGCTACGTTTAGGACATTTGAGATCATATTAAAACTTCTGGTGGATATCAAATCATTTACTTTATTATTCTACGGGTTATTTAGATTGGGAGGAAGCGTTTGTTGGAGTTCGGTGTCTTTAATTATTTGTCGGAAGCCTTTTGTGTCACTAGCTTAGCTTCTTGTAGCCTTCACACTTCTCAACTTCTGTCATTAGCTTTTAGCCAAGTTAGCTTCTCTCTTCTTTACTTATTTGGCCCTTTTCTTTGTGTCTTCCTTTCAAAAGTGTTGTCCTTCAGTCCCTTGCTGTTCTCTTTGCTTTTAGGACTTAAAAAAAGTAAAGGTTTGTCATGTAAACAGTTCCTAATCTGTATTTCTCTGATATCTCTCTCTCTCTCTCTCTCTCTCTCTCTCTCTCTCTCGCTCTCGCTCTCGCTCTCGCTCTCGCTCTCTCTCGCTCTCGCTCTCTCGCCCTCTCTTTCCCTGCTGTCAAAATATCATAGTTTCGTTAACTTTCCTCCATTGTTCCCCTCCTCCTCCTCCTCCTCCTCCTCCTCTTCCTCTTCCTCCCCCCTTCCTTTTGTCTTTCCCCTTCACTTAACTCCAAACAATGGCCGCCGCTCTTGCCGGGGCAGCAATGACACGGAGGAGAGAAAATAATAGTTGAAAGAGAGAAGAGAGAAAGACAGAAATAATCTAATTAAAAGTAATTACAGAGCAATTAACCACAACACTGGTTTCTGGGGCAGGGTCGATGAGATGTGGGGGGGGGGGGGTCGCCCTCTGTATTGGATTCTGATTGGTTACTAGGTCTGGATATTAAAACTCTTGTAGTGGTTCAGCAGTCACGGCATCCACACAGACTACGGTTAATTGAATTTACTCCAAAGTGTTGTTCCTTCAGGGGAGTGACTTTTTGCTCCTGTTTTAGACTTTATTGTGTAACTAAGCGTCATTTAAAGTTTATTATTCAAAGGGTTTTATTGTCATATGCGCAATAGATTAAGAGAGTTTGCCTTGACAATCGGTCAACAATGCAACACACTATAATTATATAACATGACAGAAAAGGACATAAAAGTGCATTAGACATAATGATGGAAGTAAGTTGGAGGAATAGGTCAAATATACATATTTATAATCATAATAATACATGGGATTTTTATAGCGCTTTTCCGAATAGAGAGCCGAAGTCCCTCCGGTGACCACCAGGGGACATTATTTCGGAAAAATTATGTATTGAAGTCAATGGAGAGAGAAAACGTATCTTTCAATCACGTTTGAATTGTGCCACGAATTACACATATGATGTTTGTCAATCTTAAAAAATCATTTCCATGTCAAAAAAGTCACAGTTTGTCGTAAAACTGTTGAAATATAAGACTATGAAAGACTACAAATCCCAGAATCCCGGTCCCGCATGCTGGCTCTCACGGAACCGACCAACTCCCCTTGTGTGTATGTACAGCTCTCAACGTGCCCAGACTTGCAGTGATTTTCACCTCTTTTAATACTTTTCGCCTCATTCTGAAAGAAAGAAGTGAAATGTTCCAACGTGACGGCCGTCTGGGTGTGTGGTGCGAGATGGGAGATGTAGTTCATTGAGCGGTTTCACACAAAAAAAGCGTTACTTCACAGTTTTACGACAGTTTTTTTTTTTTTTTGACAAAATTATCTTTTAAATTGACTTCAATACATCATTTTACATATTTTTTCTAAAATAAGGTCCCATGGAAAGCTAGAGTGAGTTTTGAGAGATTTATTTTTTAAGGAATTAATGTATTGTAGGGTATATAGGTAAACGGGTATATATATTCATTCATTGACCTTTTAAAAAGCTTAGTAGGAATATTTGTTAACATTCTTTTAGGAATAAGGACAAATCAAGCTGCGTCTGAGAGTGCATTTCCCCCCCGACATGTAAACATTTCTTGGCCGTCTCTTGCAGCATACACTCGTCTTTATAAAACCTCTCACACCACTCTCTTCTTCTCCTCTTGCAGAACGACGAGCCGCTAAACCCCGGTTACCATGGATACCCACCTCACAGTCAGGTAAGAGATTAGTGACGGCTCGCTAAACCCTCTATCGCGAAAAATTAAAAATCAAACAGAATCCTAGAGTCACTTCAGAACCGCTATAGAAACCTCTAATATACACATTAAAAAAGTATAACTATTATTTACTTACTTTTTTATACATATTTGTATTTTTCTTTGTGGGGGACTCACTCTAAATGTCCACATTTTTACTTTTACTTCGTCCATTTGGATTTATTAATTTACACATTATTATTCAAAATTATTATATTTACAGATATTATAATTCTATTTGTAATATTTTATTCATTTATTCTTATTTTTCTCATTATTTCATTCTTAAATGGAGCATTTGAAAACAAATTCCCCGAGGATAAAAATAATATCATATAAAATATTCTGATTGTGATTCTAAGCCAGGGGAATAAACGAAGAATACAACAAATAAATCAGTGGTTCTTTCAAATTCCAGTGACATTTTCTGTCCAAATGTAAAACCTGGATACTTTTAGAAACCATCTGTCTTCCATCTATTTCTAAAAGCGCTCTGTTACACCCGACATCATTATTTTTCCTTTCTGCTTCACCCTTCTGGTAGCGACTAAAAGATATCAGTTAGAAGACTTGATGAAAGGAGAACTGGTAGCGATTGAGCTTTTCTATCAAACGCTTGACCCTGAGGAAGAGAAATTAGGCTATCACCTTCTTTAAGCTAAGCCCTGCACACTCTCTGTTTGCACAATACACTCTCTACCCCCCCCCTCTCTCTCTCTCTCTCTGTTTGCACAATACAATCTCTACCCCCCCCCCTCTCTCTCTCTCTCTCTGTTTGCACAATACACTCTCTACCCCCCCCCCCTCTCTCTCTGCCTGCATATTGCCGTGAGTAATGAGCGCCGTATGTGTGCAGCTGACTCTTGCCTTATCTACCTCCGAGCAGCAGAGCTCTGTGTGTGTGTGTGTGGTGGTGTGTGTGTGTGTGTGTGTGTGTGTGGTGTGTGTGTGTGTGTGTGTGTGTGTGTGTGTGTGTGTGTGTGTGTGTGTGTGTGTGTGTGTGTGTGTGTGTGTGTGTGTGTGTGTGTGTGTGTGTGTGTGTGTGTGTGTGTGTGTGTGGTGTGTGTGTGTGTGTGTGTGTGTGTGTGTGTTGTGTGTGTGTGTGTGTGTGTGGGTGTGTGTGTGTGTGTGTGTGTGTGTGTGTGTGTGTGTGTGTGTATCTGAGAGAGTGTGTGTGTGTATCTGAGAGTGTGTGTCTATCTGAGAGAGTGTGTGTCTATCTGAGAGTGTGTGTGTGTGTCTCTATCTGAGAGAGTGTGTGTGTGTCTCTATCTGAGAGAGTGTGTGTGTGTGTCTATCTGAGAGCGTGTGTGTGTCTCTATCTGAGAGAGTGTGTGTGTGTGTGTCTCTATCTGAGAGAGTGTGTGTGTGTGTCTCTATCTGAGAGAGTGTGTGTGTGTGTGTCTCTATCTGAGAGAGTGTGTGTGTGTGTCTATCTGAGAGTGTGTGTGTGTGTTAGGGCTGCACGGTATTGAACAAAACTGACATCGCGATTTCCCCCCCCCCAGCGGTATATATTGCGTTTTTTTTAACCTGTTAAACCCCAAAGTCCCGGCGGGTACTTTACTTTTTTTTTCACGACAGTGTCTCAGGGGATCGTAATATTTAAGAACCTATTAATGTGTTATACCAGATTAACGGAAATAATCTCAGCTAACTGACGATGCAAACCATTTTTACCAAAACAACACACAAGTCTCATAAGAAGCATCTAAATGACCCCTGAGCAAAAAATGCTAACGCACTTTGGCACAGAACTCAAGATAAAAGTACCCTTATTATTACTTATCGTAGCTGCACTTACAAGATATCCGATTAAATCTGAGGTTCCACAGATTATTTAGGTATATAGTATCATCACTGAGTGATCTGAACTCGGACAGGGGAAGCAAACACAGACATCACAACACGTACCTTTACGTAGCTTCTAGGGGAGATGTCTCACCGTAGCTGTCAATCTGATCAAAAGACGTGTTCAATGGCATTAAAACGAGAAAGAAAAAACGCGGCTGAATCGGTTAATCCATAGGTTTTTTCCATAGGCCAAAATAGTTCCAGATGGCAGATGTTGCTTTTCTTCTTGGATGTAAATCTTCATTCTCTCCGGTATTGTCCTCCTGTGCCTCGCTAATTTTTTACCAGTGTTTTGATGGTCTGCAAACTAGCGGGGCGGGGCCTGCTGTGATCTGATCGAGAATGATTGTGATTGGTGGTTTGCTGTGCATGCAGGGGAAGTTCTACACACACCAACACATGAACAAATAAGGAGTGAGAGTGACGACGCGTAGCCAAAACCGGAAGCTGCATACACTCTGGTGGCTACCATTAGCAGCTAACTTTTGTGCTCCGATTTTTACATAAAAATGGAATTATGGATTATAAACAATTGCTTCAAAGCCACAGATACATTATCAACCTATGGATCAACCGATTCAGCCGCGTTTTTTCTTTCTCGTTTTAATGCCATTGAACACGTCTTTTGATCAGATTGACAGCTACGGTGAGACGATCTCCCGTAAAAGGTACGTGTTGTGATGTCTGTGTTTGCTTCCCCTGTTGCGAGATCGGATCGCTTAGATACTATACTTAAATAATCTGTGGAGTCTCAGCTTTAATCGGATATATTGTATGTGCAGTTTCGATAAGTAATAAGGGTATCTTTATTTTGAATTCTGTGCTAAAGTGCGACAGCATTTTTTTTTTTAAATGAATAAAACCGCACGTCCCTGCGGTGTGAATACCGCGCATGCGCATACCGCGGTTATCGCCATGACACGGTATATCGTTCAGCCCTAGTGTGTGTGTCTATCTGAGAGCGTGTGTGTGTGTCTATCTGAGAGTGTTTGTGTGTGTGTCTCTATCTGAGAGAGTGTTTGTGTGTGTGTCTCTATCTGAGAGAGTGTTTGTGTGTGTGTCTCTATCTGAGTGTGTGTGTGTGTCTATCTGAGTGTGTGTGTGTGTCTATCTGAGTGTGTGTGTGTGTCTCTATCTGAGAGCGTGTGTGTGTCTCTATCTGAGAGTGTGTGTGTCTCTATCTGAGAGTGTGTGTGTCTATCTGAGTGTGTGTGTGTCTCTATCTGAGAGCGTGTGTGTGTGTCTCTATCTGAGAGCGTGTGTGTGTGTGTGTCTCTATCTGAGAGCGTGTGTGTGTATCTGAGCGTGTGTGTGTCTATCTGAGAGCGTGTGTGTCTATCTGAGAGCGTGTGTGTGTGTCTCTATCTGAGAGCGTGTGTGTGTGTGTGTGTGTGTCTCTATCTGAGAGTGTGTGTGTGTATCTGAGAGCGTGTGTGTGTGTCTCTATCTGAGAGCGTGTGTGTGTGTATCTGAGCGTGTGTGTGTCTATCTGAGAGCGCGTGTGTGTATCTGAGAGCATGTGTGTGTATCTGAGAGCATGTGTGTGTATCTGAGAGTGTGTGTGTATCTGAGTGTGTGTAGCTCTCTGGTAGTGTGTGTAGCTCTCTGGTAGTGTGTGTAGCTCTCTGGTAGTGTGTGTAGCTCTCTGGTAGTGTGTGTAGCTCTCTGGTAGTGTGTGTAGCTCTCTGGTAGTGTGTGTAGCTCTCTGGTAGTGCCACAGGAGGGGAGTGTTGGTCTGTTCCCCCCAAATCACAACAAGGGAGATTCTTACAACCCCTCATGTTTTTTTGATTACATCCTCTTTCTCCTTTCTTGTACTATCATGAGAAAGAATGGAGATATTTCATCCCTCAGGCCATCAGACGGTTGAACACCTGAACTTCTGAAAGAACATCCATAACATTCACCTGTTTGCAACTTAGATATATCAATATTCCAATTACTGTATTATATAGACTATTCTGCACCGTTTCTATTATATCCTGTTTGATAGTATTTACGTGCACTATTATCTGTGTTATTGTGTTGCTCTGTTGGAGGAGCCTGTGACCTAAGATTGACGTTGTCATAACTACACTGTAGCTATGCACACATGACAATACAAGCCTTGAGACCCTGACATCAAACACGACATTTATTCCTGCCTGTTTTCAAGATTCAAAGCTTTATTGTCATTGGCACTTTAGCTACAGTGTAGATACGACAATGAACATCTTAAGTCACAGGCTCCTCCAACAGAGCAACATATATAAGATAAGATAAGAAGTACTGTATTGATCCCAATCTGGGAATTGTTTGTGTTGCAGCAGCGTAAAAGACATGGCATTGTACAATACAAATTAAAAAGTAGAAAATATACATGTTGAATTTACAAATGAACAAAAACAAAATATAGTATAAGTTATTATATATCCATAAGTATGTGAGGGATGGAATATTTGTATTTATTTTTAAAATATTTTTGTTATTGAGTCAGGCACAATGAGTTTACATTTATACAGTCAATATATATATATTTTTTTTCCCCCTTTCCGCCCCCCCCCCTAGCTAGTAAATTAAATAACTAACTAAATACAATAGATACATGTATAGGTAAAAGTAATGTAGAAGATAATATTAAAAGAAAATGTATAGATAAGGGAATAAAGAATAGTAACAGTAATACTTGTACCCATATACTCACATATGTATACCCACATATACACATACGTGTGTGTACATACCCACACACATGTACACATGCACATACACGCACCTACATACATACATGTATACAAAGACAGAACAGATAAATAAATAAAAATGAATATAACAAAAACAAACAGATAAAAAGAGACACAAGGAAGAAAAAGAAAAAAAAACCATACACATACATTCGTAGTTCTCCTTCTTTCTTCTTAATTTAGTGTCTTAAGTTCAGCTATATAGGCTATCATAGAGCCCCAGACAGATTCAAATAGTTTTGAGGAGCCCCTCAGGTTATATTTAATCTTCTCCAAGTTCAGGTACAACATTACATCTTTAAGCCATAGAGATGCTTTAGGTGGTATAGAAGATTTCCATTCTAGGAGTATTCTTCTACGTGCTAAGATAGATGCAAAGGCTATACTGTCTTTAGTTTTCCTCTTCAACATTCGGTGGCCAGGTAGTACTCCAAACATGGCAGTTTCTGCACATGGTGTGAATACCACGTCCAAGGCCCCAGTGAGGGATGGAATATTAAATATTGAATTGAATATATAAATGTACAGTGTGATTTTAAGTCCAAGAGGACATGGAACATATAAAACGCGTTTTCTCCCGGAGGCCAAGGGAAGCCAGGCTTCCCCTGTTTTTTCGGATTGTAGTTAGAATTTAAATAAATAAATAAAAACACTTTGTTTTGTTTCGATAATTCTCCTTTGCTGTGTGTTGCTGCCGGCCCGTCTCTACATCCATGGTCTCTCCCCCATTCTCATTGAGTATTTTACAAAGAGTGAAACAGCGCCCCTCTAGATGTTATGGTGAAACAGTAGATTGCACTCACTGTTGCGAGAGGAGGCCAGCCGAATCTGGCTTCCCTTGGTGAAAAAAAATGGAGGGATTGACCAATCAGATGAGGCTCACGTGATGCCCCTGCCAACCTGTGATTGGTCAGGGCCATGCCAAGGGAAGCCAGAGGCGGCTGGCTTCCCTCATAGATATATATAAACACGTCATGTTTATATATATCTATGGCTTCCCTTGCCTCACAATCCAATCAAATCGCATCAACTTAGTGTTGCAGTGACGCGTCCTAAAATCCGGAAGTAAACTGCGCTCGGTTTCCCTCGATAAAAAAGCAATGGGATTTCTCCATAGGATTTAGGAAAATAGCTCGAAATAAGGTCAGTGGAAAACGAACCTGTTATATAAATGCAAGTTTTGTTCAGTCGGATAATATCCACATGTCTACCCTACTTTTATAATTTTCGAATCATAAATCTATTCGATAGAAGATAGATAGCGCCACTGCACCACTCTCACCGCCGTTAGAAAGTAGCAAGCAACTGAAGCAAGTGCAATTATGGAGGGTGGAGATTTGGAGTATTTCAACAAAAATAATTGTACTAAACTTCCGCTACAGCAGCAACAACAAATACAATCTGATGACCGGCCAATGCCCAAACTGGAGCTGTGTACAGCGAGGAACAAAGGAGCGAATCGGACGTAAAACGTAAAAGGTCTCCTGATTTAGTTTGTGAATGAATGCTTATTAGAGTTTCGGCTGGAGAGTGCGTGCGGACCTGTCGGTTCGATAACAGGCGTGTGTAAGTCCTGCATCTGATACAAATGTGTGTAAAATGATACCGGGTGCTGTAATCACTCATCTGGTTACGTTATTATATTGACCACCACACCCCCGACCCAAAAGAAAGGACGTATTATTGGCTTCCCCTAATTTTTTCCCCACGCCACGCTACTGATAAAACAGGTTCAGTTTCACCTGTAAGACAGAAACCTGGTCAGAGAACGCGTGCAGTACATCTTAACTCATCTGGTCAATTCAAACGCTGCAGCATTAGTTTAATAAATGGTTACAAAGTCGTCCCTGATAATGTATTCTGCTCTGAGCTCACACACAGGGAGTCTCCCGGCTGCTGGTGTTCATGCAAATCAGGGGCTAGCCCAGCCTGGCTGCAGCACATTTGTCTTGGTAATGCCCGTCTGGTGTTACGTGCGCATGTTTGAGCTGCCTGTAGGTCTGCCTGTGTCAATATGCGTGTGTTAAGTGGTGACAGGCGCATTGGGGTCCCTGCTGCTGCACACTTTGGAGAGGTGTGTGTGTGTGTGTGTGTGTGTGTGTGTGTGTGTGTGTGGTGTGTGTGTGTGTGTGTGTGTGTGTGTGTGTGTGTGTGTGTGTGTGTGTGTGTGTGTGTGTGTGTGTGTGTGTGTGTGTGTGTGTGTGTGTGTGTGTGTGTGGGTGTGTGTGTGTGTGTGTGTGTGTGTGTGTGTGTGTGTGTGTGTGTGTGTGTGTGTGTGTGTGTGTGTGTGTGTGTGTGTGTGTGTGTGTGTGTGTGTGTGTGTGTGTGTTGTGTGTGTGTGTGTGTGTGTGTGTGTGTGTGTGTGTGTGTGTGTGTGTGTGTGTGTGTGTGTGTGTGTGTGTGTGTGTGTGTGTTGTTTAGGTCACACAAATGATCCGTGTCAACAACAAACAAACCTAGAAGCTTCACACTTAAAGGGGACCTATCATGCAAAATGCACTTTGTGGTGTCTTTTATACATACATATGTGTCCCCGGTGCGTTGGGGAACTCACGCAGTGTCGGAAAATAAAACCCTTTCTCTTTTCCTCCGTACCCACATCTTTTAAAAACGGGTACAACGAGCGGATACAGATTTGCTGGACGTAATTTCGGATGGCGGACCCACAGAGAGTTGCTATCAGAAACAATGCCTGACGTGTTTTGGACGTAATCTCGTCTTTGTTTACATTAGCAAGCCTCGCTAACACTCACTGGAGAGCACATGTGTTTAGAAAGCAGGAAATAAAAAAAGGAACTCACCTTGTGATAAACCTGCAAGAGAAAAAGCATTTGAGCTCCATACTGTTTCAGAACTAATCTTTGATGTGGTTTAGAACAGGATGGCGTTTTATCACAGCAGAATTTAACTTTATCTCCGGTAGAATTCTGATCAGGCATTAGCTCCGCCTCCTCTTTTTTTTTTTTTTAAGCTAAGGACCCAAAATCCGCGTTTCTCTAACAGGGCTGCAACAGAGGGGTTTGAGCAGTATGAGGCATGGCTTCAATGTATGGAGGACGGAACATGACTTAAGTATAAATAAATAAATGTATGAAGAAATACAGGAATAAATAAATAAATACGTAAATAAATAAATAAATACAGGAATAAATAAATACAGGAATAAATAAATTACGAAATAAATACAGAAATAAATAAATGTTGAAATGAATACACAAATAAATAAATAAAAGAATAAATGCATAAATAAATGCATAAATAAATATGGAAATAAATACATCAATGTATAAATAAATAAATAAAAGTCGAAAATAAAACAGAACACACGTTATTATATATCTTTCATTTATTTCTACATTTACGCGACATACATTTATTTATTTATGTATTTATGTGTCCGTATGCTAATGAGGTGGGCGGTCCTAACCTCAGTCTGAAGCAGGATTCGCCAATTGTTGGAGCCAGGCAGAAGCAATAGATTTGTGGCAAGTCACATCATGTCGAGCTGAGCCAAGTCCTCTATACATCGTTCCACACAAAACTGGACATAGTCTTTTGGTTCTCCGTTCTCTAAATGGTCCGCTAATGATCGTAAATGATCTCCAATGGCTCTTAAATCAATATCCATAAATAAACCTTACAACTGTTGGTAAACCATGGATGTATAAAGATAAGGGCTAAACAGTAAAGCTCCTGCATTCGAATCAGCGCGGTTATCCAGGCGTTAGTAGTAGAGCCCTCTGCCAGAAATGATCACACACTCCTGTAACCAATCCTGCTTCAGACTGAGGTTAGGACCGCCCACCTCATTAGCATACGGACACATAAATACATAAATAAATAAATGTATGTCGCGTAAATGTAGAAATAAATGAAAGATATATAATAACGTGTGTTCTGTTTTATTTTCGACTTTTATATATTTATTTATGCATTTATTTATGCATTTATTCTTTTATTTATTTATTTGTGTATTCATTTCAACATTTATTTATTTCTGTATTTATTTCGTCTTTATTTATTCCTGTATTTATTTATTTATTTACGTATTTATTTATTTATTCCTGTATTTCTTCATACATTTATTTATTTATACTTAAGTCATGTTCCGTCCTCCATATCAATGGGTGATCTGTTTGGTATTTTGAAAAAAAAACATGTTTTGTACAGGTATGGCCCTACAATATATGTTTCAAATATAGCATGATAGGTCCACTTTAAATAAACAATAAAGTTAGCATACAAAATGTCCAATAAAAGATACAATCAAATAAAATGTAGATACTTATAAAAAAAAATAGGAAGTACCGGTAAATGAATAAGAAATGTTTAAAAATAATTAATTGAAAAATACTTATTAACTATAAATAAATAAAATGTGTTTATGTGTATATGTTTATATAGATATATATATATTCGTTTTATGTGGAAATGCACTGCGAGGATTGCTTTTTTAAATTTCATTGTACCTGGTGCGATGACAATAAAGGAATTATATTTTAAAAGTAAAATATGAATTTTACTTTTACTTCAAAAACAGTTTTTGTAGAATTTTTTTAAAGATAAAAAATAATAGAAATATCTATTTAAACATATTAGGTAAAGTAAAAATGTGCACACTATACAAACTCTAACAATAATATAAATGTAAAAACGAGTATATCACAATACATGCAGTGAGTTTGAGTCATCGCAAAGAGATTAATGCTAAATTGCTCAGTTAAAGTTGAATTCAAACGCTAATCGTTGCAGCGCTGCTTACTTCCGGTCATAACTCTCACATAGCCAACTGCAACCCTCCTAAAAGTCTTATGGATTACCCCTTTATAAAAGTGTGTGTGTGTGGGGGGGTGTGGCAGCAGCCGCCTGAATACGATCACATCTCTGTGTACATTATGTGTGTGTGTTTATCACAGTGTGTGTGTTTAATCCTCAGATCATCCCCTATTCATCCTCTCATCCTCCTCACTTACAGCCCCTAATCCCGTCATCCCTGCCTCTCTTCTTTCACCCGGCCCTTTATCCTGTTATCCTGTTATCTCTTGCTAGCATCCACCGTCCCAGCATATTGCTCCTTTTCTCTTTCACCCCCTCCCCCCCCCCCCTCCCCCCTCTCCAATCACTTACCCTACCATCCCTCTGGAATCAGTTCTCGCCAACCTCAGCAGATGTCTGAAAGCTTGGCATCATGCTTTTTTCCTTCCTTCCTTCCTTCCTCCCCCCCATGCAGAGTTCAGTCCCTCCCCCATATGAAAATGCAGCGCAAGGAACTGCACTCTCATCTCAGCCAATTAAGCGCCTCCTATAAGAATACCAGTGGTGGGAAGAAGCGAGGAACTGAGCCAGTTTGAAGAAGAAAAAAAAAGGGCGCAATGCAGCGAAATTCATGTGCATGTTGAGGTTTAGTATCCGGGCGACTTCTTCTATCTTTGTGGTGTGCAGCAGGGAGATCTAGCAGGCTACCCACGCAGCTACCTAGCTTGGCTACAGACTGGCCTACCTACCTACTGCTGCTTTTTTGGAGCTGCAATAAATAAATCATCAAAAAAAACGCTGCAATGCAGTGGGGGTCGCCTTCTTGTTCCTGTGGATAGAAGATTCCTGTATTCCTTTCTCTCTGGCGGGGACTCTGAAGACATCTTTCTGATTCAGGGATGGGTGATGTAGGGACTTGTTCATGCACTCGTGGATAGACAATTCCCCTTCCTTCCTGGTTCCTTTTTCTCTTTCTCTCGAGGGGTTTTTCAAGACATCTTTCTGATTTTAGGGATGGATGATATCTGTAAAGCAGAGACTTGTTCCTGTGTTCGTTGATTGAAGATTCTACTTGCTTCCTTTTTCTCTCTTGTTTGAAAGGAAACAACATCTTTCTGATTTAGGGGATGGATGATATATAACAAGGAGGGACTGAGTGAGTGAGTGAGCGAGGGAGGGAAAGTTTTTTTTAAAAAGGTGGGCGGGAACAAGAAGAAGAAGCAGCAGCAAGGCGAAGTGTGTGAGTGACAGAGCAAAGAGAAGCTGTCAGAGAGGAAGGAAGACGGAAAAGGCCCGAGGGAGATCAGAGGAAGAAAAAAACAAGTGACGAGGAGTGCAAGAAGGGACACCGAAAGGGAGGAAGAGGGGAGTGGAAACGAGGGAGAATTTGAATGTGTGAGACAGACGTGGACTGAAGCCATCGTCGGCTCATGGTCTTAGAGCGGGGGAGAGGAGGAGGAGAAAACGAGAGGGAAGGGGAGAGCTGGGCAGCAGTTGTTCCTCTAGATCAGACCATGATGGGGCTGTACTACCAAGCAATGCTACCGGTAAGTTCCCTGCTTCTTTAAACCGTGCACGTGTCGCAAGATAAACAAGCGGCGGTTAACTATGTCGTGGCGTTGGCTTGACTGGAGGTGTGTATATTATATTATATTATATTATGGCCTGTTTTTTAAAGGGGGTTTGCTGTGACTTGGCCCAGGTGAGGCCTTTGGGCAGATAGTTGGCAGAGCTTCAGAGAGACGGCGGGGCTTGTCCCTGCAGCTTTCACTTTTCCTTTTTTAACCCTTTGTACTCATGTGTTTTGAATAATTCCTCGATATAGATCTGCTCTGTATTTTAGCAACATGCGGCCACTTGTGTCAGAGAGAGGTGTCTGTTGTCAACATTCATGTCACTCTCTAAAAGCAGTTACTTAACACTGCACCATTTGGAGCGGTGCAGGAATGAGTCCTAAATCATGGAGATGAGTTAGCATTTACCACTTCTGGTTCACTTATCTCAAATCCAATTTTTTTTTTTAAAGATCTGTGTTCGTCACAAGCTTACCATATTTTGACATTATTTTTAACGTCAGTAAATACCAAATGTCATCACGCTGAGCGTTAGCCGCCTTTAGCGTAGCGAATGTGACCGTGATGTTGTTCCTTAATAGCTTAACTTTTTACGACTGTAGATTGCATTTATGTATACGTTTATATTTAAAGTGTAAGTATCATAAAATGTGTTTGCCACAGATCTTATTATTTCTGCAAAATTACAAAATCCAATGGAGAAAGCCAATTGGTTTTCTGTCGAGGGAACCATAGCGATGCTAACATCCAGGTTAGCCTACACAAATACATCATCCCTGCACCAACAACGTATAGAGTGCTTTTCATTGTACTCAAAGAGACTTGCTAGCGTTTATAAAAACAACACACTTAAAATATATAAAACACTACAATAATTACAGATTAAAAGCTGTTCTAAAAAGCTGAATTTTGATTTATGATGTACAGTTAAAATGTGCCAAGCTTCTCTTATCATACAGTGGGTGTGTCTGTGCTACTTTAAGACACAGCCTGAGGTTCTCCGTCTCTGTTCTAGCATGTTCTCCTCTGGGTTCCTCTGGGCCTTCAGGGGGCCTTGCTTGCTTTGATTTTATGGAGGTGCATTCAGACACCAGATGGCAAAGTCCTCCCCTGCGTCGACATGCATGTACATCCCATACTGCTCGACTGCACACATGTGTCATGTTATATTCCACATGTCTGTGCGTGTGTCATGTCACGTCAAGTGCACACAGAGGGGTGACGAGGCCGAGGTTTTGCCGAACGATTCCACGTTGTCATCCAAGCGGTCCGTGCAGTTTAAATTTCATCTGTCTGCGGATTAAGGGAGACAGGTGCCAAGGCACAGTTGTTTCCACACACACACACACACACACACACACACACACACACACACACACACACACACACACACACACACACACACACACACACACACACACACACACACACACAGCAGTTGTTGCCATGAGTACTTTTGTACCCCCCTTTCTTTTAGCACAACAGATACGCAGAGCTGCTGTTGATGAACACACAGCTACAACAGTCTTTTGGTAACAGACCCTAGTCTTCATGCATGTGCACATGTCCTTTAACAACATTTAAAACAGATACCTGCTTTAACATCGTGTAGTAGAGGTTGTCTTTTTACTCTTCCTCTCCTCCCCCTACCATTTGTTCTTCCTCCTGCCGTTTTAGGGTTAACAGATTAGTGCTCTTGAAAGGATATGACCCCAAATGGAGGATGATGGTAGTAAATAGACGGGTGTAAAGGGGTGTTGGTTCCATGTGGGAATGCACTTTAAAGGTGAAACACCACCAGGCTCATTGCATACGTAAACCCGTATGGTACAGTCCACTGTTTTGGGTGACAACTCTCCATGCTGTACTTTAACGTTCAGATAAGAGTTGCTGTTTACTCTTTGTGCCTCATTTCACTTCACTTGACGCACTTTTGGCACCAGGTTCCTTATCTGTATTTTAATTTCCACTGGGGATATAACTTCCTCAATGTAGGCAGGTAAGCAATCACTGCACCTGCAACCAACCAGAGGGATTTCTGCACTTTGTCAATTAAACAATGATGTCCCGTGTCAAGCTAGTAATGATTCTTTCTTTGAATTAGGACAGGTTGATAGTACATAAACATATATATTGTGTTAAATGTTTGTTGTTACAAGATGTGTGCAGATTGATTATAGCCTGTTGATGTGGTGACTTTGCAAACGTTCCTGATTTGCCGATGACACATGTGCACATTCAGCGCGTTTTGTCCCCCCTCTCGCTGATTCTCTCAGTGTATCTTCAGAGGTCCAGAGGTGTTGCATCATCCCTTTAACCCACCTGCTTAGCTTTGAGCCTTCGAGGAAAGGAGTCAATCCTTATACACTGAGTGGTTTGCAAGTGTGAGTGCTTAGGCTGCCTATATCTACACCTCCCATATTATCTCAACAACACTGCTTGGTTAGCCTGTACGACAGGCCTTCAAGGAATTTACAAGTTCCACACCCAAGTGCCTCCCCCTCAGGGTTCTGTGTGTGTGTGTGTGTGTGTGTGTGTGTGTGTGTGTGTGTGTGTGTGTGTGTGTGTGTGTGTGTGTGTGTGTGTGGTGTGTGTGTGTGTGTGTGTGTGTGTGTGTGTGTGTGTGTGTGTGTGTGTGTGTGTGTGTGTGTGTGTGTGTGTGTGTGTGTGTGTGAGAAAGGGACAGCGTTGTACAGCTGCCTCTCATAACATGTTACATTACATGTTACTTGTTAGACGCTTTAATCCAAAGCGATTTACATACTCAATACTGTGGGCAATCCCCACAGGAGCAATTTGGGGTTAAGTGTCTCAGGGACACAACGACATGCTGTGGGGTTTGAACCTGTGCCACTTGATCCGAACACCAACGCTCTATCCACTGCGCCACACCCCTCCTTATGTTGACAGGTACCTGTTGGTTTTGCTGTGTCAGCTTAAAACAAGAGGATTTACACTGCCAACTGCGCATAGAGTGCAGCAGAGATGATGTATTTCTTTAGGCAGACCCAGAAGTTGGCATTGCAAGAACTGGAATATCGCAGAAATGAAGTTACGTGGCTAACACACGTTTAATATACTTCCACATTTTCATCAACAGGGTAATCTCTGGATATTAAAATCACGTATATCATTGTTGAAGCGTAAACCGTTAAGCTAGCATTAGCCGCCTTTTGCTCAGAGGTGGTGTGTTCAAAGCCAACATTAGCTTTTACTTCTGGTGATTTGATTTATGCTTCAATAATTAGAAAAGTAGTATGAATTTAATCGCCAGAGTTAAACATTTAGTGTATAAATAAACTCCATACGGTCACATTGGTTCATGTCACCACAGCTAAGCTAAATGTGGCTAATGTTATGCGCGTTGTCGTTTAGTCGTCTCATTTAGACACTAACATCACACACTTAAGACGATTTACTGAATTATTTTATGTCGTAGAACAAAACGTAAAAATCTCTTCTGCGCAGACCTCAGATTTCAGACACCTAACCACAAGCTCATTTCTAAAAGCATTGACTTTGAGAAGATGGAACAGAAAGGGCTAAAATGCTAACTAATTAGCACCACTTCCTTTAGCTTCTTCCATGTAGTCATCCATGGACTTACGGAGGTTTTCTTGTGAGTAGCAGCTCTTACATTAGGAATGGACTGAACCACAGTCTAAGCACAGATTCAGCACTAAACCAAAGTGCACACACCTCACTATTGGTGCCTTAATGCATTGCGTGGCACCGCTCCACCTCAGGGTTAAATGTTTTCTCTCTGCTCATACAGCCGTGATGATATTGTCCGACACTAATGGCGCGTTTCCACTGCAGCGGGTAGCTCGCTTTAAGCGTGCCGAGCCGTGCGGGGCCCGTTTTTGGTTGCGTTTCCACTTGGCCTAGTTTTGGCCCGGGGCTACTTTTTCACCTTTTTTCTGGCCCGACTAAATCGTGGTTCTAGGGCCAGGAACAACCAGGCTGAGTCGGGCTGAGTATGCTAAACTAGAGAGAATCGCTGGCAAGGGGGCTACAACTACAACAAGATGAACATATTTGACCGTGATTTAATTGTAATACACGTTTCAAAATGATGCCGAAGTAACAACATACTGATACCGGTTAGTAAAAACCATGAATTAATGCTTTGACAAGTCTGCAGACAGACGGCAGGCGAAAAACCCTTTTAAAATACGTGTTTTCTAAATGGAGCTTGGCTAAGCTAACGTTATATATGCTCCGACCGTCCACACTCACAACAACGGCCTATACAGACATAAACAAACCAGCGACTGTATTCGCCATGACACAGGCAGTCTGTGGTTTGTACTTGTTTAACTTTTGTCTAGTTTCTGAACAGATATGAAGAGCTGTGAGCTCTGAGTGCTAAGAGCTAACGGCTGTGTTGTTTTTCTGGGGCTCTCATTGAAGATGACGTCACGGCTCCGCCTACACTGCGTTACTATAGTAACTGCCCCAGTTCCTAAACTGTAATGGAAGCGCAGCATTAAAGTGAGCCGGGCCTAATAAGGCCTAACCAAACCGAGCGAGGCCGAGCTAGGCCTGCAGTGGAAACGCGCCATTATGCTCCTCTAACTGCCGCCGCCGCTCAGGGCTGAACGCAGTGCTGTTACCTCACAGCAAAGCACACGTACAATCACACAGAAAGACTTGTTTATTTTTATTTTTAAATATGCATATATTTTATTGAGCATTAAAAGTACAAAATATACAATTACAGAATAAGATGGGGACAGAAACATAATGCTCAATTTCAGTTTTCTATTTTAAACATCCCATCCCCACCCTGCCTCAGGGAAGAAACAAAATTACGCACAAAAAAATTATTAATAAGGGAAAACTGTAAGCTAAACGATTTTTACAATAGGAATAATATGAACCAAAAGGACTCATCTGATCAGGCTCCATATTTTATTAACAACTTCACATTGTTTAGAACCTCCTTGATCCACTGAACATGAAGAAAGACGCATTTCTAGCGATGCAATGCACACATATAGGTGCAGTTAATGTCTGCAGCATCCTTTATGTCCGCTCCGCTGCATGGTGTTGTTGCTGCTGACAGCGTAGCCTCAGCTGACACTGCAGCACTCTCTCCGTGCTGCTGGGGTTTAAATTGATCCTTTTCTGCAGATGTCGTGAAAAAAAATCCCCATCTTGCTGCGTACGCTCAGAATGAGCATCATGGGAATGTACTGAATTATTCTCATGGGTCTAGCACTGCAACATGCGTATAACATTATTCAATATATCTCTTTGTTGTCTTTTAGTATTGGTTTTATGGATCCTCGGTGTAAGGGGGATAAAGCTCATTAGGGTGCACAATTTATTCAAATGTACTCGTAATTGCAACACGGACGAATGCATTATCCAAATCATAGCAAGCACAATATTTGGTAAAAGCTAAATATGTACAATTGTTGGAATTAGGTGTTTTGGAGCTGCTGGGAAGTCCATTCCTACAAACAACATTCTGTGGCTTAATAAGAAATTATTGTTGATGCAAATCCTGTTAGAAAATCACACTATGTTCATTCTGATGTATTTTTCAACATATTTTGTATCAAAAAACAATTGCAATATTAGTAAAACAAATTAGAATTGAATATTCTTTCCCTAATGCTCATTCTGCTTCTGTGTTGGATGTGATGGTCGGGTAAATTCCTGTTTAGCAAGTCATATTCCCACATCCTATATGTACATCCTACATGTCTCCAACAACGTTCAACAGAGAGAAAGAGATGTGTGATTTTATCCAAGGTAGCGGTGCATTTGATATTGTTTCCTGTCAAAGGCGTCATTTCCCCTTTAGCCCTCTATTTGCCCTAAATGACATACTGCAGTTTACATATTACACTTTAAGTGTGAATGTCAATCAGTGGTTAGGTATGAGCAATACCTTCATATTTAAAGGGGTAATGCTACTTTTCAGGTTTCCTAATTAATTGTAATCAGTGTACTTTTGATATGCCAGCCTACAAAATGTATACAACATATGCTATTTATATGTGTGTGTGTATATATATATATAAAACTTAACAAACTAATTCCAGTTACTCTTAAAATCAGTTATCAATTCATCAGCTGATTATGTTCTCAATAAGACAATAAATCGGTTTTACAATGTCAGGAAATAACACAGAAATAGTAATAGACTGAGAATTTCTTCAGATATCTTGTGTTGTTTGACCAACAGTGGGTGGTCTTTTTATGAGCAGCTGTGTGGGAAAGCCAGAACAATAACAACAGCCTTGCGAGTGCTGTTCTTTTGTTCTTTTGTTGTTCTGTTATTGCACCAGCAAGCCATGTTGAAACAGAAAAAACAACAAGACCACAATCCTTGTTTTTAATTGTAATAACTGAATATGTTTTTTTGTCTGTTGTAGTTTGTGCAAAGAAAAACTAATCAGATTTGTGCATATTAGTTTATTTTACAGTTGTTGTAGTGTCAGAGAAAGTCCTGTCAGTGAGATTATCATTATGACGCTGATGATGGTAATGATTATCTGATCTGTCACAAACAGACGAGCTGTGTGTCACAGACGTCAGCACCGTCAGACTCCGAGCGACTGACACTGACAGACAGCATTGTTTTTGCCTTAAGGTTTAGGAGCTTCAATAGAGGTCTCATTTAAATGTTTCTTGCCTAATAACAATCTGTTATAAAGTGGTGCAGAGATGAGTCCTAAACCCAGGAAATTAGTTAGCATTTTAGCCCATCCAGTCGTCTTGAAGTATGTCTGAAATATGGTCTGTTGATACCACACGCTATAGAGATTTAACATTTTTGTCAGTAAATTCCCCACTAGTGAATGGCTGAAGATTATATGCATCTTAGAAACAGAGTTTGCCAACGTCATCTCGCCCAACATTAGCCTCCTTTAGCTTAGCGGTGGTGACATGAAGTCATGTGACCGTGCTGTAGTTCCTTTATAGCCCAACATTAGCCTCCTTTAGCTTAGCGGTGGTGTTCTGAAGTCATGTGACCGTGCTGTAGTTCCTTTGTAGCCCAACATTAGCCACCTTTAGCTTAGCGGTGGTGTTCTGAAGTCATGTGACCGTGCTTTAGTTCCTTTATAGCCCAACATTAGCCTCCTTTAGCTTAGCGGTGGTGTTCTGAAGTCATGTGACCGTGCTGTAGTTCCTTTATAGCCCAACATTAGCCGCCTTTAGCTTAGCGGTGGTGTTCTGAAGTCATGTGACCGTGCTTTAGTTCCTTTATAGCCCAACATTAGCCACCTTTAGCTTAGCGGTGGTGTGAAGTCATGTGACCGTGCTGTAGTTCCTTTATAGCCCAACATTAGCCACCTTTAGCTTAGCGGTGGTGACATGAAGTCATGTGACCGTGCTGTAGTTCCTTTATAGCCTAACGTTAGCTTTTTACCTCTGGACATTGCATTAATGCTCTAAAAATCACAAAAGTGGTGTCAATATGTTGAGATTATCCTGCTGAACAAAATGTATTAGTATCATAAACGTTTATTAGCCACAGATCTTATTTTTTTCTGCAGTATTCTGAGATCCAGTGGAAAAATCTCATTGGCTTTTTGCTGAGGCAGCCCTTTTGATTTGAGCTCCCAGGCTGGCCTACATAATACGGCATCCCTGCACCACTTTATCGACATATATCTAAGGAGCAGCTTCTGTGTAATCTGATTGGCTCAAAGTCAGGAAGCAGAGACAGCAGTTTCTCTACAGAGGCGACCATATAAGGAGGTGGGCGGTGGCCTACGTTTGATTGACATTTCAGTGCTGTAGAAAAATCTTTAATGACTTGAGGGGAGGGTGTGTGTGGTTTTTAAGAGGGTGAAAAAAAAAAGAAGATGTCTCCCTCTGGCTTTCATCAAGCGTGGCAGGCAAGAAGAGGGAAGAGGGGGAGGGGGGAGAAAAGAGGGAGAAGAAGCTGTAAAAAGAGTTTTTTTTTCCCCTACACTTAAACTGGCAACCTTGCAGATACTAAATGGATAAATGAATTGTTATGAATTTGCATATTTGATGAGTTTCAGTAGCAGGTTAGGTTCTGCTTCAATCTGCGTGGTTAGAGGCTGCAGACAGACACGCTTGAAAAGGTTTGCAGTGAAAAAAAGGACCTCCCATCCTCCCCCTCATCATCAAAAACATATGGTGTCTCAGGTAACACAACTGCTGCCTGTGGGGGGGGGGGGAGTGTATGGATGAATAGGTATCCCTCCAGATGGTTCTATTTGTTTGTATCAGATTGAAAACATTTCTTGCTTTTTATCTCATGTTATCCCCCCCTTGTTCTTATCTGTGGAAAGTTTGCACCAGATACTCTAATGCACCGTGTCATGATTTCCCATAATCCCCCTCCAGTTAAACCCCCCCCCATTTATTTTTCCATTATTTATTTTTTCCTTTCTCCCCCCCCCTCTCTCTTCTGGACTATATGATGCTGCCATGTATGGCCGGGCTGCTCCTCAGTCAGCGGGTCAGGAATGCCTGTGTGGATTTAATGGGGTTTTATCTTCTGCTTTTTTATCAACTGACGACTTCCATCCGCCTGCCTTTTTATTAGTTCATAAATTCACCCGACCCACTGTCAGTTACTATAGTTAAACTAGCAAAAAATCATTATTGTTAATATTTGGTTAGGTAAAGAAAACCCCCTTAAATGATAATGAAGTTCTAGGTGGATGGTTTATATTTAAGACACTTAAAGGGGCCCTTTTATGCTCAGTTAAGGTTGTTAATACCAGTTGGTGTCTCTACTACATGTTTCCATGCTTTAATGTTCAAAAAGCTCTTTATTTTTCTCATACTGCCTGTGCTGCAGCACCTCTTTTCACCCTCTGTCTGAAACCAGAGCCCAGTCTGCTCTGATTGGTTAGCTGGCCGGCTCTGTTGTGATTGGTCAACTGCTTAGAGATGTCCCGCCCCTTAGCCTATCACGTACAATGTGTTGGAGCGCTAGCCAATAGAAGCGCGAGTGTTCCATAAGGCGCTTTCAAACCAAGTACTTTGCCGTACTTAGTTCATGAGAACTCTTTAGTTCTCATGAACTAAAGAGCAGATCGCGTTCACACCGGAATAAGTTCCCTGAGGGAGGATTAGTCAAATGAAGCCGCTGACGTCACTTCTTCTTCTTCTGCTTTGGGTTTACTGGCAGGCCGCAAAAAACTTCACGGCGTATACTGCCACCCAAAGTCCCCGGCCGGAAGTCCCCAGAGTTGGGGACTGGCTTCAGTCGAAGCTGCTGGGACTCGCCGGCACCTCCTCATCTCCACCGCTCCAATGTTTTCTTTTGTGTTGCCATAAGTTAGTCTCTCTCCGTTTGTGCGCTGGGCTAATGCTAATAATGCTAATGCTAATGCGAGGAAAATAAAATGGCGGCTTCACAAAACTTTTCAGAGTTTTACGGGGCGTGGTTTGCAATCCGCCCAGCCAATCAGACATAGGAACCTTTTTCTCCCATGAAAGTACCTGCTCTCTAGCAGAAAAGGGGGTGGAAAGGTTCTCATGAACTAAATTCTAGTTCCGGATATTTTTGGTGTGAACGCACATTTTCGGAACTATATCGGAACTATACTGGGAAAAGTACTCCGGTGTGAAAGCGCCTATCTAGTGATTTCATTTTGATACCGAAGTAAACAAAGGAGTCTAACCCTAACTTTGGGATTTTAGCCTCTGAAGACCATTAACATGCACATAAGGGAAACCCCCAAGAAGCAGAATAGATAAAGCACATACCATAATTGAAATGGAATCATTCTCGTGTATCACAGGGCTTCTCCCGTGTTCAGCCCCTCACAGCTTTTTCTGGACTGCCTCTAGTCTCTATATGTGTTTTGCACATGTGGGAGCATTGTGTTGTGGTCCAGTTGGCTCAGACATGGCAGTTTATTTTTCAGCTAGGAAACTTGGAGTAGAATAAACAAAATAGCTTGTAAGAGCCATGAGCTGCTTCTCTAGCGCCATTAAGCATATTCTGCAGAGCACATGATGATAATAGGACTTCATCAGCAGCAGCCAAATCCTTTACAAGTGTGCAATCCAGCTATTATATCTTAATAATACTAATACACCACTGTAAATAGTATAAAAGACATGTTATATATTGAGATATAGTGTCCCCGGGTTTTTGTAAATATTTGAAGTATGTACGTTAATGTTTTAAGTTTCACTCATGTTGATATGAGTTGTTTCTCAACATATTAAATGCGGCAAAGCTTTTTTGTGGCTTTAGTAGTTATTCTGTCTGCAGTTAAAACTTCTCCAATAAGTCCAGGTCAATGTCAAAATATTGAGAAAAGATAGATAATCATTTCCAACCAACTACTCTGCCTCAAAAAATATTTGTTAGTGTTCATATTTTCCAAAACAGCATTTTTACTGCGGTCAAAAGAAAGTTTGTCCTCACACTCTCAGCACACAAAGAATGGCACGCAATGAGTTTTATTCATCAAAGTAAAAAAGCGGATTACAAAGAAATTAAGGATTTTTCTCAACATTTTTACGAAAGTTATAAAATGTGACAGACATTCAAAGCGTCATTTGTAAACCTCAATAAAAGCTTTAATAAAGTGAAAACATGAACATTGGTGCATCCCTAGGTCATGGAGACCCAGTCCAGTACATTTTATTTATTTATCAAATCAGAATGAAATCAAACCCTCTTTGACTCTGATTATGTGAGACTTAAAACATGAATTAGCACTCTTGTTTGTACATAATGAAGTCTCAATCCCTCCTTGTGTAATCAATCTCTAAATACTCAGTTTCTATGCCTTTACCCAGAGATGGCAAAAGTACACACATCCTTTACTCAAGTAGAAGTACAGATACTCGTGTTTAAACATACTCTGGTAGAAGTAGATGTACTGACTAAACTTCTTTACTCAAGTCAAAGTAAAGAGGGCTTTGAAATGTACTTCAGTAAAAAGTACCCATAGCTAGCAGCTGTTTTAAAGAGTACCTGACCTCCCTTTATTTTAATAGAACAATAATGTCATTGTTAGCTAATGAATGTTTCCATGCTGAACAACGGCAACATGACAACGTTTTCATTGGTCCCTCTTCTTTAGAGAAGAGCAGGAAATGATGGATACACGGATCGTGTTCAAATCAATAGGCACGCAATGACTCTAAATAATAATGATCACGCATCAAACACACATTCAAACTAAAGGAACCAGCTGTTTGGAAAATGAGAGAAGTAGAAAGTACAGGTATTTGAGTTCAACATGTGAGAAGTAAAAAGTACAGGTATTTGTGTTCAACATGTAAGAAGTAGAAAGTACAGGTATTTGTGTTCAACATGTAAGAAGTAGAAAGTTCAGGTATTTGTGTTCAACATGTAAGAAGTAGAAAGTACAGGTATTTGAGTTCAACATGTAAGAAGTAGAAAGTACAGGTATTTGGGTTCAACATGTAAGAAGTAGAAAGTACAGGTATTTGTGTTCAACATGTAAGAAGTAGAAAGTACAGGTATTTGTGTTCAACATGTAAGAAGTAGAAAGTACAGGTATTTGTGTTCAACATGTAAGAAGTAGAAAGTACAGGTATTTGAGTTCAACATGTAAGAAGTAGAAAGTACAGGTATTTGTGTTCAACATGTAAGAAGTAGAAAGTACAGGTATTTGGGTTCAACATGTAGGAAGTAAAAGTAGAAAGTCGTCAGAAAAATAAGTAGTGGAGTAAAGTAAGAAATGTACTTAAGTACAGTAACAAAGTGTTTGTACTCCACTACTTCTCACCTCTGCCTTTACCCAGCATGTTGGGTATGAATGTGTGTGTACGTGAGTAACCCCCAGGCTATACTTTGCATAAGGGACACACCCTTTGAGTACAGGTTAGTGCACGCTTAAAGCCCACATGTCCTAACAAGAACACTTATATATACTCTTATGCCCTGTTGGCTAATGCCTCACCAATGAATGTCAACGTGTTACCGTCTCCCTTTGAGCATCCTTTTGATGCGTCCTGTCAGAAACCGTAGCACATGCTGCGCTTTCACACATTCCTCCATAACGTACATTCATCCTCGCCGCAATAAAAAGTGTCAGCGGACGAGTTTACCAGATTTCTTTCCTGCTTTATCTTTTGGACGCAGACCCCAGAAGCTGTCTGTGTTGCAGATGGGATTTTTAGCCTCAGCTGGCGGTTTTTCTGCAGGATGAGAGTGAGCAGTCGGCCTGTAGGATTAGAGGAAGAGGAGGGTTTGCTTTGCGGCATCGCACTTATTCTGTCTAATTAAAAAGGCCGTCTGGAGACCGCCTGTCTCCCGGCTTCACCCGGCCCATATCCAAGCCGTTAGAGCTCTGATGGGAGAAGATGTGTGTCTTGACCTCGCGGTTTGTTCTTTAAAACCTTCCTTCGTTTTTCTCCTGTTCGTTTCAATTTAAGTTGAATTCACAAAGCTACATTGGCATGACTATAATGACATTAGTATTGACAAAGCAATGCTCTTAATGTCATTTTTGGAAAGCACTTTGAATGGCCTTGTGTTGAAAGGAGCTATATAGATAAACTTGCCTTGCCTTTCCGTATACTAAGATAAGATAAGAAGTACTTTATTGATCCCAATTTGGGACATTTTTGTGGTGCAGCAGCGTAAATGGCATTTTACAATAAAAATGATAAGACTAGAAATAAACTACACTATATATCGAGATATAATTACATCTTCGAACATATACATTTGGAATAAATTGTTGTGGAACAAAAGAAAATTACTTTCTTTACAAGTAAAGAAATACAAGCATTTTTGCACAAATTCAACATAAACAACCCCCCCCCCTCCCCGTCCCATTTCTTAACCCCTTTCTTAAAATCAATAACAATATAAATTATTCATTATTGTGCAGAAAATAACTGATAAAATATACATAAAACACATCAATACAAGAATGAACATGTTCCTATCTAACTATTTGCTGCAAACAGACTTGGTTAGGTCCAAGATGCCCTTGAGTGTGTGCAGTGATTGAAGCGAGCAACATTGCAGACATACACACACACACACATATATATACACACACATATATATATATATATCTTGTCTCCACTGTTGGCTATTTTTATTATATGTACAGCACTTTGGCTCGACCAAAAATCGTTTATAAATGTGCTATTAAATAAAACTTGATTTGATATATATATATATATATATACACACACACACACACACACACTAACAAACACACATACACACACACACACACACACACACACACACACACACACACACTTCAGGGCAGATCAGGGCAGCCTCTGCAGATGATCCTGCTGCTGATACAGTTGTAACGGTGCGGACAGAATCAGATCCTGAGGGCTGAACGCGTGGGAATCTGAATTATAGATGAAGTCTAATAGAAATCCTACAAATAAACAGGAACATGTTTCCCACAATGCAGCAGTGGTAAACATGTCACGGGTGACGAGGCACAGTTAGTGTTTTTATCTCCCGTTCGAACCATGTAAGCGTCTTTGTATGTATTCTCCGTCTTCATAATAGATGTGTTTTCTGTAAATATTTCATGCTCGGCTGACTGAGAACTCTGAGAGAGATGTGTAATGTAATGTGGAGGGGGGGGCAGGGTTTAAACCCCCTCTTTTCTCCCCCTTCAGGACGCTCTTCACCAGTTATTTTAAGTCGAGGCTAAAAACACTACCCTACAAAACTAAATTATTAACATATACGGTATATATATTTTATTTTCTTAAAGAAATACATTTGTAATAAAAAACAACAAATAAATAAACAAATAAATAGGAAGTTATTAACACACGTTATTTAAAGCACTTTGAATTGCCTCTGTGTCTAACAATGTGCTATATAAATAATAATAATACGTTTATTTATTATAGCCCCTTTCACAGAAATAGATTTCACTAAGTGCTTCACAAGAAAGAACAAAAGTTAAAACTTAAGAGCACAAACATGAATACAATAACCACATGAGGCAGAAATGTAAGGTCAACATAAAAACAAAACACAGAGCACGTGGAGTCCCGAGAGGAACACACATAACAGCAGAACACATCACACACATCTCAAGTAGAAATAAAAGCCAGAGGCATAAACGCACTTTACCTATAGGCACTGCTCACATATGTTAACTTGTCCCCCTCTCTCCTTCAGGGCGCTCAGGATTCGACAGGAGGACAGGAGGGATTGGTGGCCCCTCCCTTCGCAGCGTTCCCCCCTCCCCCCCCCTCCTCAGAACGGGCTGCCAGGCGCAGAGTTCGTCCCTGCGGCCATGTTCGCTGCCGGGGTCCAAAGCCCAGCAGAGGTGGGGGCCGGGGCCATCGTAGGCAGCCCCTCTGCCTCCCCCAACAACAACGTAAGCATGAAGACTTTTATGCAAAATCCACTTCTTCATGTCTCTTCTACATCAACATGTGTCCCCTCTTCTTCATGTCTCTTCTTCATCAACATGTGTCCCCTCTTCTTCATGTCTCTTCTACATCAACATGTGTCCCCTCTTCTTCATGTCTCTTCTTCATCAACATGTGTCCCCTCTTCTTCATGTCTCTTCTACATCAACATGTGTCCCCTCTTCTTCATGTCTCTTCTACATCAACATGTGTCCCCTCTTCTTCATGTCTCTTCTACATCAACATGTGTCCCCTCTTCTTCATGTCTCTTCTTCATCAACATGTGTCCCCTCTTCTTCATGTCTCTTCTACATCAACATGTGTCCCCCTCTTCTCATGTCTCTTCTACATCAACATGTGTCCCCTCTTCTTCATGTCTCTTCTACATCAACATGTGTCCCCTCTTCTTCATGTCTCTTCTACATCAACATGTGTCCCCTCTTCTCCATGTCTCTTCTGCATCAACATGTGTCCCCTCTTCTTCATGTCTTTTCTACATCAACATGTGTCCCCTCTTCTTCATGTCTCTTCTACATCAACATGTGTCCCCTCTTCTTCACGTCTCTTCTACATCAACATGTGTCCCCTCTTCTTCATGTCTCTTCTACATCAACATGTGTCCCCTCTTCTTCATGTCTCTTCTACATCAACATGTGTCCCCTCTTCTTCATGTCTCTTCTACATCAACATGTGTCCCCTCTTCTTCATGTCTCTTCTACATCAACATGTGTCCCCTCTTCTTCATGTCTCTTCTACATCAACATGTGTCCCCTCTTCTTCATGTCTCTTCTACATCAACATGTGTCCCCTCTTCTTCATGTCTCTTCTACATCAACATGTGTCCCCTCTTCTTCACGTCTCTTCTACATCAACATGTGTCCCCTCTTCTTCATGTCTCTTCTACATCAACATGTGTCCCCTCTTCTCCATGTCTCTTCTACATCAACATGTGTCCCCTCTTCTTCATGTCTCTTCTACATCAACATGTGTCCCCTCTTCTTCATGTCTCTTCTACATCAACATGTGTCCCCTCTTCTCCATGTCTCTTCTACATCAACATGTGTCCCCTCTCTTCATGTCTCTTCTACATCAACATGTGTCCCCTCTTCTTCATGTCTCTTCTACATCAACATGTGTCCCCTCTTCTTCATGTCTCTTCTACATCAACATGTGTCCCCTCTTCTTCATGTCTCTTCTTCATCAACATGTGTCCCATCTTCTTCACGTATCTTCTTCATCAACATGTTTCCCCTCTTCTTCATGTCTCTTCTACATCAACATGTGTCCCCTCTTCTTCATGTCTCTTCTTCATCAACATGTGTCCCATCTTCTTCACGTATCTTCTACATCAACATGTGTCCCCTCTTCTTCATGTCTCTTCTACATCAACATGTGTCCCCTCTTCTTCATGTCTCTTCTACATCAACATGTGTCCCCTCTTCTTCATGTCTCTTCTACATCAACATGTGTCCCCTCTGTGGAAAGAGACTCTGAAAGTTTCAGGAACAAAGATTCTCTCTCTTTTTGTTCTGATCCATTTCTATAAAAACCTGTCTGAAAATGAGCTGATCAGATTTTGGCCACTTGATGATGTCATAATGATGTGTTGTCTTGTGTAACCATTAGCCAATCAGCAACCAAGGTAAACCCCCCCCCCCCCCCTTATCACCTGAATCTCCTCCTAGAGCACCATTGAGTTCTTTGTAACCAGATCTCTCTCAGAGGGGCGTGGTGAGGGGCTCCTGATTTTCATCTCAACACAAGGCAATTCAAAGTGCTTTACAAAAATGAAAGACATTAAGAAACATAAAAAGCAAAGATAATAAAACATGAATAACACAGTACATGAATAAAAGTTACAGAGCAGTGTGAGATGTGAATAGTTCAATTAAAAGCAGCGGCAAAAAGAAAAGCCTTCATGGGACATTGTGTTTTTATTTTTGTGTGAAATAAAGTAATATTTGTGTTCAGTAATATTGCAGTTTTAGTGCTTTACTGATTAAATAAATCCTGGCTTACGAGAGCTATTTGCTCTACGGAGGCAAACTCACGTTACCACTTTTAATTGCTTTAATTGTTAGCATGCTAATAAGTCAAACTAAGATTGTAAACATTGTTTTGTTGTAAATGTTTGTTATGTGTCATTTATGTTTTGTTGATCTTCAGAAAAACTGTAACGTCTCCAATACAAATTTGCAACGTGTGATTTTGGGCCACATAGGTCGGGTGTTTGATTTGAAATAAACAAAGTCTTGGCTTTCAGAATATGAAACTTTTATTTCCAAAATCAAACGATAAATACATGTTTGAAGCTTGTAAAGGGAAGAAGACAGCTCTCCCTCGCACTCTGCTGTTCCGCAGCGCCGCCCCCCTCCCTCCGCTGACATTATCAATGTAAGCGTAGAGTAATCATAGATAACACTGCAGGGTCCGTTACAGTTTGTTTTCATCTGATTTCAATTCAACAAAGTCTTGGATTTCAGAATATTAAACTTGTTTCGGCAAATTCAGAAGATAAATACAACTTTGAAGCTTCGGCATAATTACAAGCGGAGAACGGAGTAACTTGACGTCACAGCAGGCGTAACAACAGCCGGTGTTTCTCGTGAGGGTTTTCCCCGGGAAACAAACACAATACACACAAATGCAAAAATACACAAACACACACACACACACACACACACACACACACACACACACACACACACACACACACACACACACACACACAAGCTTCCCCCAGACCAGTAATCCAAACCAAAATATCGTCCCTCCGTAGTACTTTGATCATTTGCTAATAACCAATCAGATCGATGGATTCCAGAGAAGAGAAAACTTTGAAGGCCTTTTTCTCAAAACGATGACTCGGTGACAGTCAGTATATAATGTGATATATTTAGCTTAATATTTGGAGTACAACAACAATCCTGATATCATTAGAAAGCTAGGAAGCTCCTCTTTCCAACAGTGAATACAACTCAAAGTGTGTCTTCGGGTCAATGCGACTGATTTCGATGGAGCAGGTCACATTTGATAAACATGCTACTTGCTAATCAAAAGCATGTTAGCATTGTCTTTGTTAGCATGTTAGCATGGTGACACAGCTGTAAATACTGCAGCGAAGTACAGGCTCACGGAGCTGGCTCCATAATCACATTTCCTTTAAGATGCAGTGGAAATGATAATTTTATTACATGATGATATCAAGACTGTACGCTAATAGCTTTAATGCATTGTGTACTCGTACATTCTGCATCATTTCCATTAGGGTTACATTAAAAAGAAGGTATACAATAGCTTTGACTCACAAGCTGCACTCAATTCAATTACATTCAAATAGCTTTATTGGCAAAACCGTAATGACATACAGTATCGCCAAAGCTTTGTACAACTACGACATCTATACAATAGCATTTTAAACAAAAGCAAGAATAACATGTTTTCTTTACAAGACAATAAATAATATACTTTTTGAACATGAACTAGAATATTTATTGAAAAAAACAAGAAAAAACCCACCAGAAAAATAGAAAAAGAGATTAATTATGTATTATTATGCAGGATAAGGCTGATAATAAATGTGTTTAATACATTAAAATGTGCTCTCCCTCTCTCCCCCCTACAGGGTAAGACGGAGGAGGTGTCTCAGGGTGAGGCGGGGGTGCTGTGTGGATCAGGAGATTCAGGCGGATCCGTGGGAGACCCCTCGGAGGCCAAAGGGACCCCCAAACGCCTCCACGTCTCAAACATCCCTTTCCGCTTCCGGGACCCCGACCTCAGGCAGATGTTTGGGGTAAGAAAGTGGAGAATGTTGTTTTGTTTTTTTATAGCGACAATAAATCAGTCTAGACGCCCCGCGGGACCACCACCTGCTCACGAGGGGGTTTAATGACAGACGATATAATCAAACTACCACAAAGGAGAGACCCTCATGGGTGTTTTGTTGCTGCTTTAAGGGGACAACTGCCTGCTATGTGTGTTAGCATTTGTGTTAGCATGAGTGGGACAATATCAGTCGAGTTATGTGCAGTTTTCTGGTAGAAAATAGACGTAAAGTCTCGGATAATCAACTAATTGTTCATGTTTTATTACGTTTATTCGTTCACTTATCACCAATCTTGGGATCATTTGTTGCATTTCTTTGTTTTATGAGATTGCGAATGTTATAAACTGCATTCAAGAGAATAGAGAGAGAGAATTTGGAGGGATGAAACCCCTCTTTAATGGTTTCACATGCAGAGCACACAGCACACAGTGAAATGTGTTCTCTGCTTCTAACCCATCCTAGTACCAGGAGTCTAGTACTAGGAGCAGTGGGCAGCTATTGTACAGCGCCCGGGGAGCAATGGGGGGTGTCCGGTGCCTTGCTCAAGGGCACCACGGCAGGGCAGGAGGTAAACTGGGGCCTCTCCAAGTAGCAGTCCACACTCCATATTTTAGGTCTGGTCGGGGACTTGAACCGGCGACCCTACGGCTCCCAGTCCAAGCCCCTACTGACTGAGCCACTGCCACCAAAACGCATCACTTTTAAGACATGCTGATGGGAATATTCATATTTTCTATTTAAGTACATTTCACTCGAGTAACAGAGCATGTCTTCTTGCTACATGTAGGGGTAAATGTCTGTGTTTCAATGCAAAGACATGGAAGGAAACTCATTGAAATGTGTGCAGTTGTGTAACAGTGACACCTTGTGTTGTAACTCACACACTGTCACAAGATATCTTACACAACTCAAAGATGTTATTGACTGTTTTCTCTGCTTGTACTTGTTTGCTAACGTCTTCCCTTTTGGTGTGTTTGCAGCAATACGGGAAGATTCTGGATGTAGAGATTATTTTCAATGAGAGGGGCTCAAAGGTAAGTGCCACACTGATGATGTTTTATTCCCTGAAACTACTCAACAGTTCTGACTCGGTGTTAGCTGTACATGTATTTCACACTTAGTAATACTTTTACACAAAAACACAGCTCTTTTTTGAGAGTATTTTAGTGTTTTTTGCCATTTTATAGGAATATTGTTGTGTTAATTAACAATAACACAGTGTAACTGATAATAAACAATAAATAAATAAATAATAACTGGTGTTTATTGTGATTTTCTGCAACAAAACCACTTCATGTTTAACACAACTTCCACTTTGGTGTGTCGGATAATTGTCCATCAAATGTAATGTTTAGCTTCTTTTGTATAAATCAAAACGTTCTTTAATATCGTTTTTTGATGACTATTCAGAATCTTAAAAGATACGACGCGTTTGAGGCCGGTGTTGAACCTACGTGCCAAAACAATTGATCTTACGTGACTAGATGTAGTTCCTCACCACCAACACGATCTGTTATGTGCCGCAGGGTTTCGGCTTCGTGACGTTTGAGACCGGCGTGGACGCAGAGAGAGCCCGGGAAAAGCTCCACGGCACGTTGGTGGAAGGTCGTAAGATTGAGGTAATTTTCCTCCCTCCTCCTCCTCCTCCTCCTCCTCCTTCCTCTCTTCTATCTTCTCGTAATTCTGCTTGATCACTGACTGCTATCTAGCTCTCATCCTCCCTGTAGTGACATGCTCTGATGCGGCCCACTGGTTTCCCACTCCCTGGACCCATTCTTTTTTTAATTAAAAGACTTTGTTTCCTTTTTGTTTTTGTGGTGGGGGTGCAAGAACACTACATAAGGCATGCTGGGTACTTTTCCTCTGCAGCTTTTCCTCCCCTCTCACTCGACTCGTAGCCACACTGATGTTTTGTTATCGCAACATGTGAATGACATGTGGGCACCGGAGGGCTCGGAGAGGAACGCAGTGGAAGGATGATGCATGGCAGATTGCCGTCTTTATTTCACCCCTTTTCCTTAGAGTAGAAACCCTTCTGTGTTCCCCTCTCTCCCCACGGTGCTAAGTGGTTGTGACAAGCTTCTGGCTCTGCAACAGCCGCATGCTGGGAATCACGGCGCATGTTCACAAGTCTGGATTCTTTAGGTGCGTTCACATCGGACACGAAGCGAAGGTTTTGAGCGTCGCGATTACATGTCAAGTCAATGCAGGGACGCGGATAGAGATGCAAATTCCTTCCGGGCAGCGCTAACGAAGCAATCATTTGTTCATCATTCAGCTTCATTCAAATGAAATAAAGCCAATTAGTGGAGAGAATCTCTCCCTGCTGTCGCTGACGTTGTTGAATCAGAAAAATAAAACAGCAGTCGTGTATCTGTGTTTATAAATCTACAAACCACAGACTGTCTATGGTCGAATACAGTCGCTTCTATTTTGAGTCTGTACGGAGTAGCCACATGTTAGCTTAGCCTAGCCTGATCGAACCAATCCGAGTTTTTCGCCTATCTTTTTGATACTATTATTACAATTAAATCGATTCAAATTATGTTCATTTTGTTGTAATATTATGTATTTATTTCAACAAGGACCATGCATACAAATACATTAATCTCAAAAAACAGAAGAGAGGAATTATGCCAGATTATAGCTAATGGCTCATTTCCATCTGCAGTCCTTAGGTAGGTACTGTTGTTGATCAATCAATCAATCAATGTTTATTTATATAGCCCAATATCACAAATGTTACATTTGTCTCAGTGGACTTTACAGTTTGTACAAAATATCAGTATGACAATACGATGATGGGACAATACGATGATTGATGAGATCTACATGTAGATAAGCCCCGCCTCCACGCCAGCGCATTTTGTTTGAGTGACACGAGTAAACACAACTGAAAGCCGCCAATCTCCGTTTAGCGTCCGGTGTGAACGCACCAAGCAGATTTTTTCCGTATGTAGAATCCATGTATGTTAAGGTTTCCTAAACATTGTTTGTTTACTGAAGCATGTGAGTTTTTTGGGGGTGTCAATCAGCCAGTTTTGGATCTGTGACCAACGTCGCTATAAGCCAGGATTTTTGCATGGGCTTACTGTGGTGATTTCAACGTTGTGTGTGTGTGTGTGTGTGTGTGTGTGTGTGTGTGTGTGTGTGTGTGTGTGTGTGTGTGTGTGTGTGTGTGTGTGTGTGTGTGTGTGTGTGTGTTGTGTGTGTGTGTGTGTGTGTGTGTGTGTGTGTGTGTGTGTGTGTGTGTGTGTGTGTGTGTGTGTGTGTGTGTGTGTGTGTGTGTGTGTGTGTGTGTGTGTGTGTGTGTGTGTGTGTGTGTGTGTGTGTGTGTGTGTGTGTGCGCGCATTACGGATGAAGCTTTTTTTTTTACTGTGGTCGTGAATGAAATACAGCCACCTGCATCCTCTGGTTCAACATCTCCCTCCGCCCTCAGCCAATCAGCAAGCTTGATGGATACTGATGGAGTTGATTCACACTGCATCAGTCTCACACACAACATATATCCTCCCTGGCATTACTCTCTGTTTCCCTCCACACGTTTTGCATGATATATCAGTCACTGGGATTAATCAAAAAGCAGTTTGTCTTTGTTTTCAGGCGTCACGTTGCATGTTGTTCCTCCACTAGCGGTGTAGCATGGAGGCAGAGTCTCTTTCTGTCTGTTTATGGTGCATGGGCTTGAGGAGACAAAAGGCTGGCGCTGGATCAGTGTTTATACATTCTTTCAACAGAGGAGAAAAAACATTTCTATTTGAGGCAATGCCATGTGGCGGTTCTGCTTTCTGGCAGATGTTGTAACTCTCGCTTGAATCGCTCGTTTCATTTCAGAGTTATGTTGAATTATGAGAGCTATAATCATTCAGAAAACTCTGAAATGAAAGCGTACTGTATATAATGGTTATTGTGTGTGACTGTGAAGTTCACTGGCATGGATTAGTCGACGTAGGCTGCATGGTTGGTATTTTATCATGGAGATATGTGACACAGCTGGATGTATTTTCTTGCATGTTTATCCGTGTGTCCATTTGTTAAATTGGTGATGGGATTTGTTCAGTTGGCATGAATTCAGTTGCACCTGGGTGCCTTCTAGTCTTCACTGAAAAAAAGCTGAGACCTAGCTTTTAGAGAGAGTTGTATGGGGAATGATTTATAAAAAGGAAACTCAACTCGAGTGCTGACACTTCTCATTCTTTGTGCATGCCAATGGGAGTCGGTTAGTAGTTATTCTCACAGCTCAGCAGCCTGCATGTCATGAAATATAGAAAGGGAATTTTTGTGCATAATGTCCTTCTCTTTGTCTGGATTAAAACTCTGCGCTTTGAAGAAGTCAGGTTTCCTGTGTGCTTCCAATGTATCCATGTAAGTGGCTCAACTACACTTTGTCTCTACCTGCTTCTCTACCCCATCTCATCACCATTCATTCTATATATACACCCCTACAGGTCTATATATAAAGGCATCTCCACCCACTCATATGATTGTGCGTATGCTCTAACATTCAAATGGTGAAGTTGCTCTCACTCATTACATCTCCTCACATTTTGGCTGTCATTGACTTGTGTTACTTTGACTATTAGGACATCCCAGCTAAAGATACATAGCTTCATTCCTATGCTACAGATACTGGCTGTAGAGGAAGTGCATTACGGGTTCTTGCATGGTCTCATTAGTGCAACCACAGACCTCAATTAGTAAAAAAACAAAGCAGTCAATGGTTGCGCCAATTGGACTTTTTGCTGACAATTGCATCCCATTGAAAATTCCCCACAACTCTTATCAGCTGGTGGTCTAATTAACTAACATTGTGTTGTCGTTTCTCCATAAATGACAATGGAAAGGTCTAAATGTTCTCGATTTACTGTAATAAATGCAACTAGAATGGTGCGTCCAGATGCTCCACAGATGGTCCAATTTCCCAGAGTTTGGAAGCTGTTCTCACGACTTCGGTTTGTTCGAGAGTTTTAAATCATAATGTGCAAACAACTTGGACACTACAAAGAAAAAACGTGGTGTGTTTGAACAATGCGCTGATAGGTTTTAATATGTTTTTCCAACTTTAGTGGGCGTTCGCTTGTCCAAGTCTAGAACACATTTTTACGATTATTCGGACACCTTATTGCTGCTTCCTCCCAATGTTAATGAAAGTTGTCAAAGAATATTTCTGTCTTTATCCTAGATATTTAACCTTTTCTGTGTGTTGACGTTTACGACCAACCCTGGCTCTGTTATCTCTCTTAAGGAATGGGAGGCTCCAGCTATCTTGATAAACCAGTTCAACTCTCGGTCACGAAATGGTTTACGGCTGTGGGAACACTGGCTTCGAGGCCATTAAGGGTCAGACGCAAGTGATTCAGGGTGTCCAGCTGTTTAGTCTATCTCCTCAAATATGTTGTTTACTCTCTCTGAACTAGTTAAAAGGTCTATCGAGAGAGAGGCGCGGCAGAATTGATGTGGCAACCCACCCGGGCAGTCAGAACCTCTGGCTGCTCTGTGACTTGTGATGTGAATTTCTCCGGCCGTATACTTGTAATAAATATCAGTGTTTGACATCAAAGCTCCAACTCTCCTCGTGCCTCTCTGAGTCCTGACTCTCCATTGCTGCAGAAGTTTCCCTTACAAATGTGAAACGTCATTTTTTGTTATTGGGATCAGCTCCAAATTTGAATGGGTTCTTCCTCAGCCCATGCTTCACCCTTCCACCAAGTTTCAGGAAAATCAAACTCACCTTTTTCCTAGTCATTTCCAGAAAATATAACCTCCTTGGCAGAAGTAATTACCTACAGCAATAATAGTTCCATTGTCTCTGGGGATGCAAGACATAATAAAGCCGTAAACCCTGGTCTTTTTTATTATTAATCGGCACCAAACAACCAGCGCTGCACAAAAGGTCTACCTCGTTTTGCATCGACCTTCCGGAGAGCTTTCTGCTCTGCTTGCTGTAGATTATTGCAAAATTCAGTGTAGTATTGCCACGGCATGGACAAAAGCCAAGCAATTACTACACGTCAAAGACCTCGAATACGTCCTCAATGGATAAGGAGCTTTGTCGGGCAAAGAGACCATGCTGAACCCTAAAGACTCCTGCTCACAAACTCTTAAGGTTGTGTGGCTCGAGTGTGACAGGAAGTGACTGTTCCTCCGAGCGCAGAGTTTTAGTCAGACTTATTTAAAAGCAGAATACAAGTGCTCTGCATGCAAAGGGGGGAATAAAGTGCGTCACCAGTGCATGGATTTGTGCGATGAAGAAGATACGAAGATGTTTTTGCCTGGGTTTCTGCATGTTTTACCAACCATCTCACACTCCTGAATGGTACACTGTTGGCCTCAGCTCACTTTGGGTCCTAAATCAACCATTTCCATACACTTTTTGGGAGATTTTGTTCAGCTGTTTGTGAGTTGTTGGATGGGTGATAGCCTAAATTGAAGGCTTACCAGCTTCCGTGTGTCCCGATGTCATAAAACCCCCCTCCTCCTATTCTTCTTCTTCCCTTGGCTTTGGATTGGACTGGTTCTGTTTTTGTTATCGAAGCTTTCTTTTTACTGCATGATTTGGATCGATTCATGAATGAAATGTGCGCGTATCCATGTGTGTTTGCTTCGAGTGGAAATGTAGAAACGGTTGAACGAAAAGGGGAAAGAGAGTTTGCACTTTGCCCTTTCCAACCCTCTCTGTGTTGTCTGTCTTTCTCTTCATCTCTTGTTGCCAGTCAAGTTTGTCTTTCTGTCCTTTCGTGTTTAATTTGAAAGTACTTCTTTTTTGCCATCATCTCTACCTGCCTTATTCTGTTTCCATTTATCGTCATGTGTTTTGTTTTTGATTTGACGTCTTACTTTATTGTTTGACTATCAAACAACTTTCAGTATGTTATTTTGTGGTGACTGCTAAACACTTTAAGGAAAAATCGGCCACTCAGTTCACAACAGATAATTAAATGTACTTTATTGAACATGGCTCTTCTGGCCTAACATAGCCACACAAGAATTAGTCATTTATTGCCCAAGTTTAAAGAGGCCCTTTTATGCTTTTTGGGGTTTTTCCTTTCCTGTAGTTATGTAGATTTGTGTGCATGTAAATGGTCTGCAAAGGCTATAATCTCTAAATTCCCTCCAGAGGAAGTTTCTCTCCCACACACGCCATGCTCCTATTGGCTAGCGCTCCAACACATTGTATGTGATTGGCTAAGGGGTGGGACCTCTCAAAGCGGTTGACCAATCACAACAGAGCTGGCCAACTAACCAATCAGAGCAGACTGGGCTCTGGTTTCAGACAGAGGGGGAAAAGAGGTGCTGCAGCACAGGCAGTATGAGACAAGTAAAGAGCTTTTTGAACATTAAAGCATGGAGACATGTCCCAGTAGAGGAGAGGCACAACATATAAGGCGCTTTCACACCGGAGTACTTTTCCCGTTTAGTTCCGAGAACTTGAGAACTTTTACCCCCATTTTTAGTGCCTGCTAGAGAGGTGGTACTATCCTGGGGAGAAAAAAGTACCAATTTCTGATTGGCTGGGCGAATTGCAAACCACGCCCCGCAAAACTCTGAAAAGCTTTTTTAGGCCGCCATTGTATTTGCTGGCATTAGCATTATTAGCATAAGCATTAGCCCCGCGCACCAACGGAAAGAGAATAACTTATGGCAACACAAAAGAAAACATAGGAGCGGTGGAGATGAGGAGGTGTCGGCATTCTGGCGATTTACTCGGAAGGCTTCAGGAGAAGCTGCTGGGAGTCCCAGCAGTTTCTACTGAAGCCAGTCCCCAACTCCGGGGACTCCAGGTGGCAGTATACGCCGTGAAGTTGTTTGCGGCCTGCCAGTAAACCCAAAGCAGAAGAAGAAGAAGAAGTGACGTCAGCAGCTTCATTTGCGTAATCTTCCCTCAGGGGAACGCGATCGGCTCTTAGTTCTATGGGGGAACTAAGTGCTGGGAACTAAGTACGGCAAAGTACTTGATGTGAAAGCGGCTATATATATATATGAACCTGGAAATTAGCATAACGGGGCCCCTTTTTAGCAAAATACTGCTGTTAATAGGGTGTTGGGTTGTGAATTTGTTTCTTCTCACTTTTCTTGGAAGTGTTCCAATTCGCTGCTTCTCAGTGCATTCTCTAGGCTAGATTTGATTTAAAGATGAGGTTGCCCCACATTTCCATTCTCCTTTTCCGTCTCTCGAGCACCGAATAACTTCCTGTCACTGCTCTGATCGTTTTTAATGATGCTCTGAGCTCGGTTAGTCATCGAGAGCTAGCATCCTCTCTCTCCTTTTCCTTCCTCTTTCTTCCTCCTCTTCCTCTTCTTCCTCTTATCCTCCATTCTGAGCTGTAACACTGCTGCTACCAGGGTTTTTATTTCATGATGAGAAAAAGCAGTTGGGAAGGGGGGGGGGAGATATCGTTTAGGTTTCTTTTGTTCCTATAGGATTATTTGTTCCTTTATTTATTATATTTTTTCTGTTTCCCTGACGACTTCTGTGTGTTGTTTGTCAGTCTCCACGGTAACCACTCGCTGTTTTCTACGGCAACGGTAAGTTGTGTACAAACATCTATCACTGAACTGACCCCTCCCCTCCCTTTTCCCACCCTACCCCTGAACAAAAATGGGCATTTAATAAAGTAGTTTGTACAGTATTTGCAATATTAGTCAGTATAGTGATCTGCTGACAGATAGATATTATTGTTTATGTTATTTTACGAGTACACACAGCACCACAGACACACAAACAGACACAGCGTCTTTCAACGATTATTTTAGCGGTAATATTATCTCCACATGCCCTCCCTCCCTCACACCATGTCATTAACACCTCACTGGGAATGACCGAATGTAATCACCCTCCTCTATGCAATGACACGGCTATCCACAATCCATCTGATTAATTCTCCATCTGGACTCCAATGTGTACCTAGTCTTCATTTTCTTGATTAATAACAATAACCAAAAAAAAAACAATCAACAGAAATTGAAATGAAGCTTTTGCTCCTTGTTGCTCCCTACGATTTGCTTTGAGTGAATGCAGGCGCCTGAGCTGCAGGGCAAATAACGCTGCTCTGGTTTTGAATTTGTATTATTTTATTGACCTGCCTGCTTTAAGCTTAGTGTATATGTTGGCCAATACTAGCCAATGGGCAAAAAGAAAAGATATCAAAGGTTTAAGTATGAAGCTTTGAGCTAATGTTGCTAATGTACGACATGTAGCTAGCTAGCATCCGGGATAACCGTATTGCAGATACAGAATATCCCGTTTTGACTTGGAGGCGGTTGATTAGGGCAATATTAGGTAGCCTAATTTAAGAATCTTTCAGATAAATATTGGACATTTAAGTGAGAAAAATCATGGATACACTTGAAGTGGTAAATGTACAAAAAAAATATGAGAATATCCCTTTTTTTCTTGTACATTTCAGATGTTTTTCACTAAACTATCTTCGTCCCAGGGTCTTAAAAACTAACAAATAATGGCTTTAATACACCATTAGACAAAGACTTTTAAAATACAAGTCCTACTCTTATTTAGCAGTATCTTTGCAAATTAATTGTACATTCTGCTCCAAGTAAATATCATACATTGACAAGAAAGAAATGTGGATATTCTCTGAGATTAAAGGGGTACATTTAGTAGGATAAAAAACACCAAAAATTATCTCGTAAATTCGAATTTTTGAGTTAATTTACAGCTTTAAAAAAATAAACTATGCCGCTCCAAATGTGGTCAAATCAGTGTTGCCAGTGTTGTGTAACCATATGCATTTCTAAACCGATATGGGTTTACCGTACTGTGTTGGGGTCTCTTATTATGCTGCCATTTTGTTTGTTTTTTCTCTTTTTGGTTTGGTTTTTCTTGTAGTGGATTGTCTGTGTACTAGTAGTCGTAGTGGTAGTCGTAGTGTTCTGGTCTTTAGTTTGTGACACACAGTTATAATGCCTGGCAAAGTGTCTCATGTTTATTTGATTTCTCTCCTTTTTTGGGAATGAGGATTGCTCTCACTCTTTCTCTCTCTCTCTCTCTCTTATCTCTCACTCTTCTCTGTTCCCTCCATCCTTTGGTGCTCTGTTTCTCAACCCACCACATACAATGAGATTTCAGGAGAATGGTCACCAAATCTAATTGCTTTATTTGAATGATGCACCTTGGGATACATGTTATTTTTTTTTTAAACAGTAATTGTTATTTTTTTGTGTTGCTCATGTACATTTTTCTCCCTTTTTTCTCTTCACTCCATCTTAATGTCTCCTGGTTTTCTTTGTATATGGACTGGCTCTGTCTCTTTACTTCTCACCTGCATCCCTTCCTCTTAACTTACCTGTCCCATCTTTGTCTCGTATGTGTTCGATGTGGGAGTGCTGCGATCGTTTTGATTGGTCTCTATGCTGCATCCGACGCTTGCCTGATTGGCTGAATTTTTACTTTTTTTGGTTTTGTTACTCCACTCTTGGTCATGTGTTGCGCCCATATTTGGCTGCGTGTAATTTCTGTGTTATACGATTATTATTTTGTCCAAAAAAATGTTTTTTGCAAACCCCCTCTTCTCTCCCTTAGTTGTATTTTTTATTTTTGGAATATTTCTTTTTAGGTATGTAAACCCCCACAAGTTTGGTTTCATATGGAATGTGACTTCATTTTGTCCCGGTTTATGATTCAGGCTGGACTTGGGAGGGTTAAATGGGATGAGAGACGGCTGAATGTTTTATTAATTATTAACACTTTGAGTCTGCCTTCCATATTCTGTTGATTTGCATGTGATCCTGTCGACCGTATTTCATTAATTGCAAATAACACAAACAGAGGTACACACATTTATCAAAAAGCCCACAAATCCTCCGAAAATACTGACACACTAAAATTGGCATTTTCTCAGACCGTCAAATCAGAAGAAAACTACTTTGTTATTGATCAAATTTGTCTTATTTATTCTTTCACAAACACTCTTACAATATCTGGGCAACACAAATCAAACCTACATTCTCCAACATCCTAGCTGACCAATGTTCGTTAGCTGTGTAATATTTAATGCTAGCTCAAATAAAATATGACATTAACTTAAAACTGGAAACTATTCAAGCTAACGTCAGCTAACCTCCGAAAACAACTCAAGCTAACCTAATTTTCCCAATGCTAAAATAGGTTCATTAGCTGTTTAAATATGTAAAATCTAGCTAAATAATATATGTAACATAAAACTGTCATCATTTCAAGCTAACGTTAGTGAAAACCCTAGGTAACTAGTTTTTCCTATTGCTAACATGTTGTTAGCTGTGTTAATATGCTAAGGCTAGCAAAATAAACAACATACATTAGTACACAGGAAGTGTTTACCATTTTGTACCAAATGGTGCTGCTACTAATGTGCTTATTTTGTCGGAAATCCTCTCTGGCTAAACTCCTTAAAGTTACCAGTCAATAGAAAACTTTGAATGAGTCCTGACATCATTTCCCATTGACACAAAAATCCTTGATTTGATTAATTACACACATTTCCATTTCCAAATGTCTCCACTCAGACACCCGCGGACAGTCGTGTCAGATGGCTAACCATGCTTAAGCTAATTGAATGATTTGCCATTGACCTTGTCATTTGCAATGAGGGAAAAATGAGGTAAACCTCATTTCTATGTGAATGGAGCTCTGCAGATTAAAGAACATGACTCACGAGGGAACCGGTGCGAATTGCAGTCGATGCCTAATGGTCTCCTTAATGGGAGTGAGTGTGAGTGTGTGTGTGTGTGTGTGTGTGTGTGTGTGTGTGTGTAGTATGTGTGCAGACAGCACTCTCATTCCTCAGTCCTTCTTTCTCTCACACACACTCCCCTCATCGACCCAAAAAGGTCATTAATCTCTCGCCACACTCAGATGTAGAGCGTTGAACACCGCGACAGTATGGCTTTTTACACAGAGCTACAATCTCCTTCTCTTAAAACCCATCAAAGGAAGATCAAGGGAGCCTTTGAAGCTCAGAGAGGAGATTATCAGCCATCTTGGATTGAAAGCCCGAGCATTAGGACTGAAATGTCAGGCGTAGAAGACGCACACGCACCTAAAAAAAGGATAAAACACCTGAGCATGCAAAATAATAAAAGTACAAGCGGCGTTTCTTTTGCTGCAATTTACGGCCGCAATATAACCAAAGTCCCCCATGGCCACATTAATATCTGCCCACAATGAATCATCAAATCTCTGATGGGCAACTCGCTTCTTAATTGCGATGAGGACTGAAATCCCCCCTAACAGCCTAACCCCCGACCCACTTTAACACACAAACACAGACAAACAAACGAGCTAGCAGCCATCTTAGATGTTACATGTGTCTTTTTTTTAAATGTCATATTCTGCTTTATAGGTTTATATAGGAACAGGCATATCACACAACTGATGGGGGAAATTAGGGTTTTGTGAGAGTTTTTTTAGAACAAAATAAAAAAACTAAAATGTATTTAAAACAAAAAAATGAAATGTGCAATAATATAGAATAAAATAATAAAATGGACCAAAATAATATATAAATTAAAACATAAGAAATTAAAATGTAACTACTATAAATGATCAAATCAAATACATTAACTATATATTTAAAAAAATAAGAGCAAAGTAAAAATGTTCAGTAAAATGTGGAATAAACAAAAAATATGATAATAATATTTATTTAAACATAAGAAGTTCAAGTAAAAAGTGCAATAAAATATAATAATATTAACATAAACATACAATTAAAATGTGAAATAACAGATAAAATATTAAAATGTTTATACAAGTATTGTATAATAACAACAATAAATACGTGAGTGTACCAAGAAATATACAAAATAAAGACAATCACACTACGAGCACATGTTGGCAAACACGGTTAATATATTATTACTTTTAAAAAACCCACCCACACACATCAGCCTGGTGATCTAGCCCTTTGCGTTATTTAGTTGTTATTTGTTTGCGTTTTCTGGTGTTTATACCGTCGCTCCTCCTTCAGGTGAACAATGCCACAGCCCGGGTGTATGACCAGACAAGAAAAATGGTCAGCCCGTTTTCCTAACGGAGAGGCGGCCCTCAGCGCGCTGCCCTACGGTAACGGTAATGCACGCACGCATGCACACACACCACAACACACCAACGCACGCACGCACACACACACACCATGCATGTATACATCACTTCAGGGGACATTACATTGACTTACATGCTTTCCTGGAGACTTATCCTAACCTTAACCAACACATGCCTAACCCTAACCAAGTCTTCACCCTAAAATTAATGATTCCCCTTATGGGAACCTCCAATTTGTCCCCATAAGGGAGGGCTAGTCCCCACACGTGACGTGTAAAACAGATGTAGGTCCCCACAAGTATAGTAATGCTAGGCCACACACACACACACACACACACACACACACACACACACTAGTAATCCAAACGGCATCAGGCTCACAGCGAGAGGCAGATGAAAAACACACGATCAGTGTTTCCTCCCGCAGTTGCAGACCACATTATGTAAGGCCGTCAGCAAACACAATATCAAGGAGTTTATTTTAGATTTGATTATTTTTAACACCACCTACCAGCCATGACGACAGTTCACTCTCAGATTATCCATCTATTGCTTCAAATGTTCATTTCCAATACGATACTATGATGATTTACTGTCAGATCTAGTCTTAAGAGTTTCCGTGCAGCACTGCAGTTCGATTTGGAAAGATATTAACAAACTATTGTTTTATTGTTTATCGATTATCTTGCTTAGAAGTTGGATATGGGCAACCTGTATTATATTGCAATGTGTTATTCACTAATTGACCATTGTTCTTCTTCATTCAGTGATAGTGACTTCACTGACATCTATTGTATTCAAAATGGTCAGAATCAGTCCCCCTATTTAGCTTGTGTATAACACACTATAATGTAGTTGCCCACAGCTATCGTTAGTATTAATATATACAGTTTTATTAAGCTAGTTTCACTTCTAATACAATGTCAAATCTTAATTAAATGTTGCTTAGAAATGCTAAAAAGAGGGGTTCAAATATCATCTTAGCAAATCCGTGCCTCCCTGCTTTGCATACCATCTGTGCTGCTTCACCTGGAAGAGCTTCAGAGTTAGTGTGGCTGAGGGAATCTGTAATGAAGAAAGGCGCTCAGCCTCAATCAAAATCCATATTTTAAAGCATCGCTGCTCTGAGGCGCTCATCCCGTATCTCCTCTTCTGTCGCCGTGATTAAACTGGCTTTTTAAGTAGCTGGTGAACTATGAAAACCATTGAAATAGGGCCAATAAAAACTGCATTGTAGGTGTAGAGAAAAGTGTGTGTAAATGATAAATACTGTGCTCTTCTTCCCAAACTGCCCATTTTAACGATGCTCTCTCTTTTTGTGAATGTCAGCGGGGTGGAATTGAGTCCTATGATGGGAGCCATGTACGCACCTGAGATCTACGCAGGTAACTACTAACTCTCTCTGTCTCCACTGCCTACTTTACATTTTAATCACATTCCAATCTTTAATTTATATTAATGCTCTGCTTGCCGGACATTTCTCCTACCTGACACTTTTATTGATATCAAGGCCTCAAGGCAGCAATTGGATTATTCCCCTTCTCCCTTTTCTCCTTAATTCTGTGTGACTGCAGAACGACACAGTCTATTATTCTGTAGAGTCAGCAGTGCCCTTTCCTATCACACCTTCAAATAAAGGTCCTGTTTCCTTATAGAAAGCTCTGGAAAGCAAAAACTAAGTTACTGTATTCCTACAGGAAGTTTAAAAGGGATTTTTTAACCAAAAGTGACGTGTTTTTCAGAGTAAAAGCCCCATAGAGTTACCATCTCTTCGCGAAGCTCAGAAAGAGACATGTTTTTCAAAATAAAAGCCACATAAAGTTACTATATCCTTCAAGACTCAGCAAGATGCATGTTTTCAAAATAAAAATCCCAATAGATGGCTGTGTGTTTTTACAGGAAGCTCAGAAAAAGGAGTGCTTTTCAAAACAAAGCCCCATAGATTACGGTATCCTTACAGGAAGCTTAGGAAGAGGCTTGTTTTTCAAAATAATACCCCCATGGTTGTATGGTATCCTTGCTGGAAGATCAGGAGAAGTCATATTTTTTTTTCATATAAAAGTCCCCTAGACTAGAGTAACTTTATACTTTGACGAAGCTCAGGTTTAAGCTTATTTTTCAAAATAAAAGTCCCACAGAGTAACTTTATACTTTGAGATATCTCAGGTTTAAGCTTATTTTTCAAAATAAAAGTCACACAGAGTAACTTTATACTTTGAGGAAGCTCAGGTTAAGCTTATTTTTCAAAATAAAAGTCCACAGAGTAACTTTATACTTTGAGGAAGCTCAGGTTAAGCTTATTTTTCAAAATAAAAGTCACCAGAGTAACTTTATACTTTGAGGAAGCTCAGGTTAAGCTTATTTTTCAAAATAAAAGTCCCACAGAGTAACTTATACTTGTGGAAGCTCAGGTTAAGCTTATTTTTCAAAATAAAAGTCCCACAGAGTAACTTTATACTTTGAGGAAGCTCAGGTTAAGCTTATTTTTCAAATAAAAGCCCCATAGAGTAACTTTATACTTTGAGGAAGCTCAGGTTAAGCTTATTTTTCAAAATAAAAGCCCCATAGAGTAACTTTATACTTTGAGGAAGCTCAGGTTAAGCTTATTTTTCAAATAAAAGCCCCATAGAGTAACTCTATACTTTGAGGAAGCTCAGGTTTAAGCTTATTTTTCAAAATAAAAGCCCCATAGAGTAACTCTATACTTTGAGGAAGCTCAGGTTAAGCTTATTTTTCAAAATAAAAGCCCCATAGAGTAACTTTATACTTTGAGGAAGCTCAGGTTTAAGCTTATTTTTCAAAATAAAAGTCTCACAGAGTAACTTTATACTTTGAGATATCTCAGGTTTAAGCTTATTTTTCAAAATAAAAGTCACACAGAGTAACTTTATACTTTGAGGAAGCTCAGGTTAACCTTATTTTTCAAAATAATCACACAGAGTAACTTTATACTTTGTGGAAGCTCAGGTTAAGCTTATTTTTCAAAATAAAAGTCCCACAGAGTAACTTTATACTTTGAGGAAGCTCAGGTTAAGCTTATTTTTCAAAATAAAAGCCCCATAGAGTAACTTTATACTTTGAGGAAGCTCAGGTTAAGTTTATTTTTCAAAATAAAAGCCCCATAGAGTAACTCTATACTTTGAGGAAGCTCAGGTTTAAGCTATTTTTCAAAATAAAAGCCCCATAGAGTAACTCTATACTTTGAGGAAGCTCAGGTTAAGCTTATTTTTCAAAATAAAATCCCATAGAGTAACTTTATACTTTGAGGAAGCTCAGGTTTAAGCTTATTTTTCAAAATAAAAGTCTCACAGAGTAACTTTATACTTTGAGATATCTCAGGTTTAAGCTTATTTTTCAAAATAAAGTCCCACAGAGTAACTTTATACTTTGAGGAAGCTCAGGTTAAGCTTATTTTTCAAAATAAAAGCCCCACAGAGTAACTTTATACTTTGAGGAAGCTCAGGTTTAAGCTTATTTTTCTAAATAAAAGTCCCACAGAGTAACTTTATACTTTGAGGAAGCTCAGGTTAAGCTTATTTTTCAAAATAAAAGTCACACAGAGTAACTTTATACTTTGAGGAAGCTCAGGTTCTTATTTTTCAAAATAAAAGTCCCACAGAGTAACTTTAACTTTGTGGAAGCTCAGGTTAAGCTTATTTTTCAAAATAAAAGTCCCACAGAGTAACTTTATACTTTGAGGAAGCTCAGGTTAAGCTTATTTTTCAAAAAAAGCCCATAGAGTAACTTTATATACTTTGAGGAAGCTCAGGTTAAGCTTATTTTTCAAAATAAAAGCCCCATAGAGTAACTTTATACTTTGAGGAAGCTCAGGTTAAGCTTATTTTTCAAAATAAAAGCCCCATAGAGTAACTCTATACTTTGAGGAAGCTCAGGTTTAAGCTTATTTTTCAAAATAAAAGCCCCATAGAGTAACTCTATACTTTGAGGAAGCTCAGGTTAAGCTTATTTTTTCAAAATAAAAGCCCCATAGAGTAACTTTATACTTTGAGGAAGCTCAGGTTTAAGCTTATTTTTCAAAATAAAAGTCTCACAGAGTAACTTTATACTTTGAGATATCTCAGGTTTAAGCTTATTTTTCAAAATAAAAGTCACACAGAGTAACTTTATACTTTGAGGAAGCTCAGGTTAACCTTATTTTTCAAAATAAAAGTCACACAGAGTAACTTTATACTTTGTGGAAGCTCAGGTTAAGCTTATTTTTCAAAATAAAAGTCCCACAGAGTAACTTTATACTTTGAGGAAGCTCAGGTTAAGCTTATTTTTCAAAATAAAAGCCCCATAGAGTAACTTTATACTTTGAGGAAGCTCAGGTTAAGTTATTTTTCAAAATAAAAGCCCCATAGAGTAACTCTATACTTTGAGGAAGCTCAGGTTAAGCTTATTTTTCAAATAAAGCCCCATAGAGTAACTCTATACTTTGAGGAAGCTCAGGTTAAGCTTATTTTTCAAATAAAATCCCCATAGAGTAACTTTATACTTTGAGGAAGCTCAGGTTTAAGCTTATTTTTCAAAATAAAAGTCCACAGAGTAACTTTATACTTTGAGATATCTCAGGTTTAAGCTTATTTTCAAAATAAAAGTCCCACAGATAACTTTATACTTTGAGAAGCTCAGGTTAAGCTTATTTTTCAAATAAAAGCCCCATAGAGTAACTTTATACTTTGAGGAAGCTCAGGTTTAAGCTTATTTTTCTAATAAAAGTCCCACAGAGTAACTTTATACTTTGAGATATCTCAGGTTAAGCTTATTTTTCAAAATAAAAGTCACACAGAGTAACTTTATACTTTGAGGAAGCTCAGGTTAAGCTTATTTTTCTAAATAAGAAATAATTCTGGTATCAATGCATAATTAGCATGTTTCTCCCCCTATTTTGTCCATCCACACTATCTCCCTTCTTCTCTAAATCACCTGCTTTTCTCTCTCTCTCTCCCCCCCCTTCAGTCCCAGGGTTCCCCTACTCTTCAGCAGCGGCAGCAGCCACCACAGCAGCAGCAGCGTTTCGCGGGGCTCACCTGAGAGGCCGCGGCCGACCCGTCTACAGCGCTGTGCGAGCCGCCGTGCCTCAACCCGCCATGCCTACATACCCTGGGTAAGAACAGACTTAAAAGAAGACTTAAATAAATCTAATAAATTAAGTAAAAAGTGCTATGAATGGATATAGCATAAGATAAAATGTAAATATGATTAGAAACAAGGCAGTCTAGTAAAAACGTGAAAAGATTGAAATACAATCTAAAAAAATTATATAATTTAAGAATTTAAGAAAAATGTGAAGACATTTTTTTTAATAGAATACAAATATTAATATAAACATTTCATAAAAGGATAAAGAATAGATAAAATGTAAATTTAATATAAACAATCCAGTTAAGTAAAAATGTGAAAAAAAAATAATACAATATTTTTAATAAAATGTTAAGAATTAAGTAAAAATGTGAAATTAAAAGATAACAAAATAGAGTAAAAGTAAAGTAAAATGTGCAAATGTATAATAATACAAACAGCAATAAATATGTACAAATCTGTGTTAGTATTGATAAAGATAATAATTCTGAAATGCACAATTCAAAGTGTGTTTTAGCCGCTGATGGTGAAATCAGAACTATGAGAGTTATTGACGTCACACATTTGTAGCTGCCCTATATCTGCACTGAGTGTTTTAACACATTTGAGAAGTACTAAAAGTCAGGATCAATTGTTTTGTTCAGTGGCCTTTAAATCTATTGAGGAACCACTTCACAGAATCCTTCCCCCGCTCCCGGTTTAATACAGCGGCTCGTGCTCACACGTCATTCACACTTCACATCCCTTCCCTCTGTCACTCAGTTCATAAGCTCTTCAGCTCTGATGGGATTGCACCATTCGAGCTTCATTTGAATAAAACCCCGCAGATACCAAGCCATCAGCAGATTAGCATAAACACACACAAAGCACATCGAGCCATTATGCAGAAGCAGAATTATTCCACGTTCCCCGTTAACTGTGTGTTGTGTCCATCAGTGTGTGTACTGTGCATGTTGTTGTTCCGTGCTGTGATGATTGGCTAATGGGGTCGACTCGTGACTGCTCAGATCAAAGCAGAATTGATTGGTTATTGGCTTTTCTTACTATGATGATGATGATGATGAAGCTGAACAAGATGAAATACCCCTCCATATCTGCTCCACTAGAAACCAAAGCACACCTCTGAGATTTCATAAGAGCATCAAAGCAGATTTAAAGGTCACCTATTATGCAAAATCCACCTTTTCATGTCTCTTCTTCATCAACATGTGTCCCCTCTTCTTCATGTCTCTTCTACATCAACATGTGTCCCCTCTTCTTCATGTCTCTTCTACATCAACATGTGTCCCCTCTTCTCCATGTCTCTTCTACATCAACATGTGTCCCCTCTTCTTCATGTCTCTTCTACATCAACATGTGTCCCCTCTTCTTCATGTCTCTTCTACATCAACATGTGTCCCCTCTTCTTCATGTCTCTTCTTCATCAACATGTCCCCCTCTTCTTCATGTCTCCTCTACATCAACACGTGTCCCCTCTTCTTCATGTCTCCTCTACATCAACATGTGTCCCCTCTCCTCTTCTTCATGTCTCTTCTACCTCAACATGTGTCCCCTCTTCTTCATGTCTCTTCTACATCAACATGTGTCCCCTCTTCTTCATGTCTCTTCTACATCAACATGTGTCCCCTCTTCTTCATGTCTCTTCTACATCAACATGTGTCCCCTCTTCTTCGTGTCTCTTCTTCATCAACATGCGTCCCCTCTTCTTCACGTCTCTTCTACATCAACATGTGTCCCCTCTTCTTCATGTCTCTTCTACATCAACATGTGTCCCCTCTTCTTCATGTCTCTTCTACATCAACATGTGTCCCCTCTTCTTCATGTCTCTTCTACATCAACATGTGTCCCCTCTTCTTCATGTCTCCTCTACATCAACATGTGTCCCCTCTTCTTCATGTCTCCTCTACATCAACACGTGTCCCCTCTTCTTCACGTCTCTTCTACATCAACATGTGTCCCCTCTTCTTCATGTCTCTTCTACATCAACATGCGTCCCCTCTTCTTCACGTCTCTTCTACATCAACATGTGTCCCCTCTTCTTCATGTCTCTTCTCTTCTTCATCAACATGTGTCCCCTCTTCTTCATGTCTCTTCTACATCAACATGTGTCCCCTCTTCTTCATGTCTCTTCTACATCAACATGTGTCCCCTCTTCTTCATGTCTCTTCTACATCAACATGTGTCCCCTCTTCTTCGTGTCTCTTCTCGTCAACATGTGTCCCCTCTTCTTCATGTCTCTTCTACCTCACACTCACATGTGTCCCCTCTTCTTCATGTCTCTTCTACATCAACATGTGTCCCCTCTCTCTTCTGTCTCTTCTTCATCAACATGCGTCCCCTCTTCTTCACGTCTCTTCTACATCAACATGTGTCCCCTCTTCTTCATGTCTCCTCTACATCAACATGTGTCCCCTCTTCTCCATGTCTCTTCTACATCAACATGCGTCCCCTCTTCTTCACGTCTCTTCTACATCAACATGTGTCCCCTCTTCTTCATGTCTCTCTACATCAACATGTGTCCCCTCTTCTTCATGTCTCTCTCTACATCAACATGTGTCCCCTCTTTCTTCATGTCTCTTCTACCTCAACATGTGTCCCCTCTTCTTCATGTCTCTTCTACTTCAACATGTGTCCCCTCTTCTCATGTCTCTTCTACATCAACATGTGTCCCCTCTTCTTCATGTCTCTTCTACATCAACATGTGTCCCCTCTTCTTCATGTCTCTTCTACATCACATGTGTCCCCTCTTCATGTGTCCCCTCTTCTTCATGTCTCTTCTACATCAACATGTGTCCCCTCTTCTTCATGTCTCTTCTACATCAACATGTGTCCCCTCTTCTCTCTTCATGTCTCTTCTACATCAACATGTGTCCCCTCTTCTTCATGTCTCTTCTACATCAACATGTGTCCCCTCTTCTTCATGTCTCTTCTACATCAACATGTGTCCCCTCTTCTTCATGTCTCTTCTACATCAACATGTGTCCCCTCTTCTTCATGTCTCTTCTACATCAACATGTGTCCCCTCTTCTCCATGTCTCTTCTACATCAACATGTGTCCCCTCTTCTTCATGTCTCTTCTACATCAACATGTGTCCCCTCTTCTTCATGTCTCTTCTACATCAACATGTGTCCCCTCTTCTCCATGTCTCTTCTACATCAACATGTGTCCCCTCTTCTTCATGTCTCTTCTACATCAACATGTGTCCCCTCTTCTTCATGTCTCTTCTACATCAACATGTGTCCCCTCTTCTTCTATGTCTCTTCTACATCAACATGTGTCCCCTCTTCTTCATGTCTCTTCTACATCAACATGTGTCCCCTCTTCTTCATGTCTCTTCTACATCAACATGTGTCCCCTCTTCTTCATGTCTCTTCTACATCAACATGTGTCCCCTCTTCTTCATGTCTCTTCTACATCAACATGTGTCCCCTCTTCTTCATGTCTCTTCTACATCAACATGTGTCCCCTCTTCTTCATGTCTCTTCTACATCAACATGTGTCCCCTCTTCTTCATGTCTCTTCTACATCAACATGTGTCCCCTCTTCTTCATGTCTCTTCTACATCAACATGTGTCCCCTCTTCTCATGTCTCTTCTACATCAACATGTGTCCCCTCTTCTTCATGTCTCTTCTACATCAACATGTGTCCCCTCTTCTTCCATGTCTCTTCTACATCAACATGTGTCCCCTCTTCTTCATGTCTCTTCTACATCAACATGTGTCCCCTCTTCTTCATGTCTCTTCTACATCAACATGTGTCCCCTCTTCTTCATGTCTCTTCTTCACATCAACATGTGTCCCCTCTTCTTCATGTCTCTTCTACATCAACATGTGTCCCCTCTTCTTCATGTCTCTTCTACATCAACATGTGTCCCCTCTTTCTTCATGTCTCTTCTACATCAACATGTGTCCCCTCTTCTTCATGTCTCTTCTACATCAACATGTGTCCCCTCTTCTTCATGTCTCTTCTCTCACACATGTGTCCCCTCTTCTTCATGTCTCTTCTACATCAACATGTGTCCCCTCTTCTTCATGTCTCTTCTACATCAACATGTGTCCCCTTTCTTCATGTCTCTTCTCATCAACATGTGTCCCCTCTTCTTCATGTCTCTTCTACATCAACATGTGTCCCCTCTGTGGAAAGAGACTCTGAAAGTTTCAGGAACAAAGATTCTCTCTCTTTTTGATCCATTTCTATAAAAACCTGTCTGAAAATGAGCTGATCAGATTTTGGCCACTTTATGATGTCATAACGATATGTTTTGGTGTGTAACCATTAGCCAATCACCAACCAAGGTAACCCCCCCCTCCCCCTTATCACCTGAATCCCTCCTAGAGCACCATTGAGTTCTTTGTAACCAAATGTCTCTCAGAGGGGCTGGGAGGGCTCCTTATTTCATCTACAGTAACAGACAGAGAATCAGCACTTTGGAAACAGGGCTGAAACAGAGGGGATTATGGGTAATGCTGCAATGATCTGTTTGGTGTTCAATCAGAGACAGGCTCTGGATAATCTGAGACCTGTGATATATTGATGAGAAACAGTATAATAGGGGACCTTTAATGTGTTGGTTTTAAATTGTAGCGGGGGAATAAGAGATCTTCTGGCTGGCACTTCAGCTCAAGGACATGAATCTGCTATGAGTCACAGTAGTGCCCTTTACAAAGAGACATCTGTAGAAGATGAGGAAAGACATGTGGAAATAATAAATATGTAAATAAATAAGTAGTTCCTCTTTTAAATTCTCATAAATTACATTTCTAATCCAAAATCTTTTGTTTGATTTGGATTTATTTTTTTTTACATAATAAAATGTATTCTTTAAGCCTTTATTTTATACGTTTTTGCTTTTGCCTTTTAATAATAAAGAATTAAAAAAAAAAAATACAATCGAAAAACGTTGATATCATCATTTATTTGCAAAAAATAAAATATGTATATAAGGAAATAATTGAAATATAAATGAAAAATGCTTAAAATTAAATATTATATCGTATTTTGTTATGTCTATATTTCAACAACTATTTATTGTATGTTTTCTTATGTATGCAAATGTATTTATTTCTTATATGTATTTTCTTAATATTTATGTGTTGTATTATTATTTTTTGTTATTATTTATTATATATCTATTTCCTTTATTATTTAAAATAACCACATTTATTTAACTGTTTCTTGCACATATGTAGGCTTTATCAAGTCTCTCCTATGACTCCACAATCAGCTGTATGTTCAGTAATGGAGCTCAGTGGGAGCTGTATTTGCTCTGCATGCTGCATGGGTGTGAATAACGTTTCTCTCTCTGTCTCCCCCTCTCTCTCTCTTCATAATGATGTTCTGCGTGACCTTCCTCCTCTCTCAGTGTGGTGTATCAGGATGGGTTTTACGGCTCTGCAGACTTATATATGTAAGTAAACTCACCTCCCACCGACACTCCCTCCTCTCTCTCTCTCCCCCCTCTCCTCACAGCTTATCCTGCGTTTTCTTTCCCTCTGGGCTGTGATTCTGCATGTGTGTGTCCACAAGCTGCCTGCAAACACTATAAACCACACCTTCTTATTAAGTCATTTCAAACGCAGCTCGGGTCAAAAAAGGTTTAAAATAGCTGCAAAAACGTAAGAATGGTGAATCTCAAACTGTGTGTTTGTGTGTGTGTGGTGTGTGTGTGTGTGTGTGTTTGGGTGTGTGTGTGGTGTGTGTGTGGTGGGTGTGTGTGTGTGTGTTTGTGTGTGGTGTGTGGTGTGTGTGTGTGTGTGTGTGTGTGTGTGTGTGTGTGTGTTGTGTGTGTGGTGTGTGTGTGTGTGTGTGTGTGTGTGTGTGTGTGTGTGTGTGTGTTGGTGTTGTGTGTGTGTGTTGTGTGTGTGTGTGTGTGTGTGTGTGTGTGTGTGTGTGTGTGTCCTCTTTCTCTCATGTCCCGTAATTACATTGAGTTTTTCTATACGAGTTTCTCCCCCCTGCTTTCCCTCCCCTTTTTCTCCCTTTGTGATAATAATCCTAATACAAACGCGACCCCGACCCGTTCCCTTTCCTCCCTCTGTCCTCTCTGATAAAACACCCCCCCCCCCCCCCCCCCCCCCCCCCCCCATATAGAAATGCAATATACTGACACTGACTTGGTTTTGTGAATGTATATAATCTAGTCTATATGTATGTAAAACAGGTTTTGGGCGTTAATATGTCATATATATGTATTTCTTTACTAAGGGCTGTACTACAGTGTACATTTATCAGGATTTAGCTACTTTTTTATGACCTTATCGACCTAAAAAAATAGAGGAAAATGTTGTTATAGAGCGGTGGAGTGATGGCGTTTGTTTGGTTAGGTTAGCATAATGTTTTCAATGAGAGATCACGTTGGTTTTTTTAAAGAATAAAAGCCAACAAATGTGTCTTCAAGCAGAATATTTTTGTAGGATTAAAACACGTCTAGAATTGTTCAAATAAGTATTTTTCTAAATGAAAAGACGACAAAAGAAGCTTTGCCGGGTTAAGGAAGAAGCTTCGACCCTATTTTTCGTACTAAATTCAAGAAGTTTTTGTATTTAATACAAGTTTATATCGCCTATAACTGCATAACTATATTACTTTCTAAACGTTAACCTTTGAGATGAGATATTGCACAGAGTAAAACATACATGGTGTAGTATCTCGAGAATTCATTACATTCTATAAAAAGTCACAAATATTTCCATATCTCTAATCTTTCTTAGAATGAGATGTCAGTATATTCCACCTCTATACGGCGCCCCATCATCCCCACACCTTAGCCCAGGTGTCTCCTCCTCACACACACACATTATTAACTCTTAACTTTCTGTGTGTGTGTTTAGGGAGGTTATCCTGCTGCTGCTGCTGCCGCGGCAGCCGCCTACCGCTACGCCCAGCCGGCCGCCGTAACCGGGGCAACCGCTGCAGCCGCCGCCTACAGCGACAGGTGAGGTCACACACACACACACACACACACACACACACACACACACACACACACACACACACACTCACACACACACACCTTTGTTAACGTTTCCATCTACACTTGTGTTCACCAGGTCACTTTCGTCGAGACTTCTCCACATTTCTCCTTCGATTAGATTTCCTCTTTCCAATTACTGCAGCGTTTTATTTGGACTCTGATGGTTGCCTGGGTCCAGACCTTTGAATCCGCCCACATTATGTTGACTGGAAATTAGTTTAAAAAGGATCACAATTCTGTCAAGAATCGGGAAAAGAGGAGAGCCAATTAAAAACAAACTCAAATGCTTCCATGTCAAAGGGGGGCTTTGGGTTTTGTCAGTGTCCTTTGTGTATTCTGTTACTATTAAGTATCCCTTGGTTTCAACTTGGTTTGGCCAAGCCACTATATAGGCTCCTTGGTTTGTCATTGTAGCAGGTCCGTTTGTTGAGTTTACACCTGCTGAGGTGATGCCATGTTTCTTTGAGGTATTTTCTGTTGACCTCTTTTATAACAGGGGGTCCGCGGGGTCTTAAAAAGTATTAAAAGTTGATAAATCAATTTAGCGAAAATGAAGGCTATTAAAAAGTATTAAACGGCATTTCCCAAGGCATTACATTTAGTAGCTTGTTTTCAATAAGTATATAAACTGTCTAAAGAGGTTGTATTCTACAGTGTGCCTGAATGTAATCATTGTGTAGGTGTGTAGTGTGATTCTGTGTAGTTTATTTATGGCATCCCGTTGGATGTGACGTCATCTGAACAGGACATCGCGCGCTCACTGCTTGATAGCGTGCGAAGGTCCGTTTACGCCGGTTGTTAACAACATCGTTATGGGGAAATGCAAGTCTGCGTCCAAATGGTTGGAAGATAAGGAGGAAGGACAATCAATACTGTATATAGTCAATGTGAGGTAAAGTGTGTCGCCAAGGTAACCGGTTAAAACTCAAAGTGGCGATGAGCTCTTAAAATGTATGGAAAGGGTCTTAAAAAAGGTCTTAAAAGGTTTTACACCTGACTTCAGGATTCCTGCGTATTCCCTGAATAGGCTTAGTTATTAGAAATGAATATTGGTTTATGTTTTTCTTTGGATGTTATGGGTAAATAAAAAAACCCAGTTTATTTAAACCCACTCCTGTGTCCGTTTTGCCGTACTGCTTGGTCCATGGTAATTAGCAGTTATACTTGTATATAGACATACTTGCACATCATGCAATAAGTAAACAAACAAAACAATGAGAAATAAAAACATGATCAATACTTCGGCCTTACAAAAAAAAAAGGAAGGTAGAGTTGTTTTGGTCTTTATTTCTTTAAAACCAAAATGTGTAACTTCCTGTATGTTGTGTTCCCTAGTTACGGCCGAGTGTACACTACAGACCCGTACCACGGTTTAAATCCAGCCGCCGCTGCTTATGGAGTCGGAGCAATGGTGAGTTAACTGACAAACTCTCTGCACAAAACACACTATTTATACTTTTAAGATGCACGGCACCCTCTGTATTTTCAGGGTAATGCAAGTGGATGCATGGGGTCTGCACATGTTAAGTTATGTTTGGATCCACCATAGGCCTTTCTTTTTTGTGTGTCCTCAACAGGACATTGCACTCACATTGCAAGTGAGTTAAACAAAAAAAAAGTGCACATTTGTCTCATTAAATGCATATTTTGTCGATTTCACTGCTACCTGTTTAGAGTACATTTGATGGAATAATACAGCGCTGTTACTTCATTGTTTATTGACGTGTTGTTTCTTTTTGTCTCTTCCAGGCCAGTTTATACCGGGCAGGATACAGTAGGTTTGCTCCGTACTAAAAGAATAAATAAAAAAAAACACAAATCACATCCGAGGAATTTCACATCGCTCCCAAAAAACCCTTTTTCCAGCTCTTTGTTTGGCAGCAGCTCCCCTCCACTCTCCTGCAGGCGGACAATAGTGACAACTCATGTTTTTTTTTTGTGTCATTTTGTGGCGACAGAGGTCATTGTGCCACATCGTCAAACTCTCTGTCCTCGAAAAACAAACCTGCCACGAAAAAAACAAAACAACCCTGCGACTTTGAACTACAGGGCGTGATTTCGGACGTTTTTTTACTACACTACGGGACCTGGAAGGAGTGAGACTTCACATCTTTTTCCCTCTCTGACAGTATATCCACCGCCCTATAGGAGCTCATATATCCACACTTTAAGCAGACGGTATCCTCTACATTTCAAAAAGACGCTACTCTAAAAGGTACTCGAAAATGTAGGAATTATTATGATTTTTTGTGCATTTATCCGGAAGGACCTGGGAGCATTTGACTGACAGAAACCACTCTAAACACGGCATGGGAATTTATCGTTTTTTGCTCACTACTTTCCCCTTGAATTTACAATCATGTTAAGAAAACGACAAGGAAAAAGACGATAAAAATGACTTTTATTTTCTGTATTACCTCACTCTTCTTTTACTTATTTTTGCTGCCATTTGATAAGTATATAAAGCAGCCACAGAGACATCCTGTTATACTCATTTAACCAACAACACTAAGACGGGATCCTGTATCTCCGTCCTTTTCCCCCCGCCTCTTCTCTAAAGGCTCGTCCTCGATTTTCTCCTCGTCGCGCTTCTTCTTCTTCTTCAAAAAAAAACCCATCATGAAACATTCCTTCAAATGAACGCTCATCGAAAACGATTAGCCGATTCAAAGCGGGAACACACACCTACATTTCGGGAAGCTCATCATCCCTCCTGGCCAATCAGAGGAGGATTAGTGAATCCCGACAGAATTAGAAATTGGAGACGCAGAGATCGAACAGAACAGGAGTGTCTGATATTTATACTCATCATTGTTAAGGACACCATGATTTGTCATTTTAAAATCCGTCATTATTATTCTGGGATTGTTTCGGGTCCGAGGAGTTTGTATGTTTCTCCATATACTCTCACTTTGTTGCTATTATTGGTTCCAAAGATTTTTATTCTGAAATAAGCACATTTTTTTAATTTTGGTCCTGATGTATTTCCTAATTTTCTTTGTGTTTCTTTGTGCCTTTTATTTAGTTATATATAGTTTTCAGTACAGCACCCTGGGGAAATGTCATGTTAGCAGCAGCAGTGTGCAGGATTTGGGAATTCACAAAAACAAATTCGGACCACTCATTTATGCCAAGACAAGGGAAATCAGAGCAGATGGAGTCATGAGGGATATGCAGAAAGACAGAGCTGATATTATGGATTGTGTTTTTGCCGTTAGGGCCAAATTACGGCGAAATAAATCGTCCAAAAACGTCCAGAAAAAGAGGAGAGGGTTATTGTGAAGGTGAGAGCCATTAATCATCAGTTGACAGGACAACAAACGTCCCCTGCTGTGTATTGTTTTTTTTTATTTCAGTACAAGGAGTTTTTTTGTATGATTGTGTGCAGTAGGTCCAATGAGTATTTTCGACGAGCATTACCTCTTGTTCTTTTTTGGGTCTTTTATTATTCCTTACAAGTATTATCAGAAGTGTTGCTATGCATGCTTTTGTGAGAGAGGAAGTCAGAATCCTGTTTTCATTATGTGCATGAATTCAAATCATAGTGCTGGAGGAGAGGAGGACGGGGGGGGGTGTTTACAGAGCAAGAGGAGGATGTTGATGCGAGGAGTAAAAGGTCCAGGGGGGAAAGGAAGTTGATTTGCTTCAATACTCCGGGTTACGGCTGCTCTGTGCCTCGGTTTGTAATCACCAGTTTAATTTGGGACGTGCGGACCCCCCGTGGTTCTCTTTTATACCGACAGTAAAATCACCTAATGATCATTGGCTTTGAGATGAAAAGAAGACGCTGGTGAAACAGCTAGCGCCACCTTTCTGGTGCATCGAGCAGCCACTGTGGTGCAGGAATGAGTCCTAAAACCAGGAATGAGTTAGCATTTTAGCACGGGCTCCCTCTTATCAAACTCAATTTGAATTTATTTTTGGTTAGACGCCTAAAATAAGGTCTGTGGTTAACACAAACTGAAGATATTTTCATCATTTGTTCAACACGTAGCTGAAAAAGACGACTAAGCGTCATCGGGCTGAACGTTAGCCACCTTTAGCTTAGCGGTGGTGACGTGAAGTCATGTAATTCCTTTATAGCCTCACGTTAGCTTACAAGACTCTCACTTATTGTTCTTCTACATCAAATATGTCAGTAAATACCCCACGAGTAATTATCCAAAGCTTGTAGGTGTTCTAAAAACATCAGTTACTAGCAAGTGGCAAAGAGAAACAACATTAGCCGCCATTAGCTTAGCGGTGTCACGCAACCGTGTTCACTTATAGCCTAGCGTTAGCTTTTTGCTACATTTCAAAAATCATAAAATTGCCGGTATAATACGGATATTATCATGCTGAACAAATCATCATAGAAAAGGTGTTTGCCACTGATTTTAATGTCTGCAATATTTCAAAAGCTGATAAAAAAATCCCATTGGCTTTTTGTCGAGGGAGCTCTTTAGATGCTAACTCTAATGGTAGTAAATCTGATTTGCTGCAGAGGTGCATGCTGGGACAAAGTTCTCCTCTGACCCTCGAGTGGAACAGTGGGAGGTGTTTTTGTACAGGGATTTCATAAATGACTTTGAACTGCATGTGGATTTTTTTTTTTTTGTAATGTCACATGCTCTTAAAAGCTCATTTATCCAAGTGATTTTTTTTTCAATAAGTGACATGTATTTTCTCACAATGTTCATTTTGCCATCCTTGTGTCTGCCTTCTGTTTATTCTCTCCATTATTATTGAATGTATATAATAAATAAACTGTTTGGTTTTTAAATTGGTCTGGGAATACTTATTACTTCTATATGCTTAATAATTATTAATTTGAGCACTTTTCCATGTTCTCAAAGCGCTTTAAATGATATATATATAAGACGTGTAATTACATCGAATACTGTGGATAATTTAGCAATTTAGGGGGAAGTGCCTTGCCCAAGGACACATCTAAACTATATATACTTATATACCTTTATCAAGTTTAAAGGGAGGATTTGTCCTAAAAACACAATTGCATCTTTTTCCTCTTACCTGTAGTGTTAGTCATCCATTTTTGATTGTTTTAGTGCGAGTTGTCGAGTGTTGGAGATGTCTGCCATCGCTCCAATATAATGAAACTAGATGGCCCTTAACGGTCCCATGTCATGCTTTTCTGGTTATTACCCGTCCCCTTGTGTGTTATGAAGGTTTTTATGCATGTGAACGGTCTGCAGAGTCACAAACCCTCAAAGTACACCCTGTAACGAGTAAAACTCGTTAAAAAAGAAATTGGCCCAAATGGACCAATCCTTGGAGCACCTCACACACCAGGATCCCTTGGCTAACTAACAGGGAGTCCCCATTGCATAGAGCTCCCTGAACGTTGGTAATAGACGATTTGGGATCGCGGAGAAATGCTCTCCGCAGACCCATTCTCACAGCGTTATATAACCTTTTTCTTTCTCAATATTAAGTCACACTTATTGTTTTTACTTCGGCTGTGAGTGTGTGTGTGCTCAGGATGAGTTTTGCTTGTTCTCGCTGTATCACCGACCCGGAAACCTGTCCGCTCCTCGCAGCAGCGGCGAGCAGCAACGAGCCTCGCAACGTCCCGACCAATCAGAGCACACTGGGCTCACAGGGAGGGGTGGCAGGAGCTCCAACAAGCCGTTTAGGACAGAGTGAATACACATACAGAGATGCTGAGAAACCATTGTGAATTTGGAAAATTGCACAATTTAAATCTATTCTAGACCTCAACAATGGAAATATGATCAGTAGAAATGGCCATGACATGGGACCTTTAACTTATGATGCTTGAAGCGCCATTAAAAAACATTTGCAAATCTGTAAAGCAATGACTCTTTCCAGAAATGATGATCCCGCTCCTCGAGAAAAAATCCATGAGCAGTTGCAGTAGAGACTATTTATCAAACTACAAACTACATGGAGGCATTTGCTTAGTTTGTACTTGGTTTCGGATGGTAACTGGTTCAAGACAGTTAAAAAATGACATCTAAAAGACAATTTTGTCAGCAGTTTAATGTAGGAAACATTGTCTTTCTACCAAACTAAACCATGTGGCGATGGCTCTGAATGGAGGGGCTTGGCTTTGGATCAAATGGTCACGGTTTCAAGTCCACACATGGGGCAAAACTGAGCCAAACCTAGAGTCCCTTCGCTCTAACACCTCTCTGTAAATGCAAGCGTTTGTGCATGTCTGTATTTCAGGTGTATTGTATACTCTAAAAACATTGAATCTCCTCTTGTGGGATTCATAATTATTGTGGGATTTGTCTCTTCTATTACTGCTGAATGTGGGGATACGTTTCCAAGGTGTAGTTTGGTCGAAAATAATAACTTAGATTTATATAGCGCCTTTCAGGGGACCCAAGGTTGCTTTACAGAAAAAAACATTACATTGCATTTAGCTGACGCTTTTATCCAAAGCGACTTACAATAAGTGTATTCGACCAAGAAGATACAAACTTGAAGAAAACAGAATCATATAAGTACATCAGGCTTCATAGAGCCAAAACATTTCAAGTGCTACTCAACTGGCTTTAGATAAGCCAGTCCTTTATTAGTATATAAGTGCTTTGTTATAGTTCTATCGCTCGAAGTGGAGTCGAAAGAGATGAGTTTTCAGTCTCCCCGGAAGGTGTGTAAGCTATCTGCTGTCCTGATGTCAATGGGGAGCTCATTCCACCATTTTGGAGCCAGGATAGCAAACCCATGTGTTTTTGCTGATGGGAACTTGGGTCCCCCTCGCAGCGAGGGTGCAGCGAGCCGTTTGTCTGATGCAGAGCGGAGTGCACGTGCTGGGGTGTACGGTTTAACCATGTCCTGGATGTAGGAAGGGCCAGATCCATTCGCAGCATGGTACGCAAGTACCATTGTCTTGAAGTGGATTCTAGCAGTTACCGGAAGCCAGTGAAGGGAGCGGAGTAGTGTGGGAAAATTTAGGAAGGTTGAAGACCAGACGAGCCGCTGCATTCTGGATGAGCTGCAGAGGTCGGATGGTACATGCACAAAAACAGGGGTAACACTTTATATTAAGGTACACTTATTCACCATCAACTAGTTGTTAATTAATATAAACTGCTAGCTTATTGGTTATGAACAAGACTTCACTTTAAAATAGGGAACATATTTTTAGATATAAATACCACATTTTGACACAAATAACACTTGTAGTTTCATGTCTTGTTACATAAGAATAGATCATATTTGTTAAGTGTTATTATGGGATAATTACTATGCATGCCTTATTAGACCCATATTGAGCAAATTAAGACCAAGACTCATGTAACTACTTCCTTACTTACAACAAATAAGCACTAATTAGAGGGTTATTGAGGAAAAACTCTCAGCTAATGGCTTATTACTTGCAGAATATTGTCATGTAGAATAAGGCATTAATAAGTGTTTTATAATGACTAATAAAGAGCCAATATACTGCTAATATGCATGTTAATGAACAACTATTGATGGTGAATATGTGTACCTTAATATAAAGTGTTACCGAAACAGGAGTAAAACAAACAACAAAGAAAGAAAGTAGTTCCTATAAGCTGCTCACGACAAGCGGTTTTATCTTGAGTTACTGAGTCATGATTTTTGGAAAGAGGCATTGCTGTGAATGTATATTGTTGTTGCTTTGAGCACCAGAAACCATCCACTATCTTTATATTGGAGACAACTCTATACCTCCAACACAGCACTAAGGAACATATATGTATTTTACTCTGGAGTGAGCAGTCCCCCTCAACATGTGAACCAGAGCCCTTGCACACTAGTTATCAGGAGGTGATAAAGCACACTCCCTTCAGCAGCTGGTAACCATTTAGGCATTTCCTTCCCACGATTGTGTACGGCTTATCATTTATCTTTCCAGAGTTTGGCTGTAACAAGGTTATCCAATCAGAGGCTGAGAGAGGACGTCTGAAAGCACTCTCAAACGAGAGGAAACACTGAAACAGGAGGTGAGAGAAAGTGTTGCAACCCTTTGATTACAGAACAACCAAGAAGCACTCTTTCACTGTGAGCACAAAACTTTACAGGAGATTGATCAGAATAACAATCCTCAGATCTTGAGTAAAAGTAGAAGTACTCAGATCTTGTACTTGAGTAGAAGTACCAGAGTGTAGGAATACTCTGTTACAGTAAAAGTTGAAAGTAGAAAAGTATTATTATCAAAATATAGTGAAAGTAGCGACAGTAAAAGTAGTCGTTGTGCAGATTGGTCCATTTCAGAATAATATATATGATATGTTTTATAATGATTGATCATGAAAGTGTTCTCAAAGCTGGTAAAGGTGCAGCTAGCTTGAATGACTTTGTATACTGCAGGGTAGCTTGTGGATTTACTCCAGGTGGAACTAAAGCTATCAAAACAAATGTAATGGAGTTAAAGTACACGATTTAAGTAAAGAAGAAGTACCTCAAAGTATATTTAAGTACAGTACTGGAGTAAATCTATAGTTACTTTACACCAGAGATGGCAAAAGTACACACATCCTTTACTCAAGTAGAAGTACAGATACTCGTGTTTTAAAATACTCTGCTAAAAGTAGAAGTACTGACTAAACTTCTTTACTCAAGTAAAAGTAAAGAGGCTTTGAAATGTGCTTCAGTAAAAAGTACCTAGCAGCTGTTTTAAAGAGTACCTGACCTCCCTTTATATTAATAGAACAATAATGTCATTGTTAGCTAATGAATGTTTCCATGCTGAACAACGGCAACATGACAACGTTTCATTGGTCCCTCTTCTTTAGAGAAGACCAGGAAATGATGGATACACGGATCGTGTTCAAATCAATAGGCACGGCAATGACTCTAAAGAATAATGATCACGCCACCAAACACACATTCAGACTAAAGGAACCAGCTGTTTGGGAAAATGAGAGAGTAGAAAGTACAGGTATTTGTGTTCAACATGTAAGAAGTAGAAAGTACAGGTATTTGTGTTCAACATGTGAGAAGTAGAAAGTACAGGTATGTGTGTTCAACATGTAAGAAGTAGAAAGTACAGGTATTTGTGTTCAACATGTGAGAAGTAGAAAGTACAGGTATTTGTGTTCAACATGTAAGAAGTAGAAAGTACAGGTATTTGAGTTCAACATGTGAGAAGTAAAAGTAAAAAGTCGTCAGAAAGACAAGTAAAGTACTGATACCAGAAAAATGTACTTAAGTACAGTAAAGTAAACCTTTGCTTTACACCACTGTTGCCAAAGGGTGATGTTGGGTTGTGTGTGTGTGTGTGTGTGTGTGTGGGTGTGTGTGTGTGTGTGTGTGTGTGTGTGTGTGTGGTGTGTGTGTGTGTGTGTGTGTGTGTGTGTGTGTGTGTGTGGTGTGTGTGTGTGTGTGTGTGTGTGTGTGTGTGTGTGTGGTGTGTGTGTGTGTGTGTGTGTGTGGGGGGGGTCAAACACCAATCTGGAACCATCTTTAATCGCATCTGGAGTTAATGGCCTTAAATGGGTTGAATGAGGCGGGAAAACTCATATCCTGCTAATTGCTCGAATGCACAAGAGGCCAATTGGCAATTTGATGGCATGCTCTCTCTCTCTGAGTAATTGAAGTCGAGTTAATTGGAAGAATAGATTGAAGGCTGTCTGATAGAAAAGGGTGGGGGGGGGATCTATTGAAGTGAGGGATTGACCTTTGTGTGGGCGGTGGAGTCACTACAGGGCACCGCGGGGGGGGGGGGGGGGGGGGGAAATAAGTGGTGGAAACTTTCTCTGTCGATTGATTTTGTGTGAAAATTATACCCAAGGCAATTTGTGTTCTATAGTATTATTCTGACAATATAGATTAGATGTTTTCCTTTCTTACAGTTTACATTTCCAAGTAGTTTTGTCTGAGTGTGTCTAAACACTGCCCCCTGGTGGTTAGAAATGCGGTACTGCACCTCTGCTGCGTAAAGTGGGCCAATTGTGCTTTTTGGAGTTTTCCCTTTCCTGTGGTGTTATATGGGTTTTCATCATAGGTTTTTATGCATCATTAAATCACACCCTTGTCATCTTAAATTCTTAGTTTTTTGCATGTGTCTACAGTAAATGAAATACCAAAACATTTCCACAATTCATTGATGAATTGTCGAAAATTGGAGCCACGTTTACAGCAAAACCTAGCGCAACGACGAGTTATTGTTAAAGCAGCATGTTAAAAATGCATTGCACACGTTAAAAATGTAATAAAATAAACAGTAAATAAATACATATAAACAGTAGAAATATTTATTCACCTACATCTGTTAACAGTCTATATACTATTTATTAATTGATTGTATTACTGTACACAATATCATTTTTAACTTTTGTATCTTCTGTATATGTATATAGTATACTTATTTCTGCATTTGAATTGCAACAGTGTCTCTTGCACTATTCCATTTGTATTTCTTCTTAAAGGTAGGGTAGGTAAGAATGGAGAAACCAGCTCGAGGGTGCTAGAATTTGAAAGTACACAACCGGAAAAAATCTGCCTCTTCCTTCAGACTTCCTTACAGAGCCCCTCCTCCAACACACACGAACGCGCACATGACCAATGAGGGCACGAGATAATTTGTGCACAGATGGAAGGCTGACAGGCAGGTAGGCCATCCAGTAGCGGGCAGTAGTAGCAGTAGCGTGGGTAAAAAATTAGGGGAAGCCAATAATACGTCCTTTCTTTTGGGTCGGGGGTGTGGTGGTCAATGTAATAACGTAACCAGATGAGTGAGCCGAAACTCTAATAAGCATTCATTCACAAACTAAATCAGGAGACCTTTAACGTTTTACGTCCGATTCGCTCCTTTGTTCCTCGCTGTACACAGCTCCAGTTTGGGCATTGGCCTGTCATCAGATTGTATTTGTTGTTGCTGCTGTAGCGGAAGTTTAGTACAATTATTTTTTGATGAAATACTCCAAATCTCCACCCTCCATATTAATTGCACTTGCTTCAGTTGCTTGCTACTTTCATTCGGCGGTGAGAGTGGTGCAGTGGCGCTATCTATCTTCTATCGATTAGATTTATGATTCGAAAATTATAAAAGTAGGGTAGACATGTGGATATTATCCGACTGAACAAAACGTGCATTTATCTAACAGGTTCGTTTTCCACTGACCTTATTTCGAGCTATTTTCCTAAATCCTATGGAGAAATCCCATTGCGTTTTTGTCGAGGGAAACCGAGCGCAGTTTACTTCCGGATTTTAGGACGCGTCACTGCAACACTAAGTTGATGCGATTTGATTGGATTGTGAGGCAAGGGAAGCCAGCCGCCTCTGGCTTCCCTTGGCATGGCCCTGACCAATCACAGGTTGGCAGGGGCATCACGTGAGCCTCATCTGATTGGTCAATCCCTCCATTTTTTTTCACCAAGGGAAGCCAGATTCGGCTGGCCTCCTCTCGCAACAGTGAGTGCAATCTACTGTTTCACCATAACATCTAGAGGGGCGCTGTTTCACTCTTTGTAAAATACTCAATGAGAATGGGGGAGAGACCATGGATGTAGAGACGGGCCGGCAGCAACACACAGCAAAGGAGAATTATCGAAACAAAACAAAGTGTTTTTATTTATTTATTTAAATTATAACTACAATCCGAAAAAACAGGGGAAGCCTGGCTTCCCTTGGCCTCCGGGAGAAAACGCCACTGAGTAGTAGTAGTAGCGGGCCGGCTCAGATGATTGGTCGTGCTTTTTACAGCGCTACGGCTTCCACAGATGACATTTTGTTATGTATTTATTGTCAAAGCATTTGATATATTCATTGCTATCGGGATGTTAGTGTTTCTGAAGTGAATTACCTAAGTAGTTTAATTTATTCTACATTATATTGCAAGTTTTTATTTCTAAAACTACAGCTTAGCTAATGTGCAAATGTCAATAAATCCTTTGAGTCTTGGAAAGATCCATGTGCATAGAATATACAATGTAAAATATACAGAATATGTCAGAATACATTCGATAATCTGCCTGAAAAAGACGAAGAGGCAAACACAACTTTTATGGATAAACCCTTTTATTGAGCATGTGTAGAAAGTCACTAAAGACACCCACCTTGTGTCATTTATGAACATTGTTTTCTGTGCAGCAGCACCAACAAAACCCAGCGACTGTAAAGTAACTTTGAATATGAAGATGTTAATCACTGATGGCACTGTCTCCTCTCATCTAATAATCCCCCTCCATACTTTCATCCTTCCTCTCCTCAGCAGTTTGGCACCTTCAGAGTGGCAGTTCCACACCTCCTCCATCACCTCAGGGCTTTTATATACACTCTGAGAGCCACACACACACACACACACACACACACACACACACACACACACACACACACACACACACACACACACACACACACACACACACACACACACACACACACACACACACACCATCACAAAGCATTTGGTGATGGATTTCCTGTGAGCTGAACCCATCGCTCCTCCATGATGAAACTCGGGCAGATGAGTCATTCTGTTCGAGTCTCTTTCTACTTTTCGGGACGGAGGGTTTAACATATTGGCACATTTACAAATATTTACATTTGCACAAGAAAATGAAATGTAGAAAAACTATTTTTTTTGTACATTAAAGGAATACGTCACCCAAAAAAATGAAAATATGTCGTTAAATAGATCATTAAGTCACACCGGTGTTACCTTGAACTCTTGAAGACATATTAGTGTTTTTCTTGCGTGCCACAAAGTACGATTTTGGAAAAGATGCATGTGTTTGATCAAATAATTAGCATATATTTAGATAAATATGACTTGAATTAGACAATGAAAGTTGTGCAAAACATTTGTAACTCGTGTTTTCTTGCAGTTTTTGTTGTTGTTGTTGGACCATTTACTTCACTTCATCACAACTTCTGTGTCTTATGATTTTTTTGTCAGCATGCAAGAAAAACTTTTTTAAATATTCAAGAAAACATTCGGTGAGTAATTGATGACTAAAGGATTTTTTAGGGGGTTAAAGTATCCCTTTAAGCACAGATCAGTGCACGAGTTTGGGCTTGGCGTTGTCTTTGGTATACATCAGTTTATGTTCATGTGTGTGTAGGAACCAGACAATTATTTCAATCAATATTCATCATAAGGTTCCAGGTAGTTGGTGGTCTTCGGGCGAGGGATGGTGTAGTCCTTGTCGGGGTCGATGTCCTGAAACATGGAAACACACATTCAGCACGTCAGTGCCTTTAATACCTTTTGATAAACTGTGCTTTCATTCACCCTTCGTTATTGTACTTAAGTACATTGTTCTGGTATCAGTACTTTACTCCACTACTTATTTTTCTGACGACTTTTTACTTTGACTTCTTACATGTTGAAACACAAATACCTGTACTTTCTACTTCTTACATGTTGAACACAAATACCTGTACTTTCTACTTCTCACATTTTCCAAACAGGCTGGTTCCTTTAGTTTGAATGTGTGTCTGGTGGCGTGATCATTATTATTTAGAGTCATTGCGTGCCTATTGATTTGAACACGATCCATGTATCCATCATTTCTTGGTCTTCTCTAAAGAAGAGGGACCAATAGCCGCGTTCACACCAAGTACTTTGCCGTACTTAGTTCCCAGCACTTAGTTCCCCCATGGAACTAAGAGCCGATCGCGTTCACACCGGAATAAGTTCCCTGAGGGAATATTACGCAAATGAGCCGCTGACGTCACTTCTTCTTCTTCTTCTTCTTCTGCTTTGGGTTTACTTGCAGGCCGCAAACAACTTCACGGCGTATACTGCCGCCCAAAGTCCCCGGCCGGAAGTCCCCGGAGTTGGGGACTGGCTTCAGTAGAAGCTGCTGGGACTGCCAGCAGCTTCTACTGAAGCCTTCCGAGTAAATCGCCAGAACACCGAAACCTCCTCATCTCCACCGCTCCCATGTTTGTTTGTGTTGCCATAAGTTAGTCTCTCTGCGTTTGTGCGCTGGGCTAATGCTAATGCGAGGATAATAAAATGGCGGCTCTACAAAACATTTCAGAGTTTTACGGGGCGTGGTTTGCAATTCGCCCAGCCAATCAGAACTGGGGCACTTTTTTCCCCCAGGAGAGTACCACCTCTCTAGCAGGGACTACAAATGGGGGTAAAAGTTCCTGGCACTAAGTACTCTTTCTGGTGTGAACGAGACATAAGGGGTACTAACGGAACTAAACGGGAAAAGTACAGGGAAAAGTACTCCGGTGTGAACGCGCTTAATGAAAACGTTGTCATGTTGCCGTTGTTCAGCATGGAAACATTCATTAGCTAACAATGACATTATTGTTCTATTAATATAAAGGGAGGTCAGGTACTCTTTAAAACAGCTGCTAGTTATGGGAACATTTCGAAGCCAATACTTCTTTACTTTTACTTGAGTAAAGAAGTTTAGTCAGTACTTCTACTTTTACCAAAGTATTTTTAAACACGAGTGTCTGTAGCCTACTTCTACTTGAGTAAAGGATGTGTGTATTTTTGCCATCTCTGGCAGTAGTGAAAGGTCACAGCAGTCTAATTGCAGAGTGTGTGAAGAAAGATTGTTAATCCTAACGGTTTTATTACTCACTGTCAAGGAGAATCCCAACTCGTAGGGAGATCTCAGCGACTGCTCCGTCCTCCTGCCTGCGGGGAAACACACGATACAGTTCACTAATTATCACTTCATTATAAACTGTTCATCATATAGGCTCGCAGTGAGAGCTGGGATGACTGATAATGGGAATCATTTAGTAACAACGGACGTCCACTCCATATTCATTCTGACTTGGAGTAATATCTCAGCTGTCAGTGAATATTTCTCTTAGAGTAGCATAAGATTTTTACATTCAGCTGTGTTATTCGACACCAAACACAAAATAAATACCCGTATTTTCCTCTTAATAAATGAAAAGTTGAATGTATAAGTATCAAAACACCATTACATAATGTAGTGGTTTTGTTGCAGCCTAACTTGGTTTTGTATGACTGATAGCTAATGGCTAGGTAGCTTGTGTCTTATGTTAGCTTACCTTAGCATCCTTCAGATAGATCCTGCTGTGCTGTTTGTATGTAGGGTTAGCATAGCATTTTTACATGAAGTTGTATCATTGAATGGCAACCCATAAAGATAGCTATTTTTTCCCGTATTACATAAAAAAGTTGAACTCGTAAGCATTAAACACAAGCATAATTTGGGCGTTTTCTTCAACTTGGTCCCCTATGACCACTAGCTTATGGCGGCTAATGTTAGCTTAGCATAGCACACTTCAAATACATCTTGCTGTGCTGCTTGCTTGTAGGGTAACATATTATTTTATACATCTGTCTGTGTTCTTATTTGAATAAAAGCAAAACTGGTAACAAAGAAATACAAACGTGTTTTCTTTCCCTTTACAAATGGAAAGTGGAAATTCAAGCATTAAAACATATATTGTGTAATTTAAGAGCTGTGTTGCTACAGCCTTACTCTTGTATGAGTAATAGTGGTGGCCAATGTTAGTAAACTTATAAAAGATCTTGCTGTCCTGTTTGCTCGTAAAGAAGCATTGGATCTCTATATTTAGCTGTGTTGTTATTTGACTAAAAGCCCCTCAAATCACAACTAAAGTGAAAACAAAGGCCAATTTCGTGCCTGTTCTATATGAAAAGTTGAATTCATAATTGTTAAAAACCATTGCATAAGTTAAGGGTTTTGTAGCTTCACCCTAACTTGGTCTTTTCTGAACACTACTAGTTTATGGTGGCTAATGTTAGCTAGCGTTAGCAAACTTCGGTTAGATATGGCGTTGTAACAGACGTCACAGTTGGCTAACTTCTCTCTAGTTGTGCTCAGGTTTTATATTTTGCTTTTATTCCATAGGTATCACTTGTAACCACAGTTAAGAAAGAGGCACATAGTCTTTGCTTTCAAGTCTATGTTGTTTACCTGCATTTAACAAGAGTCTACTCAAACTACTCACAGAAATCAGGACGCTTCCGATACTTCGAATCTGTTCCAAGACATTAGTTCTGACCAAACAAGAAAGGTGAAGGTGTGATGAGCATTGTGTCCTATTTTTCTGACATTTTATTTAACCAAATTGAAAATTATGGTTGAGAGTGTTGCGTTTCTATAATTTGAGGTAGGAGTACGGCCGAGTACTTTTGCAGATTTATCGTATCATCTTGTTAATAAACATTAACTTTACCTCAAATTATATAAACGCAACAAGAGAAAATGTGTTTGTTGCAACCTTCACCTTTTTAAATGCCCCTTAGCTTACCTCACCACCTTTTATACTCCTAAGCTCCACTCAGTTTCTCACCTCTTCTGGTTTCACTATCGCTCTCAAAGCTCCCGTTCTCATTCCCTTCCTTGGGGCTGTTCAATCCTGGAATATCAGCGTTGGGACTGCTCCATCCTGCAAAGCTCAGAGGGAGGTCCTTGGACTTGGCCTCCCCTCGGCAGAAGAAGGCGATCTGGGACAAGCCGTAGCCCATCAGAAGCACCCAACCGTTGGCCACCAAAGCGATGCAAATCACCGGGTCGTCCCATCGAGGTCTACGGTCCAACTCTGGATTCCCTCTGACCAACATCGTGATCCACACCACCCAGATACAGGCGGAAACCAGCAGCGTGAGGAAAAGCAACGTGGCGTGAAGTCGACTCTGCTGGCGGACGGCACCGGTGTAACTATAAGGCAAGGGAAGTTTATTTTTATAGCACTTTTCAACACAAGGCAATTCAAAGTGCTTTACAAAATAAAATACATTAAAGGTCCTCTATTATACTGTTTTTTATCAATATATTATAGATCTCAGATATATACAGAACCTGTCTCTGATTGGCTAATGGTTACTCAAGCCAAAACATCATTATGACATCATAAAGTGGCCAAAATCTGATCAGCTCATTTTCAGACAGGTTTCTATATAAATGGATCAGGACACAAAGAGAGAGAATCTTTGTTCCTGAAGCTTTCAGAGTCTCTTTCCACAGAGGGGACACATGTTGATGTAGAAGAGACATGAAGAAGAGGGGACACATGTTGATGTAGAAGAGACATGAAGAAGAGGGGACACATGTTGATGTAGAAGAGACATGAAGAAGAGGGGACACATGTTGATGTAGAAGAGACATGAAGAAGAGGGGACACATGTTGATGAAGAAGAGACATGAAGAAGAGAGGACACATGTTGATGTAGAAGAGACATGAAGAAGAGGGGACACATGTTGATGTAGAAGAGGATTTTGCATAATAGGTGACCTAGGCCCCAAGCCTGTTTTTCAGGTTTCAGGCTCGAAAATGACATTCCCAGAACAAATGACCATATCTTCACTTCTAAAAGGGTTAAATTAATAATCTTTTTTCTTAAAGTAATGATAAACCTGTGAGTTGGATGTAGAAAAGTCAGAATCAATATAGATGTTTTTTATTTTAAAGAAAATTCAGATTGAACATGGTAAAAAACTGTAAATGATAGTGTCCGTCCAAAACATATGTTGTACTTATAGTGAAAACTAACCTTGGATGATGGGTTAGTAGACTAAAAGCTTTAGGAATCCAAAGTACAACATATAATAAGTACCCTGTATCAAGATTGATGCAAAACAAGTGATATTTGACCTTTTTAGACAGATTTAGCAAAAAAAGCAAAGCAAACCAGTTTGACATTGAAGACCAGTTTAGACCAGACAAAGACGAAGGTAAGCCAAGTTAGCGTTGTGGGCTACCTAGCGCCACTTGTTTTGATGTACGTTTTTGTTGATAACGTCGCGAGTTTGTATCCTTCAGTGTTGAGATGGGCACCGTTAGATTCTGTGTCTCCTTGCGATCATAAACGATGTGTTGGATGTGCAGCTAGGATAAGTAATAAGGGAGCTAGGAGTGATTATCGGTGCAGTAATAGGTTAGCATTTTTTGCTCAGGGGTCATTTAGATGCTTCTTATGAGACTTGTATTTACTTTTGGTCAAAATGGTTTGTATCGTCAGTTAGCTGAGATTATTCCCGTTAATCTGGTATAACACATTGATAGGTTCTTAAATTTTAAGATCCCCTGAGACACAGTGTCGTGAAAACTAAAGTACCCGCCGGCGGGGACGTTGGGGCTTAACAGGAGCATAAAACACATTAGAAAAAGCAAAGATAATAAAACATGAGTAGTTACAGTGCAGTGTGAGATGTGAATAGTTTAATTAAAAGAAGCAGCAAAAAGAAAGTCTTCAGCCTGGATTTAAAAGTAGTGAGAGTTGCAGGCGGACCTGTAGTTTCTGGTATTGTTCCAGATATTTGTTCAAGACCCCGAACCAAATTCTCACATTCCTCGACCCCTAGTCTTCCTGTGAAATTATAGTTATTTTGCCACTTTTATAACCTTTTTATATTCCTTTCATCCTTCATTTTGCATCCCCAGACCACACATTCCCCTGTTTAATGTCACCCGAACCCATCTTTGACATTTAAAGCCACCCAGAATTAGGATATTTAAACCTGTAGGTGTAGGTGTTGCAGGATCGACACAGGAAGTGAAGGGAGAGGATCAAGCTGATGACCAGGAGACACATGACGTAGATCTGCATCATGACGAACTCCTCCTGGCTGTACTCGCACGGCTTCTCGTCTCGAACTAAGACTACGATCAGCCACTGGGTAGAGATGATAACCTGGACAAGAAGTAGGAGAAGAAACTCAGATCCTGTACGTAAACGAGATGAAACACTGAACAGGAGGTACGATACAATATGATAATACTTGAATGGTCAGATCAAGTCTGAAATGTGACCTGCATCACAGCAGCTCCATGTGTAACATCAACAGACAAATATCAAGACACAATACATGAAAAACAAACATTTAACATAACGGCACGATCAGTGAGAGAAAACATGCTCAAAGAGCCTTCAGCGTGCATCTGATCTGGATTCAGCTCTGTATTTTTATTTAGTCTGACGTTATTGAATCGAGAGAAAGTGTTGCAACCCTTTGATTACAGACCAACCGTGAAGCACTCTTTCACTGTGAGCACAACACTTTAGTGGAGATTGATGAAGCAGAATAACACTCCTGGGCTTGGGATGCATTGACCCAAATCTATTCAGATCTTGTACTTCAGTAAAAGTAGAAGTACTCAGATATTGTACTTGAGTAAAAGTAGAAGTACCAGAGTGTAGGAATACTCTGATACAGTAAAAGTCCTGCATCAAAATGTTACTCAAGTAAAAGTAGAAAAGTATTGGCATCAAAATATACTAAAGCACCAAAGGTAAAAGTACTTATTATCAGATTGGTCCATTTCAGACCCATTTTCTGACTGATAGTGGGATTAAATTGAGTAATGTTGAACGTCCGCTCCATATCAAATGCAAACTAAAAGCAATACTTTAGTTGAATGTGTGTTTTTGTGTTTGGTCATTATTATTAGAGTCATTGCGCGCCTATTGATTTGAACACGATCCGTGTATCCATCATTTCCTGGTCTTCTCTAAAGAAGAGGGACCAATGAAAACGTTGTATCAGCTGA